>NC_084539.1:22782307-23108973 GCF_024500275.1 Phycodurus eques | reverse complement strand
ATTGTAGAAGATGCGCCCAAATATAGGAACTCTGCATACTATGGTGAAGCTTATATCTTACAGTTAGTTTAGAAGCTATGTAAGGCAAGGCAAGGAACATTTCTTTATATAGCGCATTTCACACACGAGGTAACTCAATGTGCTTTACAGGATTAAAAGCATTTCAAAATAAAGTACAGAAAAATAAAAGAGCTTCCTAAAATACGGAGCAAGAAATATATCTTTTTTAACAAAAATGCTTTAAAACGCTCAATTATAAGCAGGGAGGAAAAATAGGATCGTTTTTAAGATGGACTTAAAAACATTGACTTGACTTTTCCATTTGCGTGCAGCATAACAGCCAAATGCTGCTTCACCGTGTTCGCTTTCGACACTGACATCTCCAAATTAGAAAAACATGTTACTTCCCTATTTGGGCTACAGCTATCCAACATTTTAGTATTCGAGTATCCGACTAAAAACTTTAGCGTCATTGAGTATTCAGATAAATATTTTTTTTTAATTATTTTTGGGGGAGCACACGATTACTTGCTGGAATAATCGAAAGGATAATCGATTGTAAAAATATTCGATCGTGACAGCCCTATTCCACTGCATTTACCGCAGTTTTGGGTTTTTCCGATGATATAATTTCAGTATCTGTATGGAGACACTTTCTGCAGGTATAGTACCTGTATGCAAATCCTAATTCTGTTTTGGTGACAAGACTACGTCCAACTTACGCAGCAGCAGGCGGTGACGGTGATCTGGACCGTGTTGCGTCCGGGCTGGCACACTTGCTTGAGGTACAAAGCCTTGTGGGAGGTCTTGTTGTCGCCGCGCTCGATGGACAAGGGCGTGGCGTTGACGCTCACCTGCACCGAAGCGGGCCAGTTGGTGTTCATCTGCCGGTCCTCGTGGTGGTAGCACTTGAACTGCAGCTCCAGATCTGGCCTGCGGAGGGCAGCGACACAGCACAACACTCAGAGAGGAAGTCAAATGCCAGAATCGGCCACTCGTGCTTGACAATTGGCCAGACTCTCGCAAATATGCCATGCTGCTATAAAGTACGCAGAAACCAGAATTAATTTAAGTACTCACTCACAGAGTGAACAAAGAGCTGAATTAGATTTATTTTCCACTGAAACGAATCGGAGTCGGAGTGTATTGTATGCTGTAGTTACCGAAATGAATCAATTATATTGTACCGTAATTTGAGAGAATTGTATCACAAAGTGAATGGTATTGTAATAGGAATGAATCGTCGTGTATCATAAATGGAGAGCATCGTTACTGGAATGAATCATGTCACAATCATATCATAATTGGAGCGAATCATATTTTCTCACATCACAATTGGAAGGAATCATATCGTAACGCATTGTAATTGGAGTGAATCATCTTAATTGAAGTGAATTGTATCATCGTATCGCCCTACGTCACCTCATCATTGCAATTAATCGTTTTTTTACATCTTAATTGAAGTGAATCGTATCGTGTCGCATCTCAATTAGAATAAAACCGCCGTTGCTGCGAATCGTTTTGATCGTAATTGGAGTGAATTGGGTCGTGCCGCATCTCTACTAGAATGAACACGTTGCAATTAATCGCTTTGCATCGTAATTCGAGTGACTCGTGTTGCATCTCAATTAGTACGAACATTGCAGTGAATCGAATTGCATCTTAATTGAAGTGAATCGCATCGTGTCGCATCTCAATTAGAATGAATCCGCCGTTGCTGCGAATCGTTTTGATCGTAATTGGAGTGAATTGGGTCGTGTCGCATCTCTACTAGAATGAACACGTTGCAATTAATCGCTTTGCATCGTAATTCGAGTGACTCGTGTTGCATCTCAATTAGTACGAACATTGCAGTGAATCGAATTGCATCTTAATTGAAGTGAATCGCATCGTGTCGCATCTCAATTAGAATGAACCCGCCATTGCAGTGAATCGTTTTTCATTGTAATTGGTGTGAATCGTATCGCATCGTAATTAGAGAGAGTCCGTGATTATTTGCAAACACGACAAATTCCCACCGCGCGAGACTTAGCACAGGTGAGTTTGTATTTCTAGCGAACGTCCGGCCAGAGTTCACCTCATCATGAGCGTTTTGTAGACGGAGTCTCGAAGCTGGAAGGCGTGGTTGCTGACGGCCAAGTTGTGCTCCAGTCTGAAAGGCTCCAACACTACGCCATCCCGCACTGGGAAGGTCAGGCGAAGGTCGTCGCTCGGGTTACCTTGAGGAGGAAGAAACATCACATTAATACAAAGCGCTTCCTCTCCATCCATCTTGTGATGTGTTGCTTTTTTTATATTAAAGATATTTTTTGCACAACTCATGAATTTGTCTTGTGTGGAAAATCAAACAATACCCTGGAAACGAAAAATATTTGTTGTCTGTCTCACATGCAGTGAAGACTCTACAACTTCCACAAACAACTAAAATTCCCTTATCACTGTACTACGCTTCTATTTCGACAGGACTTTAGCGGCATCTTCTGGTGTTTGAAGAAGAGTTTTCAACTATGTACAGCGTTTTAGTCGTGGCGTTCTTTGGCGGAGAATTTCGACGCATGCTGTTGCCGTGTGCGCTTGACAACAAATCAAGTTGACTCGTATGCAGACACCCGGGTGTGCGGTAACGGCGTGACGTCTCACCTGTGGCGGGCGGCGGGCTGCCCATGTTGCTTTTGACGTCAGGGGGCATGTAGGGGGGCTTGGTGTCCTGGCCCGGGGAGAGGTAAGGCGGCACAGAGGTGCCGGGAGTCATGGGTAGGTGTGGGATTGCCGCCCATCGGGGGAGCTGGGGTACCCGGGCATCCCTCCGCCTCGGCCCGGCTGAGACACAGATTGAGTGTTTAACCCCTAAATGAGCAGACTCCATATGTATGCTAATGTGGATTTAGGGCTGGGCAAGTCATCAATTATTTCAATTCCCCCCCCCCTCCGCCAGGGGGATCGTTTTTTGTGGAAGTGGATTCTGTAGTTGAAAGTGCATCCCCGCTGACGTGTACTGCTTACACTGACAACATGACCGGAGTCTGAGTGGAACTCGTTAACAAAAGCGTCGTCAGTGTTGTATTTGCAGCAATTTTTCCAACCCTCCTCGCAACCAGTGTGCAACCTATAATTCTCGATAAGGAAAAGACAACACGAACAGGATCATTTTCAAGTTATTTGGCGTATGACAAGGAAGGAGCCGGAGGAACGCACTCACCCAGGAAACGGCAAGTAGCAAAAAGCAGTCATTTATCCACGATTTTTTAATTTTTTTTTTTTATCGTGTTGACATACATTTCAATTTAAGGGTCATATTTTCCCCAGAGGAAGCACTTTTTTTCTTGCAATCAGTTATGGGGGAAAAAAAAAACATTCATTTCTATTCCTTCTGTGGAAGTTGATCCAAGGTAATGCTTGAAAAAAGAAACAACTTTTTCAAACATTATCTACACGTGTTTGGTATCAGGACAAATAAAGAAAAGAACAAAAGCAGGGGGAAAAAAGCAACATTTGATCAGAATAAAGTAATTACTATAAGGGCGGGGGGAATCACTTAAAACCAGAAGTTAGAAATTTGCGAAAGAATATCAGATTTTATTTGAAGGCCATATTGCCCAGCCCTGCACAAGCGCATCAATGATCTTCATCTTCTAGCATTGAATATTTAGCATTTTGCGTGACTCACCCCGCTGGATGCCGCCTGAGTGAAGGCGCTATATCCTCCCGGGCCTGCAGGGGACAGGCTCGTCTGCCCATTAAACACTTCCGACTGAAGACGAGACAAAAAAAAAAAAAAAGAGATTACAACACAATCATCCAGAGAATTTTATTTTGAGGCCCTTTATTTACGCCAATACTATTGAGTATTCATCATTCACTGTTGAAGTTTCCCTTGAGTGATTCTAATAATAATAACAACTTTATTTAATGAGCAGGAGAAACGCGACAAAAAAATAAATAAATACACGAAGAGTGGAAGTGATAAAGCACTAAGTGGAATTGTGAATATAATGAAGTCCTAAAAAAACTGCAATATCAGAAACAACAATAAAGTACAAGAACAAATAAAATCACAGATATATAAAATAACTAACTGAACAGACGTACTTGAAGCAATGTGATCCGACGTTTTAAAACCATATAAAAATATGCAAAAAAATTTATTTAAAAAAAAGAGCTCAAAATAAAGTACCTTAATCCAAACATTTGCATTTTTTTGTGTCAAATAAAATGGCTTTGTTGACTAATTGCTTTTTTTGCTTAGATGCTTGGGCCTTGGGTGAGGTCTGACCATCATCACCATCATCATGGCGACCACTTGCGGGCGTTTACCTTGTAGTACTGGGGCGGGTTGGGCTGGCCGCCACCGGGGGGGAACGGCGGCGGGTTGCTGTGCGAGCCGGAGCCGTACTGGCTCATGGGGGGCATGCGGCCGGACGGGTACGAGGGGGAGGGGGCGCACCGTTGCTGCGGTCCGGGGGGGTACTGCAGAGGCTGCTGAGGGTACGGCGGCATGGACGACATCCCGCCGCCGCCGAACTGCCCGTCACAAGTCAAAACAAGCAGGTTTAGGGTTAGTGTTGGAATCTGACTTTGGGGTTTCAAGACTGGATTGGGGTTTTAAATAAAAGATGAGTTTTGAAATTAGGGTTTGAGGCTAAAGTAAGGGTGTCAAATAAGGGGATCATGCCTGGGTTAAGGCTTTAACAAAGGGTTTGGGTTAAAATGAGGGTCTTCACAGGCGCGCAGTTGCAAAGATTGACGACATCCCCTAATCGAAAACGCCCTATCGGACAAGGAAAACCTCAAAACCCCATTTGGGAGGAAAAAGAAAGAAACCTTGAGAAGTGAGCGCAGATAAGAGGGAGGGGGCGAACCGTCCTTCCCCCCCTCCAGGACGACCAGGCGGCAAAGGATGTCGAGTGGGCAACATTTATCACGTAGTCTGGCACTGTACGATGTTCATTACGATGCCAAAAGAGTCCATTTCAAGAGATGCTTTGCAAATTAGGGTTCCAATCTGGGGCTAGGAGTTCAAAATAAGGTTTTAAAACTGGACTAGGGATTTAAAAAAGAGCTGAGGTTTGCAAATCAGGGTTTCAATCTGGGTTTAAGAGTTCAAATTAAGATATCAAAACTCAAACCCCTCAAAACCCTATTTTAAGATTTAAAGTTGCTGTTTGAAGCTAAAGTTAGGGTTTCACACTCTTTCAACAAGGGTTCGGGCTAAAATTAGGATTTCAAACCCAGGTTACAGTTTCAAGGCAGGGTTGGGAATAGGCTTTTAAAAGGGTTAGGCTATCAATTAGGGTTTGATGTTACACTTTCAAAATTAGTGTTTCAAACTTGGAATAGGGTTTTGAACAAGGTCGAGGGTACCACATGAGGCTTTTAAACTCGTATCAGGGTTTTAACAGAGGTTGGGGTTTCAAATGAGGGTGTGAAGCCAAAGTTACAGTTTCAAACAATCGTTAGGGTTTCAAGGCTGGATTGGGCTTTTAACCAAGGGTGAGGTAGAGTCTTCACCTCAGAGTGGAAGGTGCGTTTGAGTCCCTGGGTCGCACCAGGATACCCGCCACTTCCTCCTCCTCCATGCATCTTCTGGGTGGCTCCGGGGTGCGGGGGGTACAAGCCCCCGCCAGAAGGTGGCGGTGGTCCGGGCCTGCTTGAGACCATACCGCCTTGGTGCATGGCCGGGGGTCCGCGAGGGCCGTGGGACATGAACTGGGGGCTGTACGAGGGGGCTCCGCCCATCTATAAGGACACAGGAAACAGTCAAGTAGGATAGCGAGAGGCCATGCTGCCCTCTGGTGGCGATTTAATGAGCTACAGTTAGAGCCTGGATCAAGGTTGACGCAAAGGTTGGAGTTTTAACGTTAGAATTTGTAGCACAGATGAAGGTTTCAAACCTGGGTTACAGTTTTAAGACAAGGGGTAGGGTTCCAAATAAAGGTTAGGGTTTCAAGCCAGGACCTAGGGTTTTACAAAAGGGCTGGAGTTTTAAACTAGGGTTTCACTTAGCCAGGTTTATGGCTTTCAACAAGTGCTAGGGTTTCACATTAGGGTTTAAAGTCTGGATTTAGTGTAAGGACATGTGTTTCATTAGGGCTTTAAACAAGGGTTAAGGTTTCCAATTAGGCTTTGAAGCCAAGGTTAGGGTTCGAAATTAGGCTTTCAAACCTGGACAAAATTGGTTAACGCTAGAGGTTCCTATTAAGGTTTCAAATTGGGGTTTTAAAAAAGGGATAGGACTTTAACAAAAGTTGGGGCTTCACATGAGGGTTTCAAAACAAGGGTTAGTGTTTCAAATTACGGTTTGAAGCTTTTTATTAGGGCATCAAACAAAGGTTGAGGATTCAAATTATGGTGTAAAGCAAAGGGTAGGGTTTCAACAAAGGGTTTCAAACAAGAGCTAGGGTTTCATATGAGGGTTTTAAGCCTGGGTTAGGGTTTCAAATTAGGCTTCCAAGCGAAGGTGGAGGTTTTAAAAAGGGTTTCAGGTTACGGTTTCAAATTAAGGTTTAAATTGAGGGTTGGTGTTTTAAATTTGGTTTCCAGATGAAATTAAGGTTTAAAATAAAGGTTAAGGTTTCAAACAAAAGATTGGCTTTCAAGCCTGGATTAGGTTGTAAACAAAAGCTACATTTTCAAATTAAGGTTTCAAGCAATTTGTTAGCAAGGGTTAATTAGGTTTAAAATGAGGTCTTGAAGCCTGGGTTAGGGTTTCAATCGAAGTTTTCAAGACTGGGTAACCATTTCAAACAACAATTAGGGTTCCAAATTCGGGTTAGGGTTTCCAGCCCAGAGCTTTAAACAAGGGTTAGGGTTTTTCTAACCGGTTGTCAAGTGTTTGAGTACCTGAGCGTAGTTGATGTCCTGGTTCTGCTTCTCCTGGATGGCCGCCACGGTGGCGGTGGCGGTGGCCGTGGCCGTGGCGGCTGCCACGGCGGCGGCGGCGGCGGTGGTGAAGTCCGAGGAGGGGCGCACACCCATGCCGCCGCTGTTACCGGGGTAACTGCGAAGAGGGGGAGGAGTCAGGTTATATTACAACCCCAATTCCAATGAAGTTGTGGTACACGTAAATAAAAACAGAATACAATGATTTGCAAATCATGCTCGACCTATATTTAATTGAATACACTACAAAGACAAGATATTTCATGTTCAAACTGATCAACTTGATTGTTTTTAGCAAATAATCATGAACTTAGAATTTGATGGCTGCAACACGTTCCCAAAAATCTGGGACAGCGTCATGTTTACCACGGTGTTCCGTCACCTTTTCTTTTCGCAACATTCACTAAACGTTTGGCAACGGAGGACACTATTTGTTGACGCTTTGTAGGTGGAATTCTTTCCCATTCTTGCTCGATGTAAAGCATTCAGCTGTTCAACAGTCCGGGGTCTCTGTTTTCGTATTTTACGTTTCATAATGCGCCACGCATTTTCAATGGGACTGCAGGCAGTCCAGGCCAGTCTAGTAACCGGACCCTTTTATTAAGAAGCCAAGCTGCTGTAACACGTGCAGAATGTGCTTTGACATTGTCTTGCTGAAATAAGCACGGGCGTCCGTGAAAAAGACGTTGCTTGGATGGCAGCATATGTTTCTCCAAAACCTGTATGTACCTTTTAGCATTAATGGTGCGTTCACAGATGTGCAAGTTACTCATGCCATTGGCACTAACAGAGCCCCATACCATCACAGATGTGGGCTTTTGAACTTTGCGTCCATAACAGTCCGGGTGGTTCTTTTCCTCTTTGGCCCGGAGGACACGACGTCCACTTGCTCAACTTTCGTTACCCTTGTTTCAGCTTTTTTGGAACGAGTTGCGGCCATCAAAAAAACCAAAAAAACAAAAACAAAACAAACAAAAAAAGGAATAATGGTAATCAGTTTCAACATCTTTGTAGTGTATTCAATTGAATATCGGTTGAAAAGGATTTGCAAATCATTGTATCCTGTTTTTATTTCAGTTTTAATGTCCCAAATTCATTAGAATTGAGGTTTGTAGGACAAAGATTAGGAAAGTTTTGGGGCATCGCTCGTAACTTTAAACCTCTACGTATTGGCCTAGATGAATTAAGCGGATGCCCTTTCATCGGGAAATAGGAGCGCGGTTTATGCAGATTGCAGATCGTGGGAACAAGCTTGTCATTTTGAATGAATTCGGATTCATTAACATACACGAAGTGGTGCGAAGAAAACTGGGACATTCAACTTTTTAAGTTTAGCGCTCTCCTCAATGCGCAGTGATATTTCCTTTACTGTGCATGCTCATCTCCCATGAGCCCATGCGCACTTTGCAGGGGATCATGGGAGATGCGGTTTGCTTCTTAGACCGGCCCACTCAATAGCGGCTGAAAACAAATGACAGTTCTATACTCCCATAATCCCCTGTGACGTCGCAGACAAGAAAACGTAATCGTGACACCTTTACCATTAAAAGTGCTAAAAAAAAAACACACACAACTATATGAAGTTTGCCTTGCTTAAATCCAAAGCCTTATTTCTGTGGACCAATACAATCGATTGATAACCTTTTAAAACAATTTAAAATCAATATATTTACGTCCAGATAGCTGAGGACAGATAGAGCCAATTGGATTGTAAGAATACAAATTGATCCATCGAAAAAAATGAATGAATTGTTACACCCCTATTAGCTTCCATTGTTAGCTTCCAACATTGGCTTCCATATGTTAGCTTCCAATGTTGCCTCCAAAGATAGCTTCAACTTCAGCTTCAATGCAATGATCGCTTTCAATGTGAGCCTCAGAATTTAGTTTCCAACGTTGCCGCTCAAGTTTAAGGTCAGGAAGACCAACGTTCGCTTCCAATGTTAACTTCCAAAGTTAGCTTCTGAAGTCAGCTTCCAACAGGACCTCCATCATGAGAGCTAAGAAAGACCAATGTTAGCTTCCAACGTTGTCTCCAATGTTCTCTTCCAAAGTAGGCTTCCAGTTTGAAATTTTGTTTGCAATATAGTGCTCCCAAACATTACAGGGAATCCCCACTTTTTGTGGGGAATCGGTACCTGCCGCCGTAGGCCGCCACGGGGTTGTACGCCGCGTTGGGGCGTCCATACATGAGCGGCTGGCCGTAGCCTTTGGACATGGCATCGCCGTACGCCTGCTGGCTCATGAACTGCGGGCCCATGGCGCCGGACATACCGGGCCCGCCGCCGCCGCCGGGCATCATGTGACCGCCCGTGCTGTCTCCGGGACCCATAGGTGGCGCTCTGATCACCTGCGCAGGAAACACAGTTTCAGATTCAGTTAAAAATATATTTTAAATTGTTCATTCTAATTAGGGCTGCATGATTATTGTCAAAATGATAATTACAGTTATTCCTCGTGTTAGGGAAAAATCTTGCACTACTTTTCAACAAACAATATGTCTATCCATTTTCTTTACCGCTTATCCTCACGCTGGTCGCGGGCTGCTGGAGCCTATCCCAGCAATCTTCGGGCGGAGGCGGGGTACACCCTGAACCGGTCACCAGCCAATCGCAGGGCACATAGAAACAAACAACCATTCGCACTCACATTCACACCTACGGGCAATTTAGAGTCTTCAATCAACCTACCATGCATGTTTTTGGTATGTGGAAGGAAACCGGAGTGCCTGGAGAAAACCCGCGCAGGCACGGGGAGAACATGCAAACTCCACACAGGCGGTGCCGGGGATTGAACCCCGGTCCTCAGAACTGTGAGGCAGATGTGCTAACCGGTCGCCCACCGTGCCAGCAGCCCTAATTCTTATAATAAAATATGAAAAATTAACAATGTTAGCTTCTCACATTAACTTCAACTTTTGCTTCTACCGTTAGCTTCCAAAGTTAGCTGTCAATGTTAGCTTCTAAAGCTGGTACCTAACGAGCTAATGAAGACTAATGTTAGCTTCTAATGTTAGCTTCCAAAGTTACTTCTGAAGTTAACTTTCATTATTAACGTTCAATGTTAGGTTCTGAACTTAGCTTTCGAACATTACCTCTATCATTAGTGCTATGAAAGACCAACTTCAGCGTTCGACACGCAATTTTAATGTTAGCTTCTGAAGTTAGCTACTATTGCTACCACTAATGTTGGCGCTAAGGAAGACCCAGGGTAGCGTGCAATGTTAGCTTCCAGTGTTACCTCCCAACATTGCCTCCAATCTTAGTTTCAACGGTAGCTTCCAAACTTCTGATTTGGCTTCCAATGTTAGCTTCAAACATTAACTCCAATTTTTTCTTTAGCTTCGAAAGTCAGCTAGCTAATAATAACAATATGTAAAATGGTTTATTTTATTAATAAAATATTAAGTCATTATGATTTTTTAAAATATTTTATGTTGTATTATAATAAATTAGCTTCCAACATCACCTCCAATGTTAGCTTCTGCTGTTTGTTCATCTCGAATGTTAGGGCTAAGACAGACCAATGTTGGCTTCTGACATTTGCTTAAACATTAGCTTTCAAAAAGTTAGTTTCAACATTAGCTTCCATTGGTCGTTTACTACTCCTACTACTTTCTCCGTATGTGGCCGACGGGCTGTATTTTGCCCACCTTGGGTTAGAGTACAGTAAAAATGCATATTGTAGTAGTAAATGTTACAGCTTTTTTTTCCTCTGCTATTTGAAGAAGCAGGCGGCGTGTGTCACGTTACCTGGCTGTGCGTGGGATTGGTCACGCCCCACACTGTGGTTACTACAGAGAGAGATCCCGGGTGCTGATTGGCTACTGGTTGCCAGGAGACTGGCTCATGGAGGAAGGCGTCGTCACCGCTGTGGAGGGAGAGGTTTTAAAAAAATAAAACATTTTTAAAAAAGCCAGGAAGCCGGCGGCGGGCATTAGTGCTTCTTCACACCACCACCTCATATTCTACCCTTTAGCGGCGCTAAAGTGCAGTTATGGATTAACTGATTAATAATCAGTAGCCAGTGACGATCCGTTTGTACAGAAATTGACGGGAGATTAAGGTCAAACACTTCCTGCTTCCAAACCTCAACAGGAAACAAGCACATCACCGTTACGCGACAACAATTAACAATGTTTTAATCCTATGTTTATTATAATTGTGTCAATAAGCATCCGTTTAGCATCCCCGGGTGCTTCGGCTGCCCCCTGCTCCAGTGTGTTCCACTAACATGTGTATGTGTTCACTGTGATGGGTTAAATGCAGAGAACAAATTTTGTGTGCATGCATGCATGTTCATGACAATAAAAGGTGATGATGATTCTTTTTCAGCTCTATAGCTGCTAAATGCTAAGCTACGTCCACCAACTGGTTGCTTCCTTAGACTTTTATTTCACTGTGGAACAAAGTGACTAACAGCATTTTCTTCCTCCTCATGGGTGATGCATATATACATATACACACACATATATATATATATATATATATATATATATATATATATATACACATACACACACATATATATATATATATATATATATATATATATATACACATACACACACATATATATATATATATATATATATACATATACATATATACATATACACATATATATATATACACATATACATATATATATATATATATATATATATATATATATATATATATATATATACATATATACATATACATATATATATTTACAGAGGTGGGCAGGAAAGTGCTACATTTACTCCATTACATTTACTCAAGTAACATTAAAATAAACTGTACTTGGCAGAGTACTTTAAATGCACCGTACTTTTTACTTTTACTTGAGTATTTATGTGAAGAAGGATCGATACTGTTACTCTGTTACAATGATCGACATCCCGTTCACTACTTTTATTTATTCATACGATCACTAGATAGAGGAATGTGTCTATTTAGATGACCTGTTCTTTTACTGTGTATACTTGTGTACTTAATTGGTCCCAAAATTATATTTACAATAAATAATGTATCTTTGTTCCTCTATTTATGTCAGTGAGGCATAGTGACAGAAGAACAAATGAATGGTCTTCTATTCGATGGCAGGAAGTACATACAGTAATGAATGTATCCACTTTTTGTGACATTTTTGTTTGTTGGTGTGCCGTGAGATTTTTCAATGGTAAAATATGTGTCTTGGCTCCATAAAGGTTGGAAATCACTGCTCGAGTCAGATCGTGGCTTCGTATCAGTCAGGTCAAAGCAACATTACAACGTGACAGAAATAATGGGTGCTAAGTCACTGTAATTGAATTATTTTATTGTAATTAAATGACTTCACCCACACCGAAACTTTAGAGCACGATTCCACAGAACGGCGGCACGTTTACGCACAACCGTTAGCGCTAGCACTAGCTTGCTAGGCTACATAACATTTTGCGCCTGCTTGCGAGCCGTATCGTATTTAAAAGTACGTGAACGTACCTCAAGCGAGCCTTAAACGAACGTCCTCTCCTGTCCCGAGCTCCGGTGACCACCAACACACATTTTCCCCCTTTTTGTCCTTATAATACAAAGTCGCCGCGCTCCACTCTTGTTGTCATCGCCATGGTAACGGGTGTATCCGGTCGCATTTGAGTTGACAATATTTAGCCCAATGATCATAAAAAACGGGATGCGGTGGTATCAGAATACAAGATTTTGTTGCAGTAGTCTGACATAGTGCAATCGTGAAAGAGCAAATTTGTCTTGTAGTCTGACTAGTACGTGTTGTCTATCTCAGACGTGTTGTCTGTTCCACACCGCCGACAAGTTTTTTTTTTTTTTTTTTTTTTTTTTTTTTTTAAATAACTTTATTGGCCGTCAGATATTTACAGGACTACGCCAAAAGACAAGGCTAAAAATAAACTCGCTTTTGGATTTAAATAAACTGTGCACGAGTAAATGTCTTTTGCGGAGCCCGGCGAATGACAACATTAAAGCTGATCGGCATAAAATGCTAAGTATTGGCCGATACCAATAAGGCCGATAAAATAAATTAATTATGTTGCAAAATCGATCAAGAAGGCGGTGGCGTAGGTGGTATGTTGAACCGAGAGGAAAGGCGAGTCCGTCATCACAGCATGTGACTAAAACGGACCAATCACGAGTGATGATGTCTGCGGCATTCTCCACGCAGCAAAATTTTTTGCCGTATGCACATCAAGTGACGGAGAGGGGCCGCGTGGACCAATGCGTCGGTCACGTGACGCAATGCGGGCGTTGTCGGTCGCCGGAGTATAAAGAGGCCTTTACACTTTGTGTAATTTAGTATGCAGTTAGCTTTTTAGGTGCTAAACGCTAAGCTACGTCCACCAGCTCGTCACCTCTTTACACCTCCTATTTTGAAAACTGCTAAGGACCAAAGTCATAAATGCCGAGTTAATGCTTCCTTCCTCCTCATGGGTCAATAAATACTACCTTCCCGGAGACACTCTGCCCCCTAGTGGCTTGGAGCATCAAAACGAGACAAAGCGCTGGATCAGCTACAAATTAGAACACTTAAGTCAGCTTTTAATTATTCTTACAGTCAAATACTGACTTAACTCACTGTTTTCACTGCCGAATAATTGTTTGCTAGCAAGATCCTTTGTACAAAAGATTTGTGGCCGCGTAAGGAGAGAGTCAAAGTTAAATCAGAAAACATTTGCAGGTTCAGTAACATCTGAACAACATCATTACCGAAATGAAAGTGTACAATGTGTTCCTGATCCAAATGAGGATTGTGGCTCCTCACGTGTGTGTGTGTGTGTGTGTGTGTGTGTGTGTGTGCGCGTGTACCTTTGAGGAGTGGGATGCGGGGCTCGTTTCATGGAGTTAAGGGGTTTCATCGGAGGAACATGGGGGTGACTGGGGAGCCCCCCTGAAAGAAACAAACACAAAGCGGAAGCAAATCAGGCAGGCACTTATTTGTCCTGACAGTCACCATAAACGGCGGCTTCAACGACACGACGCCCTCGCGCTGCCTTTCATGTACGTTTGTACGTGGACACGACGAGCGCTCGCCTCCTCGCAGCCTCACGGGGGGACCAGGGGCGCCTGGGCGAGGGGAGATTTGGAGCTAAATTTAGCTTGTTGATTTCAAAAGGAATTGCAGAGAAGTGAGATGAGGAGGCACTCATACAAGAAGAGCGTTTCACTATCAACACTAATTTACTGCAAACCGCACATTTCTTCCTGTAAATTTAGGAGGGATGCACAGATTTCAACACCAGTATCAGTATCGGTTCTGATACTCGGACTCAGACTGGAGAGAACGCTCCTATACCACTTTATAGTTGCCCTAGAGGCAGGTGGCGTAGGAGCCATGTCAGCCGTGTGGACATAGCAACTCAGCCACATTCCGTCAGCAAGTCGCGGCGGACGAAGCGCTGCGGCGTGGCACGTCCAGTAAATTGAATTACGCGATGGTGGGGTGAAGTCAAACTGTAACACGACATCCATATTGCTACTTGACTCCAAGCTCTTCTTCCTCTCTCATCTTTGTGCTCCTCTTACATGGAGTTCGGTCAGAGACATCACATAACTGAAATGCCTTGTGTTCCAGACGACATTGAGGTGAAATGTGTGGCGAGACTGGTAGAAAAACCTGTAGTTCGATGTGATACGCTACTCTAAAAAGGGTTGTATATAAGGAAAACCTGTGCCATGTCCTTGAAACTTTTGTGTTTTGGAACATTTGATTTAAAGAAAACACATTTTCATCACAATTGCAAGACATAATGGCATTATAAAGCATCGGCGAGTAATCAAAAGCAAGTACTTGCACTCGTACTCTCCAAAAAGTCGTGCGTCAGTAGTTTTTACAGTCAAGCAAGTCTGAATTTAGAGTTGCGCTGCTTCAGTGTGGTACCACGTTGTACTGTTGCGCTGAGCTCTAATGGAAGAGGTGCAGCGTAATTAACAGCAAGGAGAACAGATGGAGAAGGTCCCCAACTAAGGTCCAGTCATTGTCATTCTTCCCACGGAGCAGAGAGAATATATACCGCTGAGTATTGTTCTATGTGCTGTTTGTATGTGTTGCTGCTCTGTTAAAGTAGCAGCGGTTTGAAGGTTTATAATTACTGTAACATCGATGCTAAGCTCTGTTAGCCTAACTATGGCATTTTACATCATATGTTAGCATTAAGGTACCAGACTTACCTGGTTTGGGTGGACATTCTGTGTTTAAATAGACAAATGTTTAATGTCTTTTGTTTTATGTGTCATTTTTATAGTAAACTATCAAAGTGATGTCATATTTCATTTTCTTAAAGTGATTTTATATGATAGTAGAGCTGTCACGATCAAATCTTTTTAGAATCAATTATCCTGCAGATTTTGTTTTTTAATTCTCATTTTTGAGGGCTGCATATGTTGGTACTCAGTGTATGGTATAAACTGTACAGAATTTGAGACAACAAAATCAGCCTTTGTAAAAGGTTAGCATTCGCGATTAGCATTAGCGTGCTAGCGATGACCATTTTAGGTATATATTGAAAAAAAAAAAAAAAAAAAACTAACTGCCATTCAGCTCAGTAATACAATATATTATATGGGTGGGCTCCCGGCGGAGCTTCGAGGCAGAAATTCTGCGTCGACCTATTTTCGAAGTCAACTCAGCAGAGTTATTTGATTTTTTCCCCCCAGCCCTAAATGATAGTCTCTAACTTTTTGACAGCAAAAGAGAGAACATGCACAAAGAATGGTTAAAAGATAGTTTAAAAGGTTTGTGCCTTTTAATAGGTTTAAATGTAATGAATGTTGGTTCTACAGGAGTTCACTGGACCTGATCTCTTGCCCAATCAGAAGGCGCCACTCGGCCATGAGGGCAGAAAATGGCAACTTTCTGCCAACACAAATTGTGCTTTGATGCCAAGAGTTGGGATTTTAAATAAGGGTTGGGCTTTTACAAGGCAGAATTTGACAAATAACAAAAATGTGAGATGACTCTCCTAACCAGCAGGTGGCGCTCCGCTTTTCAGAGAGGAAAACAGAATATTGACTGTACATTATCATCACTGCAATCAATAACACGAACATCTCATTAGACGTCAACATTAGGGAATATTGTCAGTGGACGTGCACTTGGAGACGATCACACAAAAGTCTATTTGAGAACCAAAAAAAAATAATTTTAAAAATTCCACACGCGCACGCGCTCACGCGTACAAGGCGCTACAGGTGCCGCAAGCCCAAGCACACAACAACAAAGAATCACGCAAAACAACACAAAGAATTCCCGCAAACCGCCGACACACACAAACAACACGAACCTGCTGCACACACATGCTTACGTTTACTGTGCACGCGCACGTCCAGCCCAGACAACGTGGATCAGTCACACAATGAACACGTGTGCACGCGCACGCTATGGCGCCTATTTACCTGCGCCTGCGCGTGCGCGTGACGGCCGCGGTTACCGTCTACATGCACAACGTGCACACGCGCACTTCCTCGCTTCGGCTGCACGACGGAACAAAGCGGCGTGCACGCGGCGCGGCACCCCCACGCGCGTGCGCACGCGGCCCGACACACGCACGCGATGTTCTGTTCCACCTACCTGCCTGCACGGTGTGCGCGTGCGTTGGTGCGTACTCGCGACCCCGGTGTGCGTGCTCGCGTTACGAGCACTACGTGCTACGTGCAAGAAAGCGTACGCGCGACCGCGGCGTGAGGGGTTCGCGCGTGCGTCGGGAGCCCAAAACCCCGCCGTGCTCGCGTCGTTACATTCCCACGGCGCTTACCTGTCTGTACGCGCGCGTCCACGTCCCAAATCCAGACGCCTGGGCGAACTAGCTTAGCTTAGCAGGCTAGCTAGCTCGTGCTGTGTCGCAGTCGGCTAACGCTGACCGTACAGTCTCTCTTTTCGGGGCTCATTTTGTCCACAAGGAGGAGCCAGGCGGCGCAGTCCAAGTGATTTAAATCCGGGCGATGTTACACTTCCGGCCGGCGTCACGTTTAATTACGCTAACTGGGCGAGCCAATTAGCTTCTTCTCTCGAGGACACGGAGCTCACTTAGTGAAAAGAGACCATTGCACAATGACAAGCGAGAACGCATTCGTGACGTCAGCGCCCCGCCCTCCTACTGACGTCACCGGGAAACGTTCAGCTACTAGCCGTGCGTCTTTTACCTCCGCCATCTTGGAAAGGTACCGACTCTCCGGAGACGCAAATAAAAATATAGATAAAACAAAAAAAGATAAATTTGTTCACATCAGTTAATCTTTGTGTGTGCGTGCTGGATGTCTAGTCTTTACAAGTGTATGTTTAGTCACTAAAAGTGTGTGCGGTGCGTGTTCGTGTTGTAGTCCATACGTCTGTGTCTTCTTGTGGTTGTGTGCGTGTCACGTGTTTTTGTAGTCCTTACAAGTAAGTGTGGGTCTTGTAGTGGTGTGCGTGTCTTTTTGAAGGTGTGTGCGTTGTCGTCCTGACAAATGTGCGCGTGTTGTAGAGGTGCTTGGGTTCCACTCGTGTGTTTGTGTTGTAGTCCAAGTGTGTCTTGTGTGTGTGTGTTTGTGTGAGTATTACTGACAAGGGTCTTGATGGAGAGGTGAGTGTGTGTCTGTGTTGTAGTCCTACAAGTGTGTGTGTTACTGTGTGTGTGTGTGTGTGTTGTAGTCCTTGCAAGGGTGTTTTTGTTGCAAAAGTGTGTGTGTCCAATGTCGCAACCCATTGGTGTTTTTCAGAGCTGGGTTGCCGTGGAAACAGGTGCAGAGATTTCCCATTTCTTCATTTTCCTCTCCACACTATCATAGCGGCCCCTCCCCCCTTACGACCTGCCGCATAGTGGCGACCTACTGCAGTCATTACACAATGTCACTTACAACACTGTGGCGGGGGGCACAGGGAGAGTTAGGGGGAGGGGTGTCGCCATGTTCGCCTGAACCTCCAGCAGGGAAAAGGAGGAAGAAGGTGGAACATTTGCGGATGAGTTTTCGATATTTGTCACATCCAAGCGCACACACGACATCTGCGCACACGGCCTGAAGCAGCTGGTTGCCATGGCGACCACCGCACACGCCCGCTTCCTGGTCTTTTGTGTGTGTGCGTGCGCGCGCGTGCATTCCACCGGGGAGGGAGCAACGTTTTGGCAAGCGCCAGAACATTCCAGGGAAATGGCTGCTGCTCATGACCTAGAATAACACACAACATGACTGACAGCAGGGGCGGGGCTAGAGGGTTTGGGGGGGGGGGGGGGCGACCAAGGGATGGGGGAGGGGAGTAAAGGAGCCACAGAATGGGAGAAGGAAAGGTTACAAGGGGGCCAGGGAAGGGAGTGTGCTGAGTGAACGCAAAAACAATGACCTCTAATGACCTCTGATGACATCAACAAGTGTGTGCGTGTAGTCTAACCTTAAATAGAACCTTTAAAGTTTAATTTCGAAACGTAATGCACAGTAGTACTGTACTATCTAATGAGTTTGAATGATCTTTTTGTAGTTTTGTTCTAGGCTACGAAGCATTTATTATAGCGCCCCAAAAGTAACAGCATACAATCAAAATCCCACAATATGGTGAATTATGCGCAATATGAATCTGAAATTTTGCAATAGGTGAATATGGTGAGGGAACAAACACTATGTATCAAATCAAATTTTCCCCATTGAAATGAAGCGAAATGCCATTAAATCCAATTCTCAGTGTATAATATATCATATCACGAAGTACAAAAACATACTGAAAGAGAATGGAAAGAAATAAACTACTTCTATAAAGTGTAATTAGGCCAAAACAGTGCGGCTGAGTGCCTTTAAGAGGCGCGGCCAAGGGAGTGACGGCAGGACCTGGAGGCATTCGGATAGGCCGTTCACCACACGGGCGCTTCCATGCTCCTTGCGAGTGTTTTCATTTTGTATTTGAACGCTTGGCGCGTTCAGTAAACGGCTGAAAGCGCTTGGGCAGCTGTGGCTCTCCTTGCCCGCGTGCCAGGGCATCACACGACCGTAATTGCAGTCCAGGTGGTACCCCTCCTCTCACGCAAAGTAGAAAACGGATGGGCGGATGATGTGAGTAGCAGCTGCCCGTTGTGGTCTTCTGAAGGCCTCAGTGGTCGCTAACTTCTTGCCTTGGTGTCTTGTTTGTTTTCCTGCCGCTTGCTGACCTGATGAGCCTCGACTTGCTGTTTGCTGCCCTCTTGTGCGTAATACACAAACTACATCGCTCCAACTTGGAACCGTCCTTCGAGGGTGGCACCGGTCCGAGCTGACTTTGGGCGCGTGATGGGTACTAGCTAGCTAGCATCACGTGCCGCATGACTGACTGCACATGTGACATTTATCAAGAACAATTCACTTTAATTGGTGGTGTCAAGAGTAAAAGATGAAAAATAAATAGTTGACATTCTGTTGTCTTCACATCAAAAGTCAAAACATTTTGTGTTTGCTATCGTATGACAAAATGTCCGTCCCGCGAGGTAATATGTGACATGTTGCTTAATTATTCACATCATCAAAGGTTAAAATAAGCATAAAATCCCTGAGAAATGTCCCTTACTATATCAACGAATATTTTGATACGGTCTCTGATTTTCACGTATTACGAGTGTGCGTCTGGAACGTATCAATGGGCGTTCACTGCATTTCTTATACTGCTACATACTGATAATTTTTTGGTCATAAGGTAAAATTGCACACCGTATTTAGGTTGGAGAAAAATAAATCACTTAAAAATACCATAAAATACCATTTTACATTTTACATTCAAATCAAATCTCCTTCAAATGTTCTCACGAGGTCTCGAGTGTGCGATCGTGTACATGAACACGTTTGCGTTTAACACATTTGTGCGCTTCCAGCGGCGATACGAGGCCGCGACGAAGGACCGCGTGAGTGCTTCAAAGTCCTCGGAGGAGGTCAGCGGTGGTTTCCTGGGAAGGCGTTGAGGTCAAAGGTGGTGTTGAGGAGGCGCTGCAGCTCCATCAGGTGAGTTTGTTTGTTTCCCGTCGCCGGGGCGGCTGCGGGATCGCGGCCGGCGTACCTGACAGAACGCACCAGACTCGAGGTTACGGTCGTTGAGTTAAGGGCTAGCGGCTGAGGGTCGGGGTTCAGCTAATAGTTAGGGCTGGAATTCAGGGTTACGAGTTGGTGGTCAGGCCAGTCTATGCGTAAAAGTTACAGGTTAGGCTTTGGGTTAGGGTCAAGGATTAGGATTACAGTTAGGGATTGGGATTCAGGGTTAGGGTTTGGGTTAGTAGTTCATTGTTAGGGGTAAGGGTTGGGGTTTTAGGTTTTGTGCTAGTAGTTATTGGTTACTGGTTAGGTGTTCAGGTTAAAAGTAAGGGTTAGGATGTGGAAAAGGATTTGGGTTAAGCGTTCAGGTCAAAGGTTAGAGTTAGAGCGCTCGCTCACCAAACAGGCCGTGCATGGCCAACGGTGGTCTGGAGGCGGGGCTTGATGTAGTCGTAGTACCCTTGATTCTTGTGCTCTTCCTGACACCAGACCACGTCCGCCTGGGCGTAGCGTTCAATCTCGGTCCGCGCCAGGTCAGACGGGAACGGCGACAGCTGCTCCCGTTAGACACACGTTAGAAGGCCGCCGTGCGTATGAGGAACGAGCTGACGCGGTAGATCAAGTGCGGATGTACCTGCTCCACGCGGACCAGCGCCACCGCGGCGTCCAGGTCTCGCTTCTTCCGCTCACGGCGCAAGTCGTAGTAAATCTTTCCAGTGCAGAACACGACTCGCTTCACAACGGCGGGCTGTGCGGATGCCGGACCCTCGTCCGGGATCACACGGCTGAAGTGCGTTCCTGTGGGAGGAGAAGAGAGGAACGACTGCGTTGCGAATCGTTCACTCATTCCCAACTCCCTAATCACTATTTCGAGATTGCTACTTGTTTATCGTGGACTAAATAGTTCAGTCAAATGAAAACGCGCCAAAACTCACGAAATCAAACAAAACCCCTGAAACGAAAACATTTTGGACGCAATACCTCACAGCATCTATTTGATCATCGAGCGAGCGACGTTGTTCACGACGTTTGCTGATTGTGAGATACATTGAGGACACTAAAGGGGATACCCAAATTTCTGCTTTGATGATCCATAACTTTTATCATTATTACTTTTAACTCATACTCACTACACATTGGAGCAGCATACAAAAGGCAAACTCACGATGGAGTGTACTATACAGTGGATAGGGAATGATTTTGAACGCGGCACACGAGAAGAAGAATTCTTCCACTTCTGCTCACCTGGCAGCATGAGGTCAAAACTGGACCGAGCCTCCGGGTGGCGCAGCAGCGACTTGGGAGTGAACACGATCAGCTGTCGTGAGGGAAGAAGAACAGGTTAGGGGTTTACGGTTCAGGGTCAGGGGAAGGCGGGTTTAGGGTTGCTGTTTGACTTCAAGGGTTCAGGTTTAGGGGTTAGGGGGGTACTATTTAGGTTTGAAGGCAAAGTGAGGTCACGCTGACATACTGCAGTCACCGTGTGGGTGCACAGCCACTGACCGGCTTCCTGAAGGGCAGCAGCATTTGTCGGCGGAGAACATGGAAATAGTTGGCGGGAGTGGAGCAGTTGACTACCGCCCAGTTGCAGTCGTACAGCTGCCGAACGGCAAAGTCGTCGTGCTGCTTCTGAGAAGTCCGGCGAGATGAAGGTTGACACGCTGCAAAGCCAGCGAGGCCACACGCACAAAAGACACAAACTCACCGGAATCACATCTGGGTCGTCGTTGCACATCTGGAGAAATCTTTCAGGGCGGGCCGACGAGTGCTCGGGACCCTGAGGACCGGCATCACGTCACGTCACATCGTTTGCAGTCAAACGGAGGCATGAGCCAATACGGTGAACCCACATTTAGCGCGGGAGATGCGTTCCAGATCCAACCAAAAGATACAAACGATCGGTTTTTTCTTTAACCCACAAGGCACAAGGTGGTAGTTCAGTGAAGGCGCGCTACTCTAAATTCAGACTTGAGCGAAAACCGTAACAAGCCATGAAAACCGCTTCAAAATCTGAGCCGTAGCTGGGGCACGAACTATGAACGTCGGAACGTACCATTCCCTCCATGCCGTGGGGGAGCAGCAGCACGATGCCGTTCTGTCTGACCCACTTGGCCTGACCTGAGCTGATGAACTGGTCGATGACGCACTGAGCCGTGTTGTGGAAGTCTCCGAACTGGGCCTCCCACAGAACCAGCGCGTTGGGGCTGGCCATGGCAAAGCCTAATTCGAAACCTGACCGCACGCACGAGAAGGAGAACAAGGATACGGCGGAGGTTCAGGTCTAGGAGATTTTAGTCCTTTGTGATTCGGGTTCGGCATAAGGCTCGGGGTTCAGGTGTGTGCGGGAATGTTTGTGCGCTACTCACCCAGGACTCCGTATTCCGACAGCGAGCTGTTGCAGACGGTGTATGTGGCTTGGTCTCTCGAGATGTGGTTCATGGGGATGCAAATCTTCTTGTCCACGTTTTGGTCGTGAAGGACGTGATGTCGATGGCTGAGATGCCAATGAACCAAACGAACGAGTGAGACGGTGACCGCGGGAAGGCTTTTGAGATTCTGCACTTTCTTGTGGGTGCATTGACCTGAAGGTTCCCCTCTCCACATCCTGACCACTGAGACGAACGTGGACGCCTTGTTTGAGCAGAGAGCCCAAGGCCATGTACTCGCCCAGCGACCAGTCGCACACACGCTGCTTCACCATGTCTGCTCGGACCTTTAGGATGCGACTCAGACCTGAAACGCCACAAAACTCAAAATTAAAACATGACCAGATATAAACCTGAAACGCAACAAGACCGAAACCTAAAACATGACAAGACGCTAACCTGAAACACGAGAGGCTTTTTTTGTTGAAACATGACAAGACTCAAAACTAAAATTCGACGACTCAAACTTGAAACAAATCTGGACTCAAACCTGAAACATAACAAGACACAAAGCTGACACATGAAAAGACTCAAATGTCAAACTCTACCATTAAAACTTGAAAAACGTCGTGACATAAACTCAAACTTGAAACAGGACAAAACTTATACCTGAAACATGACAAGATTCAAACATGAAACTCAACCACTCAAACCTGAAACACGACAAGACTCAACTTCAAGCGTGACAAGACTACAACCTGAAACACGGAAAGATTTAAACCAGAAACAGAACAAGACGCACACCTAAAAGAGAACAACACTCAAACTCGAAACATGTCAATACTTAAACCAGAAACATGACCAGACTCAAACCTAAAACAGACCGAAACATGAGAAGACTCGAAACTTGAAACACAACAAGATTCGACCCTGAAACTGAAAGGAGTCCAACTTGAAACATGATCAGAATAAAAAGCCGTGTAGACCGTACAAAGGGAAGCAAGAACCTGAGTGGATGGTGAAGTCTTCCACGGGGACGGAGGCGGCCACCTTTCCAATATGGCCGAGTTCGTCCTCGCTGAGGCCGGTGGACCGACAGCTCGTAGTTTTGGGACGCCCGTCGGCAGTGAAGAAATCTGGCGAGACATTGCGCATCACCTTGAACCCTGTCCGCTCTGTACTGGCCATTTGTGTCCACCTCACTTCCTGTTTCTGAGAGCATTTGAGCTGCAATGCAAATGTAATGAAACTTCCCGAGGGCGGCGGGGATCGAGTCATTTCCAACTGCAGCTGTTGAAATAGAAGCCGGTGGTGCCCTTTGGCTCGACGGTGGCCACTTTTGGACACACAATTGAAACCCACGAAAACGACATTTTTCAATTTCTTATTTGCTACTTTGAATCATACAAGGGTTTCGTTTTAGCATCGTCTATCAATTTCAATATCAATCGAAAAATATACACATCTGTTCATGGCCAAAAGGTGTCAAATCCAACAAATGAATCAAACAATAACCACAGTCATGTCCTGGATTTTGTCTGTGTTGCGACTTGAGTGTTTGTCTGACCAGGCCAGGGCGAGTCCAGCCAGTGTTTGATGTGCAGGATCTTCTCATCTTTGGAGCGAGCGTAAGCTTTCTCGCACATGTTGTCGTACTTGGCCACTTCCTCCTGAGATGGACACAGAACGCTTCCTCTGCGTTATCCGTTTCATTGAGAAGACAATCGAGTGAAAGACAATACGGAGACCGCTTCGGAGATTGTGCCCCTCCACGTATGACTCGCTGAACCCAAGTGATGACTTGACTCGACGTGCTTGATTTTTGCCATCGTAACTTGGCACCTGCTTGAAACTCGAAGGTGAAGACTGGCACATAAGCAAGGAAACGCGACTCAAGACTGGAACCTGAAACATTTACATGGAAGTCAGATGCTCACCTCGTACTCCTGCTCGGTGACCACTCCCTCGCCGATGAGCTTCTGCGCAAACTTGCGCAGGACACTCTGCTGCCTCTTGATCTTCTTGTACATCAGCGGCTGCGTGAACATGGGCTCGTCCATCTCGTTGTGGCCGTTGCGCCTGTAGCACACCTGAACACACGCTTCCATTTTCAAATCCATTTTGGAGACGAGAACATTCCTGAGCTTTCAGCTCCCCTACCAGGTCCACGACCACATCTTTGTGGAAAGTGCTCCTCCATTCGGCCGCCGCTTTGCACACGTACGTGACGGCCTCGGGGTCGTCGGCGTTGACGTGGAAGATGGGCGCGTTGACCACCCGAGCGACGTCCGTGGGATACGCAGACGAGCGAGCCATCCTGGGATCTGTGGTGAAGCCGATCTGCACCACGACATGCTGATCAGCTGAATGCTCCCTGAGGCTCTGAAATAAATGTGAAAATGTTGGCGGTTAGGCGGGAATCGGGTACCTGGTTGTTGACCACCACGTGCACGGTGCCGTGCGTGGTGTACGACGGCAGGTCCGACAGGTGGAACGTCTCGTATACGATCCCCTGACCCGCGAACGCAGCGTCGCCATGAATAAGGATGGACATCACCTTGGGGAAATGTGTTTCTTTTTAAATCAAGGCAAAGCAATCACGCCTGACCAGACGGCGGTGATCACGCAAAGGACGACACCCGCAGTACCTTTTTGCCCTCCGTGTCTCCGCTGTAGAACTGCTCGGCTTTGGTCTTACCCTGGACGACTGGGTCCACCGCCTCCAAGTGGGACGGGTTGGCCACCAGCGACAATGTGACCGACTTGTCACTGATTCGGTTTTTCCTCTTGTGGAACATTCCCAGGTGGTACTTGACGTCACCAGAACCCTGAGAGCACAAGATCAATGTGAGTTTGCCGACAGCGTTCACGAGGACACGCGGACGTCGCTTTGGTCCAAGACCTCATCCGCTGACTCCAGTTTGGGATCAAACTGGCAGAAGATCTGTTCCAGTTCCTTGCGGATGACGTTGGCAAGAACGTTGAGCCTCCCTCTGGATGAAAAAACAAGCGTCAAACACGACACGGAGAACTGATGGAGAACTTCTTTCAGAACCTGTGCGGCATTCCCATGACAACGCTCTCCACGCCACTCGCGCTCGACTTGTCAATGATGGTCTTGAGGGCCGGGATGAGCGACTCGCATCCTTCCAAGCCGAAACGTTTCTCCGACGACCACTTCCTCTGGAGGAAGTCTTCAAACCTGTTATGAGATGCAGAGGCTGCATCTCACGCCACTGCGTGGAGCTCTCGCTGTGACTGCGACCATCTCGTCATTCTCATTGACGTACCTGGTGGATTGGATCATCCTGGCCAGCACGATCCGCTTTTCCTCGGCGCTAAACTGCAGGATTCCCGGGCTCTCGAACTTCTGTCGGATCCACTGGCACTGCTGCGCATCGTTAATGAACATGAACTCCACGCCGATGTGCTGGCAGTACGCCTCCTACACACCAGGAGGGTTTGAAGGTCAGTACCCTGGCGTTACAGTGACGGAATTTTGGGCTCGTGTTTCCACCTCAAGGCGGCGAATGATCTCCCTGAGCGTCAAAGCGTCCTGGTTTCCGCCGATGAAAGTGGTTTTGGGAAGGCGGAACATCTTGTCTAAGTCGGAATGATCCAGACCGTAAGAACCTGTTGGCAGGGTGCAGGGTCAATACAATGAAGATGCCATCAATTTCAAGTATAGATCACAGGGGACCAAGCCCATCAGTCCAAGTAGGGAAGCTCAGAATTCTCCAAGCTCCTCCTCTACCTCCACCATACCGAGGTGTTCCCTGGCCAGCCAGCGTGTTCTAGGGTCTCCTTTTGGTTCAACATGACCAAAAGATCAGATCAGGGAGGCTCTACTCAGAGTCCGGCCCGAATGACCAAGCTCCTCATCTCTAAGTGGGTCAACCCCAGACACCCTATGAAGGAAACTCATCTTGCATTTGTGATCCATAACATACATTGACCGGTACATTTTCCTCACTAGTGAACAGGAGCCCCGGATACTTCAACTCCTCCACCAGAAGCAAGACTGTTGTGCCCGCAACCCCCAATTGTCAGACTTTCTGGACCATGGCCTCAGATTTAGAGGTGCAGCACCTCTACTGCACGTCTGTCCCTCTCGAATTTTGCCTATTTAAATCCACGATCTTGTTCTTTCGGTTACTACCTAAAGCTTGTGCATTGGTGAGGGAGCAAACGTAGATCAACTAGTCCATCTTTCCCATACTCGTGAACTAGACCCCTGGATTCTTCAACTCCCCAACGGGAGGGCAGGACTCCCAAACCCACCCCACCGCTTTCCGACTTTGTGGACCATGGCCTCAGATTAGGAACTTCTGAGGGCAGGAGAAGTGAAGTAGGGTCAAAATATTAGGAACAGTATGAAGCAGTGACACTTCCGTTTGTCTGTCTTCTTGCCGGAGGCCAACTTGCGTTTATCACAACGTTGCGTGCGCCCCTTAGATAAGACTCTAGTACTTCCAGCAGAAAGGGGTTAGTACAATTTGGCAGAGGCAACTCGTGTTATTTAAAAGGTCGTTAGACTTTAACCTCCGCTGCGCTGACACCGCACCCTCCCCCGTCTTCACACGAGCAATGCAATCGCATTACATCCGAGGAGACGCTGATAAGCAACCTTTGAACCTGATGCTGACTCTGCATCATGGACTAACACACAAACACATACACAGTCACACATAACATGACAATCTATGACTGAATCATAACGAAGATAAATGAAACTGTACAGCAAGGATGGGACTAAGTCATGCACGTGCAGTCTTAAACTTAACCACAAGTCCCAAGTTTCTGTGGGAAAAATCGAGAGTCCCCACGAAAGCAAGTTGAGTCACGCCGGTCATTGCGGCTTTTCAAATGTAAACCGGCAAGAATTGTACATTCATTTTGTTCAAGTCTACGCCATGTGGAGTCTTTCCTACACGCAAGTCGCAAGTCCTACAATTGTTGATTTAGTCTGACTGAAGTCACGTGACACACGGTACAGACCACAGTCATGTGGCTAGCACGCTAATGCTAAAAAATATGACAACCCTTTCACACGTTTTAAAACTGGCAGAGAATATCACTTGTCAACACCAACAAGGACACCAAGAGACACCATGGGAACGTTCCCTGCTAATCGCTTTATTGTGTTGCTATTGTTAGCATAGCAAAGGGGGGCCCCGCCTGTAGTTGCCTGCGCTTTGTTTCTATGGGGACACACAAACGCAAACTTTGCACACACACCGGGACGGATGAGGAAGTTACACATACAAAAATGTATTATCACTTCCCAACAAATGAGCTTAACTCGCTAGCTTCCAGCTAATATTGGCTGCTTGCTGCGACGGCCCACGTGATAATGCTGACTGACTGCAAGCAGGCAATGATTAGCTACATGAGCTAGCTAGTAGGAAAGCTAACAAAGCTGTCGATTAATGATGTACTGTAATTGAGCAGGTAATAGCTGATATCATGTTTTCATTTCATTAGTAGGCGTCGCAACGTTTGGTTAGCAGGCTAGCGCCCGATAAAGAGGAATCGGGTGGAGGACGTAGATAACAACACGATGTACAGGAGCACAAAGAAAAGTGGAACAATACAAAGAAAAAGTGTTTTTCAAAATGTAATTGCATTCATTTAAATGAAGAAACTATGAGAAATGATGGATAAAAATAAAATAAAATAAAACAATATAAAACAGAACATAAAATGAAACAAAATATGAAAAGTATTTCAAAAAAAAAAAAAAAAAAAAAAAGGGAATCAATTTACTAATTTACATTCAAGTAAACCTGACCGAGAAGCGGTACAGTCTAAAATCTTTTTTAGAATGCTGTAAAATGAAACGTAAGATCCCCCACCAACTTTGTGGGAGCCGATGCTACACGGGGCGTCGTCCAGGTCCACGCAGCTGATTTCCAGAGGGTCCAACTTGGCGATGTGATGCCCTCGCACCTGCAACAACAACAAGGTCACTTTCTCATCGCTAAGTCAGTCAAAGCGGTCTACGAATCCTGCCGTCAAATGTTGCTACGATTAGTCAGACGCGGCGTAGCTACCTGGTAGTTGCGTATGAGTGTGTGGACGGCCAGATGATCTCCCAGCAGCTTCTCCACGTCGGGCGCCGCGCTCTGCGCAAGCGTCCCCCGGAGAGACGCCGGGCTTCGCTGCGTGGCGTGAGCGCTACGGAAAACGACATCCCACGACTGCACGCACACAAAACACAGACAGTCTTGGACATATTTTTAGCAAATGTTATTTATTCACTGATCGTTTGTCGACGAGTGTGACACGGGTCCCAAAAACCCAAACCGTTTTTTTGCACGCTCACGTTTGCACCGAAGGACAATTTTGAGTCTTCATTGACGCGAACACTGTTTTGCGCATTTCTGGTTGCCCGTCTCAGATGAGCAAATAAGTATCTCATTCAGAACCGTTTCTTTGGAAACCCAGTAAAGTCAATTCATGTTTGAGGCTATGGGAGATTGGCACATGACCAGAGCGAGCCAATCACAAGCCTCGGCTTTACAAGGAGGAAGCCATATGAAAACAAATCTCAGCTTTTGTGGCTATTTTTCAAATGTAACTCAAATTATATTCATGGGAATTTCCAAAAGCAACTGTAATTTAATTACACATTTTCAACGTAGGCGGCACGGTGAGCGACCGGTTAGAGCGTCTGCCTCACAGTTCTGAGGACCGGGGTTCAATCCCCGGCCCCGCCTGTGTGGAGTTTGCATGTTCTCCCCGTGCCTGCGTGGCTTTTCTCCGGCCACTCCGCTTTCCTCCCACGTCCCAAAAACATGCAAGAATTGGAGACTCTAAATTGCCCGTAGGTGTGAATGTGAGTGCCAATGCTTGTTTGTTGTATGTGCCCTGCGATTGGCTGGCAACCAGTTCAGGGTGTACCCCGCCTCCTGCTGGGATGGGCTCCAGCGCGCCCCGACCCGCGTGAGGTGAAGCGGCTCAGAAAATGGATGGATGGATTTTCAATGTAATTACATATTTTGTATAATATTGATATTTTGTATCATTGCGACATGAACGTGGTGTCATCAAGAGGTCGCCACCAGGCACCAAATTGACTGCAGAAGACGTTTGCGTACCTTGTGTACGCTGGTGGGCTCCCGCAGCCACGCCAGGTACATCTCCTCCACGTAGTTGCCTTTGGCGCCGTTCACAAACGTTTTCGCCGACGACGACTTTGTCGCTCGGCGTCCGGACGCAGACGGGGGCGCCGTCAGGGCTCGCAGCCCGGCCGCCGCCGAGGTCACCAGGCGATGCATCCTGGCTCTTCCGCGCTCGGATTACAAATCAGGCATCGACCGGCGAGCGCTCGCAGAGCTTCCGACGCTGTGTGCGACAAACGTGTCATCGTGACGCGGTGCAAGCAAAACACATTTTGGACCGATCGCTCAGAAAAAGTTCCGATTTCAGATTGTCCCTGAAGGCAACACCTGACTCCATTAGCGAGATCTATTATAGGGTCAAACTGTGCCACAAGGCACATTTTTTTTTTTTTAAGTACAGTACGTTGACTTCCGAGAGGCCCAAACTTACGAGTTTCTCAAGTGAGAAGATGACGCTTGGTCGATTTTTTGCTTTGTGTCAAATTTTGGATGAAGGCAAAAAAATGAATGAAGCAATGGAGAAACTATAATACCCTGGCACGTGGGCAAGGAGAGTCGCCGTCGCCGATGCACCTTCAGCCCATTATTGAATGGGACAAAAATACAAAATGTCAACACTGGCAAGGAGCATGCTCACACTTGCCGACCAACACATTCATGTACTACAATACGTGTACATTTCTGCTTCATTACGATTTATCGAAGCAGTTTTTCTTTTTTTGTTTTATGACGTTCTGATGCTCCGTTGTTCTTCACTATATGTGAATTAAATAGGGATGTTCCATACCCTTTTTTTCAGACCGATATCAGTACGAACATTCGCTCTTTCCTACTCGTCGAGTACTGATACCACTTGTACTTTTGATACAGAAAATTTCAAATCAACACAATGACAGATAATTGTGAATTTTGTTTCTTTCTGAAGCACGTGACAGTTTGTGAACTTAGTCCATTTATTTTTTGTTTTTGCCTAAAGTATCAGCGGCTGGTATCGGCAACATTCACGGGTACCCTGTACCTTGAAAGCAAACCGGTATCGCCCGATACCGATACCTGGTATCGGTGCTCGCCCAACCCGAGGGAATATAAAAATCAATTACGTGGGAACACAAACAAAATTTTAAAATGTTTTCAAGTCACCCAAGCTGCTAGTAAAACATTCATTTAACATTGCGCGCGCGCGCGCACACACACACACACACACACACACACACACAATGCATGGTAACACAAAGAAAGTCCTTAAATGTGCTTTAAAACCGTTCAAAAGTGAGCGGTTCGATCAAAAGAGCCGACATGCACGGGCACACGCACACAAATGCGCTCTCTTAGCATTGTAGCAACAAGCTAACTCGTGCGGAAGGGAAAAACATGAATGAAAAGACGTTCCTTTTCTTACCTGTGCGTGTGTTTGTATGAGTCCCGCGTGTGCATTCGCGTGCGCGCTCCACGCAAGGGCTGTGCGCGTCCCCCGGCGCCAGGGCTGTGACGTCACATGGAGCGACGTACACGACTTTCACAAAAGTGTGACACCTCAGTTGAAAACAAATTGTATTGATCTACTTCATATCATTATCGTCCTAGCCTAGTTTTATCTTCACAAATGTCATTTTGCTAAGGTCATTTTCTGTTTCACGTCAATATCTGCTGCTAAAAATAAGGAAACTCAAAATGTTGAGATTATGTTCCGTTACAATTTTTTATTCTATTTTTGTTTCTGTATATTTGTCATTTTTATTTCTTGTTTCTGTACTATTTCGTGATTTTGTGACATGACTTTTATATAGATTAATGTTGTTGTGTTTGTTATATAATGTTAAATAAAGATTGAAAAAAAGCACAGACTAACAAATGAAATTATTTCGTAAAATAATTCCATTTTGTTTGGGAAATTTTGGGCTTATTTCCTAACTTTTAAATCCCCACCTTTGCTTCAAAATAGAAACAATATGAATGCAATGTTTTTTTTAAATTGCTTGTTTAAATAAAGTTACTTTTTTTGGGGCTGGAACGTGAAAACCCCTCCCCGCGTGTTCGTGCTCTTTTGTCATGCTAATATCTTAGCATCCATGCTAATGATTTCGTTGTGATGCTAACGAGGCGGCGCAGAACCCGCACTCTTTCTTTTCTTTTCGAGATGTATTTGCTGAACCACGATTGACGGCGCAGCAAAAATCGGATGTTCTTAATGTTGCTGTGAATACAAAGAAGAAAAGTTTTGTGACAAGTGAACATTTAGCAGTGAAATACTCGGCAACAATCAAAAGTGAGCCCGTCAGTTTGGCTGTCTCCCAGCAAAGAATTGTGGGTAAATGAAGTTGTCAAGCGCTGTTGTGTCATTATTATTATTTGATTGTTGTGCTAAATTTTTACGACGGCCTTGTTTGCTTGTTACGATTGTTTGTGATTGTTGAAGCAATAGTTGTGTCTGATTGTTATGATTGTGGTGTTTGATTCTTATGATTGTTGAGTTTATGTGCAATAGTTGTTTTAATATTTGATTGTTTTGTTTGGTTGTTGTGTTATTATTATTTGATTAGGATTGTGACATGTGATTGTTGTTTAGCATTGCTGTATTTGATATGTTGTGTTTGTTATGGTTGTGGAAGCAGAAGTTTTGTTTGTTCTGTTGTCAAAATCGAAGTGCGGTCTGATTGTTCCGATTGTTGTTGCAATTGGGTTTGATTCTTATGACTGGTGTGTTTGATTGTTCTGTTGATCAAAGAGGAAGTTGTGTGTAATTGCTATGATAGTGGTGTTAATTCTCTAAAAGCTCAAAATGTGACTCCTCAAATGAACCTTCGACCTCTTTGATTGACAGGTGACTTTTCGTGTAAACATGAGCGTGTAAACACGTTCGCCAGGTCGGACCCCAGCATGACGTCGCTTCATTGACACTTTATTGATTGAATAGCACAAGTCGATATTAGTCATGTGTTTATACATATTGTATCACTCACCTTCGACATCAGTAACAAAACACGTGGCAGACTTCTGGCTGCTTTAGTTCGTGAAAGACGTGATTAGAACTACAAACCCGAAGTGTATACAGGATGTAGACATTGAGCATTCGGGACTCGGGCGTCCTCTTCAGGAGAACGTGGGGAATTGCAACAACATTCTGACCACCTGCGCGCTCTAATACATCAAATATGATTACATGATCGAGAAGCCTGTAATATTTGTTGCATTCATTTTAATCGTTGCCCCCCTTAAAACAGCGTCATTAAAACGTAGATATTCATTTGTGTTTATTTTCTCGTCATTTTTCTCATTAAAAAATTGGCAATTGACTTTAAAATAAAATTGAAAAATACATGTACATAAACACACAACTAATTATAATTTAATTAATTATAAATAAAAATAGTTTTAAAAAATGTACATACGTTTACACAAAAACACTATGCAATTGGTTAATCAACCTTTAACAATAACATTTAAAAATGAACATGGAATTACGTTTTTATGAAAATAAATTATATAATTTATATATAATTATTCTTTTAATTATTATTCTTATCAATGTGGTGACCCATGTTTCTGTTTTAATAATCAAATGTGATCCCGCCTAATGAGATGCAATAATCCAAAATAGAGCCTTTAGAAAAATCAGCATGCTCACTTTTGATCGACACAACTTATTAATTGAACAATATGCGCTTCTAGGATACAGTTTCTAATATTTTGTTTGTCTACATGAGAGGGTCGAAATATTGGGAACAGCTGCAGCACAATCAAAAGAGAGCATTATTATTACCTTTGCCGGGGCACAGTCATAAATATAAATATTGATGTATTTGACTTTGTGCAGGGGGTCATAATGTTGAGTGTGTCATTTAATAATTATAGCTCATTATTGTTGAATTCATTACAAGGAAAAAAAAACGTGAAGGACATCTTGAAGGGGACACGTTATGTAAAAGTGACTCATTCTTTGTACACAAATAGTTTTGCGTGGCACAAGTGCAACTAAGTAATTGGGGGATGATAATTTGGCTAATCTACATCATACCGCCTCCGCATTGAGTTTCTCCACCCTTGACTTGGGGTATTTTGATGGAACTGTTTTGTTAAAACAAAAAAAACGTCTCCTTTAGGATGACATGATCCAAAAGTAAATAATTATGAGTCAAATGTATTGTTAAATACAAACAATGCTTGTTTTCAGGTTATTCATGCACACAAACGGAGACAAAGTCCAGCGAGAAGCAAAAAGATCAGCAGCAGTTTGGTCCAAAAAGACGACTTCATGCACTTGGAACTCTCCCCCTCTCTCTCACTCACTCGCACGCACGCACACACAGACTGCCGTCGTCATGACAACGTCACACAGCATGTGCAGAGAGGACGATGATGTCACGCAGCGGCCGTGCAGGAGGAGGAGCCATGCTGGTCACAGGAAGTAGAAGAGGTCGTAAACACTATAGACAATGTATATATCATGTACATACACGCCTCGTTGAGCAGGTTGGTCCATTGGAACTATTCGTCCACGTGTCCGCCATATTGGATGTGGCAGCTCGAACTGGACTAATGCAGATCAGTGGACGGAACCTCATCTCGTGTAGTGTTACGTATGATGTCACTTTTAAGTAGACAATTATAAATGTTTACTCCGGACATGTTTAGGACTAGAGAAGGTTCTATTCCAGAGAGAAGGTTCTTCTTCAGAGAGAAGGTACTAGTCCCTAGAGAATTGTCTTGATACAAGTGAAGGTTTTAGTCCCAAGACAAGGTTCTAGTCCCGAGAGAAGTGTATAGTCTGGAGAGAAGGTTCTAGTTCGGAGAGAAGGTTCTAGTCCCGGGTGAAGATACTGGTCCAAAGAGAATGAATGGTCTAGTCTCAAATGAAGGTTGTTGTTCAGAGAGAAAGTATTACTCCAGAGAGAAGGTACAAGTCCCAAGTGAAGCTCCTAGTCCTTAGAGAAGGTAGTAGTCTCAAGAGAAGGTACAAGTCCCAAGAAAATAGTACAGTCCGAAATTTAGGTTTAAATACAGAGAGAAGGTTCTATTCCCTCCGATCACACCACTTTCCACATCCAATATGGCGTCCACGTACGCATGTCTACGCCAAACGTACAAGCGCACCACCAAGAGGCGTAAACAACAACGAGGCCGAAAGGGGGAAGACCACAGGCAAGCGGGGTTGGCGAGGAGGGACGAGGGCGGCTCGTAAAAGTTCAGTCCGTGGCGTCACGGCCGAGAGAAGAAGTCGGGCGGGGGTCCCCAGGGGCGGCGGTCCCGGCGACGCGCTGCCTCAGTCTCCGAAATGCGACCCTGAGGAGCACAAAAACCCAAAGGGACACATTGTCAGGCTACATCCGCAGGTGGCGCTATAACCCCCGACTGGAAGGGGGTGTGAGCGTGAAGTTCGATCCCCGACGCTTATGGGCCACGCCCCTTTTGATTGAACGCAGATGTCCAGAGCGGACACTGCCACGCATGTCATTATCTCAATGCGAGAAGCTGCACCAGCTGAAGCGCCGATTTTGGGAAAAGGGCGAACGTGCCACCTGACTAAGTGGCCGAGCCTCAAATGATCCGAATGGGCAAAGCCGCAAGGGCTGAGCCGACGCACATTTCCGACACTGCGACGTGGCGGCTCCGCCGTCGCACTTCTGACGCGGCAAATTTTGCATCAACTCTGTGTGAAAGGCGCAAGTTTGGCCACGCGTATGTGAGTGCAGCGAGTGTGCGCGCCACGGCGCCGCACCTCAGGCGCGCAGCGGCGCGGCGTGCGCTCCGGAGCAGTGGAAGTGGACGTTCTGCCAGCGTCCGTCGCGGCGCTGCCACACCCTGGTCTCCTCCGATTGGCTGGAGCGCGGGCGACCGCCGGCGTCCACGAACTGCGTCAGGCGGACGTACGCCACGCAGGCGGCGTCCTCGCCGATCACGTGGACGTGCGGGTTGAGGACGGTCGTGTGGATCGGCTTCACGTTCTTCGACAGCACTGCCCGCAAACGGCGAGAAAGTCAGCAAGCGCCTTTGTTGTGTTTGCTTGTGATGACAACTGAATCGGATGACGCGTTGCTGCTTTTTGATTGGTACACAACTGACGTATTGCATTGCTATTTTCATGACGATTGTTGTGTTTCATCTTCATGACTTTGATTGAATTTGATCGTTACGATTGTTTTGTCCGATTATTGAGATTGCCATGATTGTTAGAATTCTTAACTTTGATGAATCTGATCGTTGTGTTTCATGAGACACAATTCTCATGTTGGGTTGTTATGATTGTTGAGTTGAATTGTTATCATTTTTTTGTTATTATTTGATTGTTAGGATTGTGTTTCGTTGTTACGGCTTGGTTTATTTGATAATTAAGATTGTTGTTTGATTTGTGTGATTGTTGTTTCATTGCGATGATGATGATTATTCTGGTCTGATTGTTGAGTTTGATAGTTACGATCGCACTGGATTGCTGTCATTTTTGTTGAATAATTACGATTGTTGCGTTTGATGTTACAAGCCGAAGTCGTGTCTGATTGTGACGATTCTTACAGTTGTCAAAGTAGAAGTCCAAGTTGAGTTTGCTTGTTCGGATCGTTGTGTTTGTGTTTGTCCGCGACAAGTGTGGCAGTTGTGTTCGTCCGGCTGTTGCGTCGGTGGCGTTTGCGTCTTACGGTTGTCAAAGTAGAAGCGGTGGAAGTCCATCCCCTCCACCAGGTTGCCGAGACCCTCGGGCTCGAAGGACGTCAGGCCCGGGTCGCAAATCTTCCTGCAAACACGGCAAAATAATCTACAGAGCGACTCGATGAGCACCAACGTGGCTGCGGAGAAATGACGAGTGGAACGAGGTCCTATGAAATCTCATGTCGGACACCGCCGATCGTCCTTACAGGGACAAAAACCAAACCCCCAAAAAGTTTCCATCTGTTGGTGTCTTTTGCTGCACTTTCATGTTGGCATTGCCTGTTTCCGCGGGACTTTGAATGCAGCGCCAACAGTTGCGTCCATTCACAAAGCTGGCCTGTAATTACTCTTTAATCTTCCCAGGACAAAAACATTTGCACGTCAATCACGTTAATGCTTCTTTGCTAATGGCGCTCCGATCCCCTCCCGGCCGGCCTCAACGTCGGAACTCACGCGTAGGCCTCGAAGTCGCCGTTGTTGACGGCTTCGATGAGCTGCTCCGTGATCTTGATGATCTCCTGCTTGCGAGCTGCAAAACCGCAAGAAAGGACCACAAAAGCTCATGAACACGCGCTTGCTTCAAGCTGTGGAGTTGACCGTAAAACTGACACATGAAACAAGAGAGTTACACGCTGAATATCTGAACCGCAAAAACGCTCCAACAAACATCAGTTTGTGTAACCCAAGTCTGCTAGTTTCTCTCGGGGAAGCAGCTGCGCGCCGCCCCTCCGCAAGGTCGGGCGGGGCACGACGCGCCGCTGCGCCGAAGGCGGGCAACTCCAAATGCGGACTTGCCTGTGTCCGTTACAAATCCAAAAAGGATTGCTTCGAAATCTGCGGCGGCGCGGAAGATGACCAGACCGCAGCTAGCGTCATCTTGCCCCAGGAAAATGAAAACTCCACTCGTGTGTTCCAGTCTCCTCAAAAATACGAAAGAATTGTGGAATGTTTTTTTGGAAATACATCAAATATCCATCCGTCCATTTTCAGCACCGTTCGGGTCGCGGGGCGCCGGAGCCTATCCCGGCTGACTCCGCCCCGAACTGGTCGCCGTGACACGGACAAGCGTTCGCGCTCACATTCGCGCCGTCCCCGAGCGGGAACCGACCCTCACGCTGCCCGCACTCAAATGTGGCGAGTGCGCCGCGACACCATCAGTGACATAATCCTTAAAATAGCACGCTATTTTTCAACTTTATAAAAACATATAGTAATGGCATTATTAAATAGCCTATAAACAATTCAAATAGCTTGGGCCACATTTTTTACTCGAAGTCACTGAACATTGTGCTGCTCCTTCTGGTGTTTGTGCCTTGGCCACCTGGGGGCAGTATGATACACCCATGCGGATATACATAGAATCTCCTCAGTAATAGGAGTCATTTTCTGCAGAGGATAAAGAATATATGCCTGCGGGTGTTGTTGTTTCATCTGTCTACAACTCTGCGCGTTTTGCTCCAACTTTGGTGTTCAAATATCCGTCGCAAACACCGCGATAACAATGCTAATCGTTAGCATTGTGTTTTAGCATGAAGCTAAACAGCCGTCGTAAGGCAAAGCTACGTGGCCGTTTACAGCGAATGCACAACACGTCATTCTCTTTAGTTTGACAGGAAACTTCAAGTGGGAGCAGCTTGAAGCTTTTTTGAACAATCGCTCGCTATCGGCCAAACTGCTGCTGCTGGTGAATCATCCGATATCACAGCAATACAAAAAGACAAACGATTCATTTGGCTTTCGGTGTTTGCAAAACATGTCACGATGTCTTTGATGTAGCTGCAGCGTTAGCGTAGCATCGCTGACCTTTCACGTCTTCATCCTCGATTGTTGCGTTGCTGCTGTCTGATGATTCCTGCAAACGACGCACGTGTTTTATAAGCGTGACAAGAACACGCACACACACACACACACGCACACAACAACAACGACAACAAATTCTCCCCAAAACACGACACGGCGAGCGAGGCCACAAAATCCTGACAAAAGTCCTCGAGTGACGACGAGGACGTGGCGGGAGGATGCGGTACCTTGATCCCGTCTACCGGATTATGGATTACGGTAGTCTGAGGCTCCTGGAGGACGAAGGATGAGGAAGAGGAGGATGAAGAGGAAGAGGTTGAAAAGACAGGTGAAGAGGAAGATGAAGAGGACGAGTATTGGGATAAGTCAGTAAAAGGGAGAATTGTGAGAAACATTTATTTGGATGAGGAAAAAAATTACTGATTAAAAATGCTAATGCTAGTGAGCACAAATTGTTATAACTTGTGACCGCTCACATCGATGATTGACACATTAGCGAGGATGACGCGACCATTCAAGAACCCAAAAGATTCAAAATGAGTTTTGGCCAAAAACTGAAGCTCGTTAAAACACACAGACACACACAAATGCACACACGCACGCACGTCGTACCAGTGCAGCAGACGTGACCGAGCTGTTGACTTTGGTGCTGCTGACTGTGTTTGTGTTGTTGTTGTTGTTGTTCCTGCCGCCGCCGCTGCTGCTGTTCTGCAGGAAACACAAAAAGCGGCAAAGGGCTTCTACTAGCTCACATCCGCAAGCCGTCCGGCCCGGGCCGCTAACTGCGTCGCATTAACGGCGGCCACGCTAGCCGGGTGGCAGCGTCGGGCGTAACACGACAACACGCTGAACGTGCGACACACAAACACGCAAAGTCATGCCGGACACGCAACGTGGCTTGTGGGACAATTTGTAAATACACAAAACCCACAAACAAGAACAACACGTATGTGGACAGCCTGCTCATTTTTAACAGTTCTGTGTAGATAACAAAGTTGTCCAAAAAATAAATCTAAACAAAAATAAGAGTGAAAATCTTGTAGTGTGAATGCCAGGCCACTAGTTGGCGATGTCGCAGGTTTCTTCATCAGCGTATGAGGTGAAGTCACGTGATGTGCATAAGTCACGTGACTTTGGCCTCGTCCACACGGAGATTCCGTACTATCGGCGCAAACACATAAAAGGTGTCATTTGCATGCCGGGCCTCTAGTTGGCAATGTGACCACATAGGAACTCTACACGCAGGCGTTTTGAGTTCAGGTCATGTGATGTACTGGATGCAAGTCATATGACTGGCCTCTTCCACACAGAGATTCTGCAAAATTGCCGCAAACGAAAAAGGCGTAACGGACATGCCGGGCCACTAGTTGGCAATGTTACACAAGCGTCTTCCATCGGTGTAAAAATGAGCTCAAGTCACGTGGCAAGCGTAAGTCATGTGACTGTAGCCTCTTTCACACTGAGACTTTGTAAAATTCATGAAAACAAACAAAAAAAGAGCTGTAACATGCATTCCGGGCCACTAGTTGGCGATGTTGCCTTGTAAAGAAAGACGACAGAAATGCTTCATAGACGTATGTCAATCGTGACTTTCACACAGAATCCGGCAAAGCGGGATATTTGTGTGCATGTGTGCGTGCGTGGTGTGCGTGTGTGCACTGATGATGTAACGTTAGATTAATCATCTGGACGCAAATAATCTGAGATTAACACCACTCTCCAAAGGACGGGTGGTGGGAGGGATTCCAGGGGGTGAGGGGCGATCAGATTTGGGCATGATGGGCGATGAAGCTGAAGGAGGAGAAGAAAAAGAAGAAGAAGAAGAAGAAGAAGATGGAGGCTAATGAAAGGGAGGCACAGAATTCCCAAGGGGGCGGAGATAAGTGTGTCTCCATATTAGGGCACGCTAAAAATAAAACCTAACCTTCAAACTCGACATGCAATAATGTCATCATTCGTGCGTGTCGAAGTGTTTGTGTGTGTGTGTGTGTGTGTGCGGTGGCGCGGCGTGTGACCTACAGGACCAAAGGTCGCGTGACCAAACCCAGAAAATATTTGGGTTGACTTTCTGCGTATGCTACGCTAACGAGCGTGATTACGGTTTGATGACTTGATTGTTTGAAGCACAACTTGCTAAAATGTGGTTTCAAAAAAAAAAAAAAAGTTAAATACAATTGACACGTACATCATTTATTTACGCAGATATGATATGACATATGCAAACATGAAAAATGTCTATTATGATCTTTGGTGACAGTTTCAAGTTGCTTTGAAACGCTCCCGAGCGCAGATCAACGTGCTCTGACCCGGTTTGCCCAATGTGCAAGACGCTTCTACCGCATCGGAACCTTGACGTTCCGAGAACTGCGAGCACCAAGAACTAAAGCTACGTGGAATTTGAGGTGAAACGTTTGTTTGTCAGCTTTGTTTGCATGTTTTTGTTAGCAGGAGTTGCATGTGCATTTTCCTGCACGTCCTCATTGCGTGACGAAATCGACATTTCCTGGCGACTCGTTTGAACTTGATCATACTCAAAATGTGACTTTTACTCCCCGTGGAACTTGAACACACAGCATAAACAACAACAGCATGTGCTGAAAGGAAAAAACACATTTCACACTTGCTGACGTGCACTGCTTACACTAACAACAGCAATTTATTCCCATGTATTTATTTATTTATCCACATGCTGGAAACGTTTGACCGGAGGGATGTGCAACACACACACACACACACACACAGAAGTAAGAAAGTGCGCGTCGTCCTACCTTGACGTCGGTCTTCTTGTTGAGGAGGCTTCTGGCTGCTGCGGAGAGGCAGAAGGACACGCCCTCAGCGGGGAGCGTGCACATGGCGCACCCGATTCGCGTTCGATTCACTCCCGATTCGCTTGGCTTTCACACGCGCACGCACCGACGCCGAGTGTCCATCGCGCCGCACCGGCGGCGCTCTTAAGCCGCCGAAGTCAGCCCGCCCTTTTGCGAAAAAAAAAAAGGAAAAAGGAAAAAGGAATCCCTCCTCCCTGATCTCGTCCTCACCTCAAAGCGGCGAATAAGCACACACGCGAAAGTGAAAGATGATGACATCATCTTCACATGGCGTCACGTGACAGATCAGCGCCAGGATCAGCAGGAAGTCATTTGCCGGATAATCCCGAATAGGGCCGGCGGCGCACTTTGCACTCAAGATTAGAACGCGGCAGCCGCGTGACTCATCGTCATCATCATCATCATCATCATCATCATATTTCCAGCTGGATGCCACAGAAAATATGGTTGGGCTGCATGTGGAAAGATTGGCTTTGCTAACTCGAAAAAACAGAAAGAGTTTGTTGAAAAGCAGCCAGAAAGTTGGTTTGTTTACAAAAACAGAATCGCAGTGTGTAAAAAAAGCACCAAGAGAGTTAGTTTACAAAAAGAGAGATTGTGCGTTTGTTTGAAAAGAGTTTGATTGCAAAAAAAAAAGGGAATTTGTTTGGGAAAAAAATGGGATAAAAGAAGTTAGTTTGTTAATAAAACCATTTTTAGGGGAAAAAATAGTGGGTTTGTTTACTAAAGGAGAAGCACTTTGTTTACAAATAGAGTGCATTTTTTTTTTAGAAAAAGGTTACTAAAACAGAGCATTAGTTTGTTTAAAAAGAGTGAGTTTGTTTATAAAAGGTGACTTTCTGAAAAAAAAGAGAAGTGGTTCTGCTTACAAAGGGAGACAGAGTTGTTTACAAAAAGGAGGGAGTGCATTTGTTAGGAAAAATGTGTTTGCTTTTAAAAAACGTTAGCCACTTCGTTTAAAGTGAGTTTGTTTGCAAAAAGAGAGAGCGACAGAGAGTTTTTGCTCCCAAACAGAAAAGAATCTTGCTAAGCGGAGGACCGCCCGCCACTAATCCCGAAAAGGCGGCGCTTGCTTTCTCCCAGCGGCCTCAAACGCACCCGAGTGCGTGCCACCCCCGAGGCCTCATCCCGCCTAATACATCTCCTACTTCGAAACGCGACTACTACTACTGCTATTGCTACTTCGACTACTGCTACTACGAACAACGACAACTACTTCTACATTATTACTTCTCAGTAGTACTAGTAGTTTATTAGTGGCGAGGATGTAGTAGTAAACTGGGGCCGCTTACCTTGACGAGCGTGGTGGTCATTAAAGGTCGCGAGATAGAAAGAAAGGAGAGGTCGAACGTTAGAGGAAGAGGAAGATGAAGATGGCCCGCGTCGCGCCCGGCCGGACCTTGTTCCGCGATGCCGGCGCCACTTCCCGTCGCGCCGCCGACGGACGCCGGCGCCGTCGTCTGGCGGCCAACTGAAAGCGCAGAAGAGGACGAGGAGGGGCGTGTCATACGCATGCCAGGCCTCTAGGGGGCAGTGACAGTTCGCAAAAAAAAAACACTGCTGGGCAAAAGAGGACTCTTAGGTTTTCCCTTTTTTTCCTCCCCTAAAATCGATCAATTCAAATGTGATTTATTCATTTGTATTCATTCCCCTCATTAAAAATGTGCTTTTTTGGGTATGGTTTATTGTAAAGAATAAAATAAAAATAATGAGTGTGATGAATAACTGTACGTTTGTATTTATTTTATAAAATAAGTGGTGAGTAATAATAATTCAATTTATTAAAAGTAACAAAATATAACATTTAAAAAACATTTTCACTGTTAGAATTTGTACATGCATTTAGTTGTTTTTATTTTCATTCATTTATCTAATTAAATAATTAGTTAACTGATATATTTTAAATAATAAAATATAAATATTTTTGTAAAATAAACAATTTTACAACTTTAAAAAAATATTTAATTAAATTAGTGGTTAATTGTCTTCAAATTAATTATAATGAAATGAAAATAGGGTAATTATTTCAGTTTTAAAATGTTTTTATTTTGTATTCACTGATCTCATTAAGTAATTGGTTGAATGATTTCTTGTAAATAAAAAATGAATCAATTCGAATTGTAAAATAAACACTTTTACAACTGAATCCTATTAAAAAGTCATTATTTCATTATAATTAATTATGAAAAACAAAATTGGATTTTATTCAAACAAACTATTTTACATTTTACATTACATTTGTAGTAGTTCATCTATATAGATGATTGGTTAATTGATTCTGGTTAAACATATACTATAATTAAAAAAAAAAAATCTAATAATATAAAAGTGACAAAATACTGTCCCCTCTACATCTAACAATTGTTTGTCTACCAATTAAATATTCATTGAATTCGTTCTAATTTCATCATTAGAAATAAAACATTTTAAAATTGTTATTATTAAATCAACCCATTTCCATATCTTACATACACGTTGGAGTTTTTCTGAAGCGCTTTCAAATTCTAATGCGGCCAAACGCAACCAAAGGCGTGAAAGTCCAAGGTTGTCGGGCGCTAACATGCTAAGTACGCTAAGCAGCCGCGGGAAAGCACCTTGACGCCATCGCGGAGGGCGTCCTCATTCCAGTCGTCCACTTTCGCCACGCTAACTAATTATCTGGAGCGCGCTAGGAGGAAATAGAACTTTCTGTTCTACTTGTCTGGCATGAAGGAGGAAACAAATGTTCTCTTAAAACCCGGGAGAAGAAGCTTTCATTGTGGGTATTTATTGAAATTACGGGAACCTCAAAGAATATAAATGTTCCATTAAATGGGAGCGTATGCCTCACTGTGATGATGATAATAATAATAATCAACGTATAAGGATCAAATGTCATCTCTGTATAGATATAATCACGCAAGTTAAAAGGGCGTCTGTCTTTGAATTGTCTGTACTGCTTTGAAATGCTTTTAATCATGGAGCGCACATGGAGTCATCTTGTGTATGAAACGCGCTGTATCAAGAAACTCGCCTTGCCGATGACGTTTCAGCGCGCGCGCGCGCGCCATCCAATAGGCGGAAAACGACGTCTGTCTCCCTCTGGTGGAGATTTGAGGAGGTACAACAACACGCCTGCGCTTCCATACCTACAGCCACCTTTCTAATCAACTCAAAATCGCATTAGAATACGCTATCGTAACTATAGAATACCCCAAATACATATAAATTACAAGATATAGTCATTATAAATAAATACTATATACTAAGGATTGTAATACCTGCATTCAAATATCGGAGTAAACAAGAATCAAGTACGATCGATCGATCATCTCTCACCCGAGAAGTTCCTGGAGACCAGCATGGTGGTCAGGATGGCGCCCTGCGGACGTGGTCGAAGAGGAGGAGGAGGAGGAGGAGAGCGTTGAAATGTTTGCGTTGCGCCGCCGCGTAAACGTTGGGAGTTGGCCGATCGGTCACCTTGAGCTTCCTCCTGGCGTTGAACTTCTTCAAGCAGTCCACCGTCTCCTGCCGGTGCATCATGGACGCCACCGTGCCGCGTTGCTGTCCACACGCACAACTCCACGCTTACATGGTGACACCGCTCACTCACTCACTCACTCACTTCTACTAGTACTAATACAGCTACTTTAACCTACTGCTACCTCAAGAACTACAACTAATACACCCAATACGTACTACTACTCGTACTATTACTCTTGCTCCTATTAGTACCACAAATACTACAACTAATTCTACTTCTTCAAGTACTAATACTGCTGCTACCAACTAGTACAACTATTACTTACTTGCACAACCACCACTACCACCATTAAGACTGCTACTTCTAATTACTACTACCACTAGTACTCGTACTTCAAATACGACTACTTCTAGTTGTTCGTCAATCTAGCCTTACAAAATACGACTACCATGAATTCTTGTAACTACTACAACTAGCAGCTCCAAAACCACAATTTCTGGCAATACTACAAGTACTACTACATCAATACTACCACTACTAATACTACAACCTTTATACCGGTTTTTTTAACGACAAATAGTCCTACATCGACTTATAATTCTATTACCACTCATTGTATTACTACCACCCCGTGACTTTGCATATTTGTAGTTGTACTACTGCGACTCGCACTCCCACAATGGCTGCTATCGGACGACAACTACAAGCTCTGCACATTCGCCATCGCGAGCCGACTGGAAGTATTTATGGAAGTTGTAGCAGATGCGCGCGTAGTGGCGGCGTACGTACGCAGACCCACGGGTGCTTGAGGGCCTCCTGGGCCGTGATCCTCTTGGCGGGATTGATGGTCAACATCTGGTTGATCAGATTTTTGGCTTCGGGCGTCACCGTGTCCCACTCCGGTGACGGGAACTGCACACACACACACACACACACACACACACACACACACACACGCGCGCACGTGTCACGATAGCGCGGACGAGGAGGCGACGGAGGGGACGACGAAGGCTCACGTCGTATGCTCCGGCTTTGATCTGCTGGTAGAGTTTGTGCTGGTCTTCGTCCCAGAAGGGAGGGTAGCCCACCAGGAGGATGTAGAGGATCACGCCTACGCGCGCACGCACACGTCAAGTCTCGACAACTCCGGGTTCCGGGCCGTGCGGGCGCGAACGCAGTTCTTACCGCAGGCCCACGTGTCGACCGGCTTTCCGTACGCTTCCTTCCGGAGAACCTCGGGAGACAAATACCCGGGCGTGCCCGCAAAGCCTGAACACACGACAAATACGCCATGACGCCGGCGCCGCAGAACGGGAAGCGCAAGCGCGCCACGTACCGAACCAGGCCTGCTGCTCTCCTTGGACCTCGATGGCCAGTCCGAAGTCGGCCAGCTTCACCGCCGCGTTCTTACACTTGCTGGCCAGCAGGAGATTCTCCGGCTAAACCGCCACAACACAAACGACACAAAAACACGTCACGACCCGCGAAGAACAAACGACACGGCTGCAACACACTCATACAGGACACACAACAAGAACATAGTCCTAGAACACACGACTAACGAGTCCTTACCTTAGTAACAACACAACTACAATAGAAGAAAACACTACAAGAAAAATACACAACTAGAAAACTACAAGGACACACTACAAAGAACACCTCCCCCCCCAAGGACACATTTCTAGAACACACTACAAGAAGAACACAATGATAGAATACACTAGTAAAACACACTGCTAGGACACAGTACAACGAGACACTACTACAGCACTCTTCTAAGGACACACAACTCGACCACTCTACTAGATTACACTATGAAGGACACGCTACAAGAAGAACACACTCATAGACTACACTACTAAGTACACACTAGTACAACCCCAATTCCAATGAAGTTGTGGTACACATAAATAAAAACAGAATCCAATGATTTGCAAATCATGCTCGACCTATATTTCATTGAATACACTACAAAGACCAGATATTTCGTGTTCAAACTGATCAACTTGATTGTTTTTAGCAAATAATCATGAACTTGGAATTTGACGGCTGCAACACGTTCCCAAAAAGCTGGGACAGGCTCGTGTTGACCACGGTGTTACATCACCTTTTCTTTTCGCAACATTCAAGAAACGTTTGGCAACGGAGGACACTAATTGTTGACGCTTTGGAGGTGGAATTCTTTCCCGTTCTTGCCCGATGTAAAGCTTCAGCTGTTCGACAGTCCGGGGTCTCTGTTGTTGTATTTTACGCTCCATAATGAGGGAGAACAAAGTCTGCATACATTACATGCACATTCATCGCACTCCAGTTTAGCAAGACAAAGAAAAACGAACTTTACGGCAAACGAAGCTAACACTAGCAACCAATTAGCTTATGTCAGCATTGCCTCAACGTTTAGGACAATTCACACGCTAGCACGCAGGCTAACGGTTTCTTTAGGACTCTGGACTTTCCAGAACGATTCAGTTGAATTTTGCGTCACTTGACATGTTGATAACATGGCTAACACGCGTACGACGTCATCTTGCGGCAAGGTCAAAACGAGCTCGCCGTCCGCCGCTCTCGGTGCCTAGAGAGCGGGGGAGGGATAAAAGTTCAATATTCTCACAATCGTTGGGGGATGGTCGCCGGCAATACCCTGGCTCCGCCCCCTGGCTCCGCCCCCCGTCCTAAGTCAAGGTACCGTCCTAGAATTCCGCTGTCGAATGCACGGCCATCCCGAGATAAGGAACGACGCGCGATCGGTCGCTCGCCTCTCGGTCTGTATGTCACATGACCTTTGACCCGCGACCTCTCACCTTGAGGTCTCGGTGGACCACGCCCATCTGATGGCAGTGAAGCACCGCCTCCAGGATCTGCTGGAGGCAATGGCTGCGTGCACACAGCAGGGGGAGCAGCGGGTTAGTCATGCACAGGCGGCGTCAGCGGCAAGTGTGTGTGGTTGTGTGCTTCTATGTGTGTTGGTACACTTGTTTCTGTGTTTCCGTGTGTTTGTATGACTTTTTGAGCATCTGTGTGTGTGTTTGTGAGCATGAGTGTACATAATGTTTATGCGTGCACGTGTGCGTGCTTTTGTACACTCCTGTATTCTTGTGTGTGTGTCTGTGTTATGTTTATGCGTGAGTGCGAGTTTGCATTCGTGTGTTTGTGTGTGTATGTTTGCGTCTTTGTAAATGTGTGCGTTTGTGTGCCATTCACGTGCGCTCTCTCTCTCTCTCTCGATTGTTCGAGCGCGTCGAGACTCCAAAGAAACGAACGAACGAGACACGCAGCAGGCACAAACGTGAGGATGATGATGATGATGATGATGCCATACGCAAACCCAAACAAGTCAATATCCAACGCGTACACGAATGTTACGAACACACCTTGAGGTCCCTGTGCACTACGCGGTGTCGGTGTGTGCGTGACACGCTGCGTACGATCGCACGGATACGACGACTGCGGAGACGAGGCCGCGCGGTGAGGGCGGCGTGCGAATAATAAAAGGCAATACGAGATTCATCCCGATCGACACGGACCCTTCACGGGCGTCTATTCACCGCCGAAGTGTCAATTCCGCAGATTTCCCGCACGTTAGTCGCCAAGCAAACAATTGTTTTTATTGTCACTGAAGGTCATCTGGCCCTCTCCAAATGATCGACTTTGATGCCACGCCGGCTCCGTCCGTCTCTTCCGAGCGGGAGTTGGCCAAATTCCGAGCCCAAAATGGCCGACTTCCTGTACAATTTCCAGCACTACTTCATGAGACATTTTGTGTCGCGGGGTGAAACTGGTCTCCGGGCTGATTCTTTTCAACTTTTTTCCGACTGGAGGAACTGACCCAAAATGGCCGCTTTCAAACCAAATGTTGACTTTCGGGCACGGCTCCCGAGACGCGTTCGTGTGTCCCGTTATGATAGACATCGATAGACCCAATTTTGTGTTGACCGGCGCTCATCTTTTGCGACTTTCCAGGGGATCCTACTTCGTAAATTCCCCCCCAACGGCTGCTTCAAACCAAAATGCTTGACTTCCTGTACAATTTCATGCATTGGTTCTTCAGACTTTTTCATGCGTCCTGTTCTACGCCTACATCCAATTTTGTGTTGCTAGGTGAAACTGTTGTCAGGGTCTCAGTTTTTCCAATTTTAGAGCGGGCGCCACGGACCGAGTTTTGCAGCAGTTGCGTGTTAAAAAACGTGAGAAAACGGCCATGTTTGTGTGCAATGGATGTGGCGGGACTCAAGAGTACAGATGGAATAACGAGACCAAAGTGTCGGCGACGAACACGCGCGCGCGCACAGTTAATTTATGCGCAGACGCTGAGAAGAGAAGACGAAACGAGGGAGAAAAATGCATCAGAATCGTTTCGGCCATTTTGTGCTGCACGTCACCGATGAATGATCTCCCCGGTCAATTCATTAGGTACACCTGCGCAGCTTCGTGACCTGAGCAAATTATTAGGAACGGCTCTCACTTTGACGCAATGCACCACAGGGAGAGCCTTTGAACATTATTCGAACCTTTTTCACAATAATGTTGTTTAAAAGTATCGTGTAGCTAATGAATTGGCCAAATTTCTCTCATTAAACATGAGCAATGCGTCAATTTGCATATTCATTATTGGAATCATAGTTCATATTGATCGTGCGGGGAAGAAAATGGTTCATTCGGGTTAAATGTGAACGTAAATAAACGTCCACCAAAATGGAACCTAAAGACCATGTGACTTCGCAAAGTCTCAAAGGAAGTCAAAGAGTTGCCCACTGCGCCCCCTGTTGGCACAGGATGCTCAAACAGGAAGCGTGTTAACGTGTGCGTTCCTAATTATTCTTTTGCTCCAGCAGCTGTCAATCATGCTGGTGTAAATGTCGATTTGTCCGCATCTTTTTTGTCCTCCTTTTCTGGCTGCCTGGCTGGCTCGCCCCCGCAAAAAAAAGAGAAGAGAAGAAAGCAATCGAACTGATTTAAGCGGAGGGAGGCGGGGGCCATCGTCTCGTCCGGGGGGCGGGGAAAGTCCGCCTCCGCCGTCGCCATCATCGTCTTCAAATGTGTCGCAGAGGAAGTTGACAAAAGGAAACCGCTGGACAAACGCAGAGGCGCCCCTGTGTGTGCGCGCGTATGTGTGCGCGTGCGTGCGTGTGCGTGAGGAAGGGGGTGGCGACGTCGCGGGTTACCTGGCGTCTGCCTCGCTGTAGTACTCCCTCGCCACGATGTCCTCGAAGAGCTCGCCTCCTGTCACCCTGAGGACATCAACGGGCGTGAAGAGCAAGGTTACACACACGCAAAGAAGCACGCGTACACAAACACACAACAGCATGTATGCACGTCACATACACAAACGTACATACAGACACACAAAGCTCACACAAGGAACACTGATACACACAAAAGGTGCAAACAAAGACAAACACACAAATAACACAAACGGTTACACACTCACACACAGCGTAACACACACAGTTACACACACACACATATAGGGGAATGTCCTGCCGAGGGGGAAACCCCGACAGCGCCGCTGACAAGGCGCGTTGCCATGGCGACTGACTCCGGCGCTGCGGGGGAGTGGGCGCTAAAGCGGCAAAGGAGGGATGAGGGTGGGGGGCGTTATGTAAGGGGGGGGGGGGGTGGGGGGGGGCAGACCGACGAAGACTGAGAGGAAGAAGAGGAGGAAGGAACTCACAGATCAAAAAGGAGGTAGTGGAAGCCCTCCTCCGAGATGTTGTCATGGAGACGGACTGCGGCAGCAACACACACAAACAGCAAAAAACACACACCAAAAAGTACAATCACAACGGCGACCAATGAAACCCTCATTTACATTACATTACATCGCATCACTTATGAGATGCAGCTCAAACTGACACGCATGCACACAAACACACTCACACCAATGGTAGCACACACACATACACAGTAAGACACACGAACACAAAGGCACTCACAAAAATGACAACTACACACACAAACTGTCACACACACACACACACACGACTGTCAAGCTCCTGAAGTTTGCAGATGACCCCACTGTCATCGGCCTCATCGAGGATGGTGACGAGTCTGCATATCGACAGGAAGCGGAGCGGCCGGAGCTGCGGTGCGGGCGACGCGACCTGGAGCTGAACACGCTCAAGACGGTAGAGATGATCGTGGACTTCAGGAGGCATCCTTCGCCACAGCTGCCCCTCACGTTGTCCAGCCGCCTTGTGTCAACCGTCGAGACCTTCGAGTTCCTGGGAATCACAATCTCTCAGGACCTGAAGTGGGCGAACAACATCGACTCCGTCCTCAAAAAGGCCCAGCGGAGGATGTACTTCCTGCGGCTTCTGAGAAAGCACGGCCTGCCGCCGGAGCCGCTGAGACGGTTCTACACAGCGGTCATCGAATCGGTCCTGTGTTCTTCCATCGCAGTCTGGTTTGGTGCCGCTACAAAAAAGGACAAACTCCGACTGCAACGGACAATCAAAACTGCTGAAAGGATTGTCGGTACCCCCCTACCCACCATTGAGGACTTGCACGCTGCCAGAACTAAGACAAGGGCGTGCAAAATCCTCTCGGACCGTCTGCTCTCCGGTCGCCGGCTCTTCCGGCTCCTTCCCTCAGGTAGGCGCTACCGATCAACGCAAACTAGAACTAGTAGACATTCCGACAGCTTCTTCCCTCTTGCGATCAACTTCTTAAACACCTAACCTATAATTCCATGACAACAAGCTGGCAATTTTTGGACTTGAGTTGGTTGTCACATTTCTGTGGGGCCAATTATGTATTACTTGTGCACTCACTGTAGTTGTCTCGCCACGCTGCACTATTTGCATATACTGGCCACTCATGCCAGAGTAGCATCTGCTCCATTTGCACACTGATTGAGGAGTATCTGTAACATTTGCACGACCGACATTGTCCCAGATGATCGCACGACTCGTCACTTTAAACCGCATCCGCTCCTTGAAGTCTCGGCGCCCTTTGCACAATGGTCATTGCACCGGACTATTGCAATATTAGTCGTTCGAACTGCTCTAAGTGCGAGAGGACTCTGCATCTTTTTGCACAATTGTTTTTTGTCAATGTCTTGATGTCCCCAAAGTGTTCTGTAAATTGACTGTTTGTTGTACTAGAGCGGAGACAAATTCCTTGTGTGTTTTGGACACACTTGGCAAATAAAGATGATTCTGATTCTGATTCTGTGAAACACAGTAACACAAATCAACTCAGTAACGCACAGACACAAGGGGGAGAAGCTCATCCGGGAGGATCGAGAGGAGGCGGCCGGGGCATCCGATGCGGACGCCTCCCCGGGGAGGTGTTCCGGGCACGCCCCGCCGAGAGGAGACCCCGGGGACCGCCCGGGAACGCCTCGGGATCCCCCCGGAAGAGCTGGAGGAAGTGGCCGGGGGAGGGAAGTCTGGGCGACCCTGCTGAGGCTGCCGCCCCCCCCCACCCGCGACCCGACCTCGGATGAGCGGGAGAAAATGGATGGATGGACGCACAGACACACAAAAAGACAAACACACACACGTACATCACACAAACATAACAATAAATACAAAATAACACACACATGCGCACGTCTTAACACACGCGGTCAGACAAAACACACATGCAAAGATGTGAACACACAAACACGCGCACACACACACACACACACACACACACACCCATGCAGTGTACATCAACAGATGGCGGCTTCAAAGTCAACACGAGGAAGATCGGCATGATCTTCTGGAGCGCCGATATTTGCAACTTCTTACCGATGTTGGAATGTTTGAGCAGCCGGCAGATCCTGGCCTCGCGCTCCAGCTTCTGGTGGTCTGCGCACACGCACGCACGCACGCACGCACACACATCATATTTAGCAGATCGTGTTCGCCGGGAGGAAAGGAGGAGAAGAAACAAAAGAGGAAAGGAAGGAAGAACTGAACCGGACAAAAGAAAGCAGAGAAGGAAGGTCAAAGGAAAGGAAGAAGGACACAAGACGAGAGGAAAGGACGCAAAGAAGGAAACAAGAGGAAAGGAGGAAAAGAAAGGCGTTGACGTGAATCCAGAAAGGAGCAGTCCGGCGAGGATGTTTGATTGACGGCTGTGCTGACATCAACAGGCCTGACCTTCGAACTCACCAACAAGCCTTTTTCCCACGAGCGTGCGCGTGCGCTGCTACTTGGAGGCTAGCGACAGCACGTTCAGCATGTTCGCAACTCCGATTGAGTTTGCGGCGGACACCACGTCAACGTGAGGGAAGGACACGAGGACACGAGGAGAGTTTCCTTCTGCGGGTTACGCTCTAACTCGAAACCCTAATCCCGTCTTGAAAGCCTTCTCCGAACCTCAGCCGGACCACGTCTTGAGACCCTACCTCCGACTCGCGGCCCCCGCCTCGAACGTCGAGCTGCGGCGCGCTCACCTCTGGCCGACAACTTCTTGGTGTTGATGATCTTGGCGGCGTACTCTTGTCCCGAGCAGACGTTGACGCAGCGGCGCACCACTGAAAACGCTCCCCTGCACACGCAAACACCACAAGCAGACGGTTCAGCTTGCTCAGCGTTTGAGGGGGTCAAAACGGCCCCCGCGGGTTCACTGTATCGTAATTCGGGAGTCGGGAAGGAGAAAATGTTTCCGGAATCCTTTTCTCCTTCCCGACTCCCGAAACTCCTCTTTCGCCATTTTGATAACGTGAACTGAAACGATGAATCGAACGTTGCCAAATCACTCCGTGGGTCATTTTCATATCATTTGCTCAATAACGGTCCAAAAATACAAAATCGAATTTTTTGCTGCCGCCTTGGTTTTCGATGGCTCGATGTGTTCGGCCACGCTTGAAGTCCTATTTTGAAAAAAAGGATGATTTGATGATTTTAAATTTGAGGCATTCAGTCCTTATTGACAGAGCAAATGGCGCTGACCAATTGAAATACATTTCTCGCATAACGGTAAAGACAAAAGTGCATAACGACTTGAAAAGTTTGAAAACTATTAATTCAGAACATGTTTTTATTTTCTTCGAAAAAATGTTGACCCTTTTGATGGATAACCGCTGCCAACAAGTCAAATGCTCCAATCAGTCAAATTGATTGATTTTCAAAAGGTTTACCGTTATTGATCAAATTATATAAAAAGGACCCACATAACAATTTTTTGTAGTGGACTGTATCGTTGACCGTAGGGCTGAAACGATGAATCGATACAATCCAATCCAATCACTATATGGCCAAATATTTTGGACAGGCAAAACGAACGTGCTTCATCTTAACGGGAAAGCAAATTTCGTGTCCTCGATGCGTCGTTACACAACGAGAGCCTCTCAGCGGTCCTTGAACGCATCACGACAGGCACAGTGAGCGGGCCTCGCTCCCCCGATGGGGGGGGGGGGGGGGGGGGGGCGCTCGGCGACAACAGTGTTAGCACAAACGTGAGAGCCAAAGAAAATGCGTGAGGGAGAAATGCAGTCAATTTCAGCGCGCTTAAAAGCCTAACCCGGGCTTGAAACCGAACTCGTTTCAAACCTTCACCGAGGCTTGAACCCCTACTTTGAAACCCAAACCCCGCCTTCAAAGTCAAACTTGAAACCCAAACCCGTTTCAACCAAAACCGGCACGAAACCCTCGCTTGAAACCCAAACAGAGATCACGTCGTGATTGTGACCTTCGAACCTTTCTGATTTGCTAGCGTGCTAGCATGCGACCATCTTATCCAGACTGTATACTAATTGGACTTTTAGAGCAGGCGTTCGTTTTTTAAAACGAACTTATGCAAAGCATAGCGCCGCACAAACGGGGACACGCGGCTGCACTAATGGCGAAGGTGTTCTATGGGGTCGAGGTCAGGACTCCGTGCAGGCCAGTCAAGTTCATCCGCACCAAATTGTGTCCGCCGTGTCTTTATGGACATTTTGGAACAGGACGGGGTAATCCCCAAACTGTTTGACTGTCCAAAATCTCTCGGTACGCGGAAGCATTCAGAGCTCAGGGTCGAATGTTTTGGACATGCTCCCAACTATGTGGAACACGACTGTGCACCGGTGCACAAAGCGAGGTCCAGAAAGACACGCATGACAGAGTCTGGAGTGGATGAACTTGACTGGCCTGCACAATTGTGACCTCAACCCTATAGAACACTTTTGGACGAATGAGAGAGGCGACTGAGGGACAGCGCTTCTCGTCCAATATCAGTGCATGACCTCAGGCAAAGAAGAAGAGGGGATGTCGCTTACGTTCACATGTGAGTCGAGGCCGGCACAAAGAGCGGGTTTGTTCATTGATTTTGCTCTCCACGGATTCTCAGTGTTTTATTTGTAGCTGTTAACTGTTTGGAACAGAGATTCTCAAACTTTGTGGCCAGCTCGGGAGCCATTTTTCCAAGGGCACCCCGGCGCCCTCATCATTTCAACACCAATGCAACAGCTTTTCCACGCGTCCACAGACGCCACAAGGAGACGCAAACACACAAACACACACTGAGGGGACAACACACAAACACAGATGGAAACACACACACACAGAGATGGACATGTATCGGGACACGCATACTCCCGATACACACAGACAGATGGAGACACACGCGCACACACACACACACACGCACGCACGCACGCACGCACGTGTTCCTGTGATGCCCGCACATGCCCACGCGCAACCTGACGTTCTCGTCACACTTTTGTCAGGTCAAAGTGCGCGCGCACGTCATCATCCGTACAACCACGTCCGCGCGCGTGCGTGTGCCATGAAAAAAGTCGGGTCGGGGTTCGGCCCGCAACCCAACATCAAAAAGATTTGTCCAAGGCGCGTGCACGTACTTGCCCAGCTCCTCGTACAGCTGATAGTCGTCGGTGAAGCGCGTGCACGTGGTGGCGGCCATGGTCCAGATGGATGGCGGCTTCTTCTGGCTCCGGTTCTGGTTCCGAGGGGGAAGCAAGTGAAAGGAGCGGCGCGTCGCAGCGGACGGAAGACTTGAGGACGGGGAGACTCCGCCCACCGGCTCGCACGCGCGCGCACGCACGCACGCCGGAGGGGTGGCGGCGGTGCTCCCCCTGCTCGGCTTCACGAGGGAACACCTCATGTTCAAAAAAAGAGAAAGAAATCCATTGAAAAAAATAATAAATAAAAAGGTCATGACAGCGCGCGGTTTTTACAAGCGGGATTCAAACAGAAACCATTTGGAAAATGACATTTCAATGCTTGTTTAACACTCACGGCCACGAGCATGTTAGCAGCCAATGTTGTTGTCCAGGATAACTGACGTGTTCTGGGTTCTGAGCAGCAAGAAGAAGAAAAGAAAAAAAAAAACGTCGCCCAACGTGGGGCTCGAACCCACGACCCTGAGATTAAGAGTCTCATGCTCTACCGACTGAGCTAGCCGGGCACAGGCACATTTGGCGGAATTGTACTTGTGTGTCTCCATTTCCACCGCTGAACCGAAGAGTCAGACGGTGCCAACCACCGTGCCAACGTGCTGCCAATATTGTGAACCTTGCAAGCAAAAGCTCAGACAAACGCAGAAGACATAAAAGAGGACAACAGGAAAAAGAGTGAAGTTTTATTGCATTTCAGAAACTATCATCCGTTGGGTACCGGAGCTACCTGAAGAGGCGGAGCTAGACAGAGTGCGGTTTGTTCATTGGTGGACAGAACATGTTGACTTTTCGTCACAAAGAAAAATGTCGTCCGTCGTCGATGACGGCGACAACGTCCTCCATGACGGCGACAACGTCCTCCTATTGGTCGGATCCCTCGGCGCCTCGCGACGTCACCGGGACGTGACGACAAATAGGAAGTAGCCCAAAATTCGTCCGGCGCCGCATCCTGGCGCGACAGAGCCCGGCCGGGCCTCAGAACTGCACGGCGCCGGGCGGGATGTCGAACATGGACGGGTCGAACTGCTGACCTTTGAACGGCGAACCCTCCGCGTCCCAACCCTTCTTCAGCATTTCGTGAACCTTCTGCACACACACACGTAAACACGCGTATGAATAAATGCAAACACACACCCATGACACACAATCGCACGCAGACACAAAACAAACACACACAAAAATGCACTTACACGAGACACGCAGTCATGTGCACGCACTAACAAACGTGCGCACACAAACATGCACACGTAAAACATACACGCACACAAAAAAAAAACACACGAACAAAATATACACTAAATCACACGTGTACACGCACACTCGCACATAAGACAAAAAACAGACGAGCACGCACACACACTTTTTTGTGAGGTAACGTGGCGCCACCGTGTGGCAAGTTGACCTGTTGCATGCGGCCACTTCATTAGGTGCACGATCCGTTGCCATCCAATAGGAAAACAAATCCAATCGTATTGGATGCCATTATCGCGTGTTCCTAATCAAGTGGCAGCTGACAAAGTTGTTCCTGACCATCTCGTGACTCTGCGGCTTCCCCTGCAGCTTCTGGTGGTAGTCGAAGGTGAGCCGGTCCAGGACGGCGTGCTCCTCCTCGTCCACGCTGGCCATGGAGCGCTCGCGATTCAGCCGGTCCACGTCGATCTCCTCCTCGCCCTCCAGGACGCACTTCCACCACACCTCCGACGACTTGTTCAGCGACAGCTAAAGGCGGGCGGGAGTGCGCCAAAAGGGAGAGTAAGGGAGGGTTAGGGACAATGAGAGACAAACACGGAGGAAGATATTGAGAGACAAGACAGAAAGACAAGGAAAGAGGTGGAGAGAGGGAAGGGGATACTGACAGAAGACGGGCAGAGAAAAGAGAAGAGCAACAAAAAAAGAGCCAGAGGGTGAGAGAAACGGAAAGAATCAGTGAGCGAAAGCAGAAAAGGGGGAATGAGAGCGAGAAAAGAGCAAGAACGATGGGGAAAAGAACAGAAGAGCAGAAAGAAAAAAGTGGCAGCAGTCAAGAGAAGAAAGAAGAGAGAAAGCAAGGTAGCGAGTGAGATGGAGAAAGTCAAGAGCTGAAAGGTGAAAGGTCAGCTACGAAGCGAGGACGGCGGCGGGTGTGGCTTACCGCGACGCATTTTCCCGGTTCCAGGCTCCACATCGAATTCTCCGTGTTGATCTTGTGCGGGAAGTTTCCCTCCACCAGCGTCTGCTCTGCGGAGCCCGCACGCACGCACACGCGCACGCTGCCGCTCTGCAGAGTCACGCTCACCTGAAAGCACACGCACACGCGTGCTCGTTCTCGTACTCGAACGCGACGTCGCGCCGCGCCGGGCCGGGCGCTCACCTGCTTGCCTTTGACCACCTCCTCGGGGACGAAGACGCGCACCTCCACGTCGTTGTAGTCCTGAGACCACTGGTAGTTGTCCCGCACCGCGCCGTTGTAGCTGTCCGAGTTCTGACCGGACCTGCAAACGACCAGCACACGCTGCGTTAAGGGACACTAAGAAAGCTCACAACTCCAACTAATGTCACGCAATCCAGAAGAGTAGACCGTCACATGTTGTGTTCAGGGACGCTAAGAAACGTCACGACGACACACACAGTCATCTTTTGCTCCGACACGTGCTGCGTTCAGGGACACCGAGAGATGCCACCATCGCCACTCAATTTGTGCAAACATCCGGTCGACCGGCACAAGCTGTGTTCAGGGACACGAGAGAAACTGTTACAACTCCAACTAAAGTCATCCTGCAGACCGACACATGCGTCATTCATGGACACCGGGATATGTCACAACTCCACTCAAAACTGAAGGTGCCACACGTTGTGTTCAGGGACACGCGGAAAAACATGACAGCTCCACAAAAATTGACCAAAACACGCTGCGTTCATGGACAACAAGAAACTTCACAATTCCAACGAAATTCATTCCTCTTGTTGACCGACACGCTGCATTCAGGGACACTGGGAAACATTACAACTCCAACTAAAGTCACACATTATCTATTGGATTGCTGAATTCACAACACTGGGAAATGTCACAATCACCATTAAAGCTGTGCACTCAACCAGTCAATTAACACATGTTGTGTTTAAGGACACTAGGAAACGTCACAACTCCACCAAATGTCATTCTGTGGGGCCAACATATGCTGTGTTCAGGGACAGCGGGACACATTCCAACTCCAACTAAAGTTGCGCAATCATCCTCCAGTCGTCACAGTTTTACAGCTGAAAACCGACCTCTCCGAGCGGGCCGCCGCAGCCGCCTGCTCGGCCCGAGGTCCGCCAGAGGGTTCGGACTCCGGAATGGGATCCGGTCCCGGTCCCGGTCCCGCCTCCGCGCTCTCAACCTCCCTCGTGGTCTCCGACGTGACCTCCAGCTCCCGGACCGCCGGAGGGACCGTCGGGGGGACGCCCGGGGGTACCGCCGCGCTCTCGGCCCCTCGCTTCTGCAGCTCGCGGTTCTGCTCGGAAAACTTCTCAAACATTTTGAACGTCTGCGCAGAGGAAGAGCACATTAAAGTTGTTAGACTGTGGACGGTTACATTGTCAATAAAGTTAGCTTGAACCGGTGGTGACAAAGCTGGCCAGAAATTTTGTTTAAAAGTAAAAACTGTACTCACAACAAATGACACAGAGCAACCAATTTGAATGTACTTTTTGAACACGAAGAGAGAATTGCTAAATAAGTATCTCTGTGACAGTGTAAATTAAAATCAAGCATTATTACCTTAGTAATGACCCCATTTTGGATTGGCTCATTCTATTTTAACGGCCGCTTTGTCAATAAAGTCATCGTGAATTGGCCACAAAACTAGCCATAAATGTAGCTTACATGTTAACGTTTGACAACAAAATGGCAGAGAAACCAATTTATGAATGTAAATTGCAAATACAAGCATAATAGTAAACGTGTTTTTATTTAAAGACAACTTTTATTTGGATCTCATTAGATTGTGTCGTGGCTTTGTCAATTAAGTTAATCTCAATAATGTAGTCAAAACTTGCTACAAAAAAGGCCCAGAGGAACCAATTTATGAATTTAAACTGCAAATACAAGCATAATAGTAAACAATGTTGTTGTTTTTTAACGTTATCGTCTTTGTAAAGAATCCATTTTTGATTGTCTCTCATTACATTGTGACGGTCACTTTGTCAATAAAGTTAGCTTGAATGTCATTTGTACAGTAGTCAAACCTTGCCATCAATTTTGCTTCAATGTTTCAAAAAATACAACAGAAAAAAAGACATGAGAAAGGGAGTCTCCCTAGTGGAACCCATGACGAAGCTTGCCATATACAAAGCACTTGAAGCAAGCTAAATGGTTTGCATCTGGTTGAAAGGGTCCGAAACAAGCCAGGCGAGAGCACCTTCAGGACCATCTTCTCGGCGACACCTGGCGGAAAGCCCATCTTGTCGCCGGGCCCGCCGAGGAGTCGGTAAAAGTCGGTCTTGCGGTACAAAAAGCCAAAGTAGACCTGCAGAAAGTCTTGAATGTTTCCGACATGCTGCAGAATGCCCAGCAGCGCGTTGTCGTACATTTCCGTCATCTCGAGCGGCGACGACATGGCGATGTTTTCCTCCGTGCTCCTTCAAAGACACTCCCAAGTAACTCAGGGACGCGGTGAACTTGTAGAATAATAAATAAGTGGACGTTTAGAGGAAAACAATCAACGTTTAAGCCAGTTGTGTAGCATTTCTTCACGTCTGTGGCGGCTCCTTCTAGAACAATATCACGTATCCGGTTGAGCACCTTCCAAATAAATTCACTTGACGTTACATGTAACAGGAACGAATTTTCACGAACACTATAAATGACTTCCAAAATATAATTCCTTATCTAATAAGATTCTAACACCATTAATCCGTGTAGTGCATTGTTTACGCGTCTTTAACAAATAGGAACGTTTTATTTTGTCTCTATCCGGTTCTTACATTTACAGTCGCCCGTGCAGAACCGAGAACGAGAGATCCAAAGTCATTCCGCATCATGTTCTGCCTTTAATTTCAATATTCTACTTACAAATCACATGCTACATTTCTCATTTAGTTCATTTCAAAGTGATACATTTTTAATCGTGTTCTTGATGCTATACCATTGCGGATTGTAAACTGTTAGCATCGTTAGCGCTAACGGTGAAAGCAAGATGTCGGCGTCCTTGAGCACCGCAGGATGCTGGAGGTTCCTGGTGAGAAAAGCGATAGCAACGGGTTTCGTGTTACAAATACCGAACTTTTCTAATGGATAAAATCGGGTTTTTATCAAAGTCAACCGAAGGCTGAAGTTTGCTAAAGACGGTTGTGTTGCAGTTTCGTAGCGGGCGCTCTCAGTCGCTGGCGATACAGAAATACAATCACAAAGAACGTTGTGAAAATAGAACAGTTGCATTTCATTCGCGACATTTTTATTTGTATTGTGTTTACTCACACTCACAACGAGCTACATTTGCAGAATGTTGCCAGTACATTGAAATGAATTTGGGGGGAGTTGTTGGTTTTTACTGGGACATTCCAAAGTGGAAACAATTCCTGGAATTTTGCGACCCTGCTCGTCACTAAAATGTTTTGTGTGCAGGCTGCAGTGAGCAGCTCGAGTCCTCCCCGAAGCAGAGCTCTTCACGTCACAGCAGTTTGCTGCAAGGTGAGCACGGCAGTGACGTCACGCGTCATCTGTAGATATCCAACATGTTGCGAGAAAACACAAGCAATCCATCCAACATGTCCCCACAAACGTCGTAAGCGTCGGTTTCTCTTTTGCCGCGCAGAACCGAGCGGCTCGCATCCGAGTGGGGAAAGGGGACCGTCCGGTGACCTACGAGCAGGTCCTGAAACCTCACCACATCGGCCACCGCAAAGGATGGCTGTCGCAGCACACGAGTGAGTCCCGGGAAAATCCCGGAAATAGAAATAATCCGTTTCAGGGTCAAACTGTCAACATTCTTAGCTGTCATACAGGAGTCAAAGGATGTTAACTGCCTAATGTGCCTCATTTATCTTCACTTAGAATTGCCTTAATCAAAAGTATTAGCTTTAACTTCCATCCATCGTCTTTCACCGCTTATCCTCACGAGGCTGCTCGAGCCGATCTCGCTTGAACTTGAAAACCAGAAATTGAAAAAAAAATACTTTTGCCGAAGTCACAAAAAAACAGCACTGTCTGCTTTTGTCTTGGAACTCTTTATATTTTGTCTTTAGAGATCATTAGACGTGCAACAATTAATCAACTATTTTGATAAATGATTCATCATTTGGAGGCATTGATGAACCTAAAATTGTCCAAATCGTCGTCATTTCAGCCTCTCAATAGTAAATAGTCTCCCAATTTTGGAGGCCTCAATGAAAGCAGCAAAATAAGACGTTTGCAAACATCTGCTTTTACTTTGGAAAAACAAAGATCAACGTGTGGCGATTTTGCGACGTGTTACGAACCGAAGCGATCAGGGAATCATCATCAATTTTATGAAATTGAAATAATGTCCTGTTTTTGACAAATGAATCTATTAAAATAATCGCCCCGTCCCAAGTCGATTCCTGAAGGTTGTTTGTGCTGCCGCCAGGTAACCTAAAAGGCGAAGACGGCGCCGCGGAGCGCACGGTGGAGGACGCGTTCGTCCGCCGCTTGATGTTTCGGCACCTTCCACGGTTGCCTGGCCAACGAGGTGGTGATCAAGAGGCGCGGCAACCTGCTGATCGTCTGCGCCCTCGTGCTGCAAAAGCTGCCGCCGCAGAAGTTCTACTTCCTGATCGGATACGCCGAGTCGCTGCTGTCGCACTTCTACAAATGTCCCGTCAAGCTGGACGTGCAGACGCTGCAGGAGAAGCAAGTGTACAAGTATCTGTGACCGTCCGGGACGGCCGATCCTTCTTGAACTTCCCGTTTCCAGTCACAACACCCCAGCAGTTTCTGTTCAACTTTTTTTTTTTTTTTTAATACAATGAGCCACGACGGACACTCACAAGCTTGTTGGTGTACTTCCACAAAATAAAGTCCAATAAGTAATTCACATTCTCAGTGCCGCATTTTGTTTTGTTGTTAACGGTCGTTGAGAGTTGCAGTTTTGCTAACATTTAGGATAAAAGATACAAACGTGTAAATAACAATACGAGCGGCACGTGGGTCGCGCGGTTGGTCGGCTTGCAAAAGGTTGGAAAATATCCAGTAAAATTATGGATCGGTTTCGGTCAATTTCATTGGGAAGTTAACTCAACGACTGCTGCCAGCCCTTTTCAAAGCAGAGTTTCCAATTTTCCAGCATTTTGACCATCTTGGAACACACGCAATATTGTTGGCTGGCAATATAGGCGCCAACCCGACCAAATCTTCACAAGAAGAGAGAGAGAGAGAGAGAGGAAAAAAAATAAAAATAAAAAAGCAAGCAAGCTTGTTTCTACCTTTTTCCCCCCAATCAACAGTACAACATGCGTCGGTGGCAGCAAGAAGAGCACGATCTGACCAAAAAGCAGACAAAACGAACAGCGACTGATGCTAATATTTTCTGCTTTTGTGACAAAGTATAAAACAACCAAAACAGGACTTTTGATAGAAAATCAAGTTCAACGTGTGTGGTTTTTTGACTTGGTGTTTGCCAGTCTCTAGTGCAGTGATTTCCAACCTTTATGGCGCAAAGGCACATATTTTACAATTGGAAAATCTCACGAAAAGTAAACTATTTACTTCCTGCCGTCAAATCAAAGAGGCATTTATTTGTTCCGTCTGTCACCATGCCTGACCGGCATAAATAGAGGAACAAAGACACATTCTTTTTTGAGCAGTTATGTCAAATGTTCTAACTTCTCCTGGCACACCTGAAGATCGCTCACGGCGCACTGATGTGCCGCGACCCGCCGCTTGGGAATCACTGCTCTCGTGGAACCGTGTCATCTTACGAGCGCGACACATTCACCCGTCATGGCATATAAAATGCTCCGTCCGAGTGCGAGTTGCCTAAACTCGACTCGCGTGCTCGGCCTTTCTCTCTCCCTCGTAATCGACCAGGGAACGCTTGGAGTCCACTGGACGAATAGAAACGAACCGTGACGGTGAACGAGTTACTTGCTCCGCTTTTTGTCACTTCAGCAAAAAAAAGTTAAATAACAAAAATCCACAAAGCGACAGCGGGTACCGTGAACCACTTGTAAATTGGGGCGCACGTAAATCAACGTACTAATACTGTACTTGCATGAAATGTGGTTTTCGGCAGGATGACGTTCCCCAACCCTTTTTAAATTCGTCAATTTTGTGAATTCCTCGTTGGTTCCCAGTGCCACCTTTCCTTTCAGGATAAGCGCTATAGAAACCGTATGCAATAAAAAAACATAATACAAACAAATGTGAACACGACAAAGGCTGCTTTTAATTTCTTTTCATTGATCACCGGACAAACATTCAGATCGAGGGCCTCTGTAGTGCAAACAACTGCTACAAATAACACCAAAATAATTCAAACTGATGTAGTTCCATCTCTTTGTAAATCTAATTTGTTTTTAAATATGATTTTAAAAAAGAGATGACAAAATGGTTTGGAAAACAAAATCTCCAACACAACAAAATTCCATTTCATATACATGCCTGTCAGCAGGCTAAGCTAGTTAGCTTAGCACGAAGCATTAAATCAGTCATGAGGAATTCAAGTGATTTAGCGAGTGAAGCTTTCACAAAGAATAATTGCGATTCCTAATCTGGAAAATAAACAAGGAGTCATTGTCGAACAACACCAGGATCCCCCCCGGCATCGGGCCGAAAAAGACAAAACGGAGGCTTTGAAAAGTGAAAAAATAAGTGGCGCTTAGCTTAGCATGTAGCCAGTCCACCGTTGTGACTTTCCATTTGATTTTGACACTTTCAGTAAACGCGGCCCTCGTTTTTGCCATTGCGCAGATTCTCTGGGAAGCTGTCCTCCGTGATTGGCTGAGAAACCCGCCCATTCCCGGTTCTCGTGCGAAGGGCGGAGCCGTGTCTCATCGAAAATTGAAATGACAGGAGGAGTTTCATTTAGTCAGGCCATAGTTTTGTTTGATCGAAAAGTATCGCTTTGCTGCCGTCTTTTTGAGCAGGCGTCAATTACAATTTCAATTTCACAACAAAATTCCAATTTATTCATAAAAAAAAAAAAAAAAAAAAAAGGAAAAGGAGTGATTGAGCACACAAAACAAGAATCGCTCTACGTGGTGCATTCGGGGACGACACAGGAAGCGGGCCGCACTTTTAGCAGGCGAAAGACAGGAAGTACCGTCGCTCAAAGACAAAAACGGATTCGATGCTGGAGCGAATCAAAACGGCGCCTTTGGTCCAGCTGCTTTTAAAGTGAAAAAGAAGTCAAGTCTCACCATCTTGTCGACGCCAAAATGAGACGGCGCGAAAAAGCGACGAGAAATTTCCTGCGTGATCGGCCGCTTCGAAGCCTCACGTGGAGAGGGCGCGGCATCCTGCGCCCCGGCACGACTGGAGCTTGATGAGGCGCTGGTTCATGGTCTCCAGCACGGCCGGGTCCACCTTCTTCACGATGTTCTCCAGCTGGTGGGGGTCCGAGCTCAGGTCGTACACCTCCACAAACGACTGGGGGCGCAAAAGAGGCGGAGTCACACTCGGCTGCACTTCCTGCTTGCGGAGAGTTTGTCAACTTAGCACACATTTGTGTAAGGCCTTATGGAACAGCAACTTTATAGCATCTTGGTGCCAAGGAACTATGTCGAAGAGCTTCATTTCGACGAAAGCAGTGCTTTCCCGCCATCGTTTGGCATCTCGGTGCCAAGGAACTATGTTGAAGTACTTTGAGGAGCTTCATTTACACATACGCTGGTGCTTTGCTGCGGTCTTGCACCATCTGCAGGCAATTCAAATCCTTTTTAGGGGAGGGGACAACTACAGGCCGATTTTCACTACTGGCTGCAATTTGCGGGGAAGAGTGTCGCCTGGTATCAGAAGTAGGATCCATTATTTGGATATGAATTGCTTTATTTATATTTGTGCAACAAGATCCGCGTTTGCCACAGGGATCCATTTGCCCGAGTCGCGCACGCACGTTGTCGTTACCTCGCTGTCGGCGAACTCGCAGTACTGCATGTCGTCGCGTCCGTCCAGCGTCCTGACGCAAGCGTACGTGTTGTTGAACGAGTCCTCGCACACGCAGTCGGGGAAACATTGCTGAGGAACGCAAGAACCAACAAACGCTCAAGATACCGGACGAGAAAATTCTAACGTAATACCACGCTCGCAGATTCGCCGACGATGAAACTTTCAAAACGCCACACGGTGAAACCGATTCTAGTTTATCGGAGTTCCAGACGCATCCGCGATAGGTGAAAATTCGCTTCCAACACACAATCTTTTTAAATATGCCTTGTGTCATGAAAGTCCGCTAACATTTACCGTAAGATGCCACAGACAGGCTAACGGAAAGGTCTATCGATGTTACAGTAACTTATAACATTATATAAAAAACTAAACGTTCAACCAAACTATATCATTTCGTCTTCACGAAAGTCCGCTAGCCTAAACCTAACTTCTAATGCGAAACACCCTAGAGGAGCTAACGGCAATTAGCACAGACGTTCCGCTCATTATATGCTACTTTAAAACGAATAAACCCCGCCGCCACGCGCCGATCAATTGACTAACCGAGAGGCCGGGGCCCAGTTTGGGGCAGGCGGGGTCGGCGCTGGACAGCCCCTCGCCCGTGTGCTCCACCAGGAAGAAAGGGCGCGCGGAGCCGTTGCGCAACGACGGCGCCTGGGCCGGGAAAAGAAGAAGAAAGACGTGAGCTCGCGTTGGCACTTCAGGACCGTGACGTCATCGACGGACCATCAGAGACAGGAAGGACTGCCCGTCCACGTCGGCGGCCGACACGTCGACGCCGGCGATGTCCAGAATGGTCGGCGCCAGGTCAATGTTCAGCACGGGAGCCTGACGCGCAAGGACAAGAACATTCGCAACATAATTATTGAATCTGTTGGGATATTCGGAAGCGTTCCAAAAATAGCTGTTAGGCTTCTGCTGAAAAGCACAGCAAAACAATGAAAAGCCTACTAGAACATGGGAACTTTATTTGAGACACTTTAAATGAGGGCAGTTGTGTACTGACTCCCATTGAACATGACTTTGAATGCGATTGGGTCATTGCAAACACAGCCACAACCGCAGTTCTAAGAGGGTGTGCACACTTGTGCAACAAAATGAGTCACTTTTATGTTTTTCGGGCAAAAGGAGCGATCCGCGGCCGGACCTCGAGCGTGGTGTTGGCTTTGACGCCGGGACCGCGGACCAGCAGCGGCGTGCGGATGTCGAACTCGTACAGTTGACGCTTGTCGATGGGCAGCGAGAATTGACCTGGCGGGAAAAAGGGAGCAAAGCGCCACCGTGTTCAGAAACCAGTCAGCGCTCCACAAAATGGAGTCGTTGCCATTTCAGGTGGCGCGATGCGACACGTTCGTCTGACCTGTGTGGTAGCCGTTGTCTGACGTGAAGAAGACGTACGTGTCGTCGAGCTCCTTCAGCTCCTCCAGCTTCCTCACCAGCTTCTCCACCAGGTCGTCCACCGACAGCAGCGTCCGCCACCTGGGGGCGGAGTCACGTCCGCGTTACCGTCGTCCACGCGTCGTCGTTACCGTCACCGCCGTGGCTATCGTCGTCGTCATCGGCGTGACGGCACCTCCTGCGGTAGGCGTCGTCCAGGAAGGCCAGCGTGCCGTCGGGCATGGGGTTGGCGGGCTGCCGCAGCAACCAGTGTTTGTCCTGAAACGCACGCAAACGCAGATTACTCGCGGGCGGCGGCGATCGCCCGACGCGCGCCTCACCTTGGCCGTCTTGTCGAAGCTTCCGTCTCGGGGCGCTTTGACGTCGTCGAAGCGTTTCCGGTACTGCGGGGCGGCGGTCCAGGGCCAGTGCGGCGCGGGCGGCGCCAGCATCAAGAAGAACGGTCGCTGAGGGCTGCGGTTGTCCAGGAAGCGAAGAGAGCGCTCGGCCTGCGGGCGGGAAGCGAGGCGGGGGGTCGTCAAAACGGCCGCCGGACACGCGCACGGCGTGAGTGCGGCGACTCACGATGAGATCTGTGAGGTAGTCGTCGGTGTAGTTGTCGCCGTGCTTCTCCTCCACCCCGTTTCGGGACAGACTGTAGTTGTAGTAGCGAGAGTTGCCCACCTGCCAACGCACGCCACCGCTTTACAGGATGTACGTAGGATCGCGTGTGTGCGTGACACTCACCAGCGCGTGCCACTGGTCCCAGCCTGGCGGAACATGGCCGACGCCGCCCGCCTCTTTCTTGCCGTACTGTTTACAGAAGAAACGAGCGTAACGTGTACATCCGCCGTCGTTTGCGTGAAATGACCGAACTACTGATCGACGCGGCGCGGCGCGGGTCCGTGTTCGCGTACACGCTCGATACAGCACACGCGGTCGAGGCTTTATGAGCCTCGTCGTTTGCCGCCATCTCTAACGCAACGAGCACGTGCGCGTCAGCGGGCGAGGGAGGTCGGGGACCTGGTTGAGGTACTTCCCGGCGAAGAAGGTCTGGTAGCGGCGCTTGCTGAGGAAAACGGGGAACGCCTGGGCCTCGCCTCCGCTCCGCCACGCCGCGCCGGCGCAGTTCCCGGCCAGCGAGTTGTTCCTCACCAGGTGGTTGTGAGGGTAGCGGCCCGTCAGGATGCTGCAGCGGCTCGGGCAGCACAACGGCGTCACCGTGAACTGAGGGGGGGGGGCGGAGTCACGGCGAGCGATGAGCGGAGGACGCCGCCGCGACGGCGGAAAGGACTCACCGAGTTGACGAAGGTCGCTCCGGCGTCTCCGATCAAAGATCTCGTCTTCTTCATTGGTGTCTGACAAACGGGAAGCGGAAGCGAACGGTCGTCACACGTTTCTTTGGCATTCCGACAAATGTACGGCGTTCTAAAAGTGTTCGGACGCGGGACTCTTTCCGATCACGACGGTCGTTGCCGAAAGCGGACCAAGCAACGCGCAGATGGAAGGAACTCCAATCCGATAGGACGCGTTTTTGTTCCCTCGGGTTAAATTGGAATTCAAAACCGATTCCGATGTTACAGCACGTAACGCCGACGCGCATTTCATTTCAATCAGATACGATGAAACCGAATGATTTTTACAACGTTGCAAATGACAATTATTGGAGGACTTCAACAAGGTGCGGAATTGGACGGGAGGATACAAAAGGAGCCTCGAGTTCAAATCTGAACACGTGGAAACAACAAAACAAGCAAGAAAAAGAAAGAACATTGAGATTATTCATGAGATGGGAAGCACGGAAGTCAAATGGGACTTTGGGGATGAATTTGTCGAAAACGTGCAGACTGAACGTTTCATCAAAGACGATCAAAACTTCTTCTGATGTTTGGTAGTGAATTGAAATCAGATAATTGATGTTTTCCACCCTCGGTCTTGTCAATTATTGTGGGACTTGAATCCAACGCATGGAGAGCAAACAAATCCAGTTCGTTATATGAAAAAATATAAATACAATCAAGTGAATTAAAAAAAATAATAATAATTAAAAAAAACATTTGTGGGCCTCAACAACAAAAAACAAACAACATTAAAATTCTTCATTGGACGCTAAGAAGCAGCCAAGTAGAAATGTCACGAACACCAAAAGGCACTTTTTTTTTTTTCAACATTTTGGATGAAAACGCACTCAAGTCGAACACAAGGAAACATTTTGATTTCAATCAGATTTTTCCGGATCATTAGATATGTTCACTTTTTGTATGATTCGAACGAGCTGTGGAACGGAACTCATGGCGACATCACAAATCCAGTTTGAGCAATGAGAAAACGCTGAAAACGTAACCTAAATTAGGAGCATTAGCAACAAGAACAACAACAGAAACACTGGAGTTATTAATTAGATGGAAAACAGAAACCAAATCAACTTCGGCGTCGAAGCAGAATTTCGTCTGAATTTGTACGAAAAGTGCAAACGAGCCAACAATTGTGTCGGGGGTGCAAAGGTCACGTGAGCGCGGACTCACCATGCCGCCCAGGTTTTGGTCTTGGTCGTCGGTGACGATGAGGAGGATGTTGCTGCCGCGCACGCGCCTCGCGCCGCAGGTGAGCAGGGCGGCCAGCGCGAGCACGCGCAGCGCGAGCGGACCCGCTCCGGTACCGGCACCGAGCATCGCCACGAGCCGAAGAACGACAACAACACGAAGGAGGAGAAGACGACGACGGCGGCGGCGGCGGCGGCGGCGACGACGACGACGAGGGAGAAGAAGAAGAAGTTGGGGGAGGCGATGACGACGCGCAGGCTCGCGCTCGTGCCCGCGGTCACGTGGGGGCCGGTGGGCGTGGCGACGCGCTGCTGTTCCAAGTGGACTCTCGACCACAACTTTTCGCCACTCAGCCGAAAAACAACATTTTTACGACCAATAAACGCCACTTTTTCCGAGCTCCTCGCGTCATGCATCCCAATCGATTGCGCGTGCCCGTGCCCGTGCCCGACCTGACCAATCAAGTTCCGAAAATAACTCCCAAGTCATTTGAATGGAAACGTCAATCAATCAATATTATCATACAATATTGGTTAGTAAACCAGTGGATTTCTAGTTTTGGTGCGAATAAAGTGCAAACAAAACTTGGGAACTTGAATTCAAGTTCATGTGACTTGAACGTCACCGGGACACTTGTAAATGTTCATAGTGACTTTATTGCAATCATGTCATGAACACGCACACATTGTGCACACCGTATTTCAGTCAACCCCGTTGCCTTACATTTGCATACCAATGAGTTTTTGTTTGTTTTTTTTAGAACGACAGTCAAGCGAAAAATGACATTTGGAATAACCAGCACATTTTCTACAACACAAATACATTTCTTTTGCATTCCAACCAATACACGCGTGTCTATGTGCTGACATGGGAGTTTCAACTTCATTTGATTGATCTTTCCATTGAAAGGAAATGTTGTGCCACCACATGACCGCCGTTATTTCAGCTTCCCCTCGAGAAAAGTGTTTGGTTTGGTTTTTTCAAATTGAGTTGCACAGGTCATAGGTCACATAAATGGTGGAAAACTTTTTGTTCCCCCCTATGACAAAAAAAGCTGCCATTTGAAGAGGGCCGTGGCGACTTTTACGAACACGCCCAGGATATTGCACACCTGGAACGGCACCGCCGTCCGGGGAGGCCGACGAGACAAAACGGCCGTCAGTAGTACGGCGGGTACGCCGGGTAGGACCCCGCCAGGGGGAGAGGAGGAGGGGGCGCGGCGCCATATTGGAAGAGCGAGTCCAGCGGCAAGGCGACCGAGGCGTACTGGACGTCGTGCGGCGGGCGAGCGAAGGCGGCGGCGGAGGCGTCTCGGGGCGGCGACGCCGGCGAGCGGTAGCGGCCGTACGCCGCCGGTCGGTACGCCCGCAGCTCGGCGGGGTAGTGCGCAAAGTGCGACGCGGCGCTGGCCTGCCACGCGTGCGCCAGGGCGTCCTGCGCCGTCCTCTTCAGCTTCATGCGGCGGTTCTGGAACCAGTTTCGGATCTACGGGGAGAGGAGGACCGGCGTCACAAACGATGCGGGGGCGCCTTCGCCGAACGGTGCCCCGACCTCAACCGTTTGTTTTTTTAAATCACAATTTTATGAGGAAACCTTGAAAGTTGCAACGTTTTTACTGTTATTGCTATGAGAAGGAGCACAAACAAAACGTTGTAAAAAAACGTGACCCAAACACTTTTAAGAGACTTGTTGGATTTTTTTCAATTGAGGGGGAAAAAAAAAAAAACGAATTCTATGGGGGGAAAAAAAGCTACGTTGTGAGAAGATCGAGCAACGAGCAAAAACTGAACGTTTGCCAAGAAAAAAGATGACATTTGACCAAATGTAAGAGAAAGTTTGAATTTTACGGAAGGAAAGTCACAATGTTATGAGACAAAAAGTCCATTTACAGGTTACAAGAAAAAAAGTCGTCATTTTTTGCTGTGAATGAAGTCGTAATTTGAGAGCAAATAAAAATGTGGCCGTCGTCTCGTGATGGCGACGAAGAACGGCGCGCGGGCTATCGAAAACTCGCTCGTATATCCGATTTTGGATGTGCTGAAGGGCTTTTGTGAATGTTGGATGCTTGTTAAAACGGAAAGGATCATAAAGCACCAACAGCGGGCTCGCAGCATACACGCCGTCACCGACGGATGTCACATAAGCGGCCGCGTCGGGTCGTCGAATCGGTGACCTGTTTGTCGGAGAGGCGGAGCTTCTCGCACAGCTCGGCCTTGTCCCGCGTGCCCAGGTAGGCGTTCCTCTTGAAGGCTCGCTCCAGGCTGCCGATCTGCTCCGCCGTGAAGGCCGTGCGCGGCCGCCTCCCCGCGGCGGCGTCGCGGGCCGCCGGCGGCGGCGAGAGCGAGCGCTCGCTCTCGTAGCCCGACGTCTCCTCTTCCGCGCCGCTGCTGAAATCCGCCTCGGAAGCTGCCGGACGACAAAAACGGACAATTGACGTCGATGTGGTTTCCGCTCACGATTCGATCGCAATCGCGCGCTCGCCCAAATTTAAGTTACGAGCGAGCTCGAGATAAGAGTTAAGTGAAAAAATGGGTGAACGAGGATACTTTATTCGTAGACAATATACATTGATTTTGGGAGCAATGAAGTTGTTTACCATCATTTCTATCCGGACTTTGCAAATAATTGATTTTATTGATTGATTCCAGTTGATTTCTCAGCCCATTTAAAAAAAACTACAAAATTGGCTTCTGTAGTTCCAAGCGCTTCTTCGCTCACGTGGACTGCTGAGTTTGGCTTTTGCGCACAAGCACGGAACAATTTAGTCGCTGCCGTTAGCGACTTCTCGGACACCTCGAGCAACGGTTTTTCAAAAGCGACGAGCGACAATAATCCCACAGAAAAACAGAAGCGCAATCGTTTGTGCATCGTTTTGCGGGCGGCCTCATTTTCTCGTGTTAAATCATAATTTACGAAGGACCGTGTTTACATAATTCTTTTGACATAAGGGACATTTTTCCAAGAGGAAACACTTATTTTCACATTATCTGGAAGAGATAGACAGACAGACAGACAGACAGACTTCAATTGCAAGTTAATGCAAATGATTGATCATCATCATTATCGCTTTTGCTATCTGGGGAAATAAAGGAAATCCATAATTTGCGCAATGCTTGCCATTTGCCTTTTCTGTAAGGTAAGAACTTGAAACGTTTTATTTAATCTCCGTATTTTATATAAAAACATCACTTTCATGCTTAACATTTAAATTATTTCATGAGAAAATACTCATTCAACCATATTTCAATCATTTGCGAAAATAGTGACTATTCATATTTCATTATCAATTCTGATATTTTGTTGGAGGAAATAATGACTAAATACTAAAGATTTAGGATTATTTTGCACAATTTCTCTGAATTGTTTCCCATATGGAAATTATTTCCGAAAATAATCACTTAGCTTTATTTTCAGTTAAACAGTATTTTAATTTATTTTTCTAAAATAATGATGTCTCAACTTCTGTTTCAGCCATTTTCTAAAATAACGACTTGAATAATATTTGATTGTCACCTCAAACAATATTTGAATCATAAAAGCCTGATAACATTTTTTGTAAAAAAAACCAAACATTTGAATTCTCCCCGAAAGCAATGACGGTTAAGTTGCTACGTTCTTTTGAATTGAGTAAGATTTCCCCCAAACCGTCTGGGCTGTTCCACTGGGCACCGTGTTTCCTGCGCGCGGTCCGACGGGAATTGACCTCGGGCCTCCCGGCTCGAGCGCCCCCGCCGTGGCCGGCGTCCCTCGGGCGGAACCCCGGCAGGCTCTCGGCGCGGGTGCCGGCGACCCCGGCCGTCGCGTGGGGCGGCCGCCGGCTGCTCTGCGCCATCCACTCGATGGAAAAGTGGCCCTTCATGACGTAAATCCCGCTTCAGGTAAGTCAGCTTCCTCCTCCGCCGCCGTACTTAAGGGCCGCGGCCCTCCACCCCCCCCCCCCCCCCCCACGCACATCAAAGCGTACGCCCCCCCCCTTACAAGTGCGCTAATTAAGGCGTCTCATTCAGTTTCAATGAGGCTGTTACACGGCGGCTCCAATGAGTCTGCCCCCCCCCCCCCCTCCTAAAAGGTCATCGGCACCCCTCACACGCGCACCTCCCAACATCGCCATACAAAAAAACAAAAGGAATCATTCACCACAGCAAACTCAAGTAATCACTGCCTGAGAACAGTTCAGTTGTATTTAACGTTTTGTTTTGATGAGAGAAGGCTACGGTTCACACACGAATATAATCTGTACGTCGGGATTAGGGAGCAGGGAATGAGTGAATCATTCTGAAAACTCTTCATTCTTGAAGAGTGGACGACGGTCCGCTCATTCCAAATTGTCGTATTGGCTGCACCCGATCTTTGCGCAGTGCCTCTCGTGGATTTTCCCTCTTCTCTCAGCTTTAAAATGGTTCCCTTTTCTCCCATAGACAGCGTTCTAGTCTTCGTGTTTGCTTAACAGCAAATGCACTATCTAATGCTGAAGCAATCAATCGAAACGGCAACACCCGAGCGACCGGAAACGCCCGTCAGTCACGCCCTCCGATACTTTTGCTTTCAAACAAAAGCTGCTCAGTCCCGAGTTGTTGAACACGTCGAAATGGAAATGCCATGGAATCAAAACTGCAATTCTGAACTTCTCTCTCATGTTCATCTTTTGATGTGAAACCCAAATGTCTTCAGTATACAACAAAAACGAAGGAATTGTCCTTGCCGTTCCAATACTTTTGGAGGGGACTGTATATCATTCACTAAAACGCCCTATATGGTCATTAGGAAGTAGGGAATGAGTGAATTGGTTCAAACGGAGATAAGAACTACCGCCTAAGAAAAGTTCAGTTGTATTTCGCTGAAATAACTAAAATAAATCAAAGGCCACTCAAAATTCAGAAAAAAAAAGAGATTTGGGGCTTTGGGATGAGAGAAGGATTCCAAATGTGGAATTCCTGACTCCCGAAAGACTACAAAGGGAATTTCAGCGAACATTTTCGTCGCCAACCGAATCTGCTCCCCGAAAATCCCGTAATATTGGAAACGGTCGGGTTCGGAATCGTTCATCGAGTCCCGACTCTTGCGTCGCTACAACGGGATTGCCGGTTGACTTTTTATCGAGCTGTATTGTCCGCCGTATCAAAAGTGGCGTGGAAAGTTCCATTGGGCGAATCCGCGCACCAATGCGGCGTGGGAGCGATTCGGGATGACGGGCCAATCCCGGGACGATCCCGCATTCAGGCAGATGCGAGCGCATTTGAGCAAAAGCTCCCAAAATTTTCGATTCAGCACTTTGAAATGGTTTTGCGGACTGAAATTAAACAACCGTTTAACGCAAACCCTTTGATGTTCTTAAAATCGGTTGACGGACTAAATTGTTGGAGTATTTTTTGTTCTTAAAATCATTTTGTAGCTTCGGTGATATTTGAACGTAAATCACGAATCACTTTCTCGACAAAGTCATTTTATAGTTTTAAAAGCATTTTACAGACTAAATGATTATTTAAGTCATTATTAAGTTCTTTCATGGGGGAAATCATTTTATTTTCTGCAAAGCATTTTACAGACGACATTTATTTCAATAAATTACCGACTAAATGATTGTTTCATATGAGCATTATATGGTCAAAGTCAAACTCAATTGCAAACTGAGTGACTGTTTAAGTCCTTTTGTTAAAATCAATTACTGACTAGATTAATGTTTAATGTACGTCAATACAGTGTACGTCAAAATCAATGATAGACTAAATTCTTGTCTTTCTATGTTATTCAAATCAATTCGGGAGCAAATGACTGTTGAGTTTGCCATTCAAGCGAAATCATTGTTTCCACTTTTTCTTTGTTAATGTGGATTCCCATCCTCCACTGTGCCCCAAAACGCAACCCGAGGTGGCCGGAAGTGAAACTTTGGGCGGCAAATAAACCGATGTGACGTCACGGCGCCTTTGAAGTCGCGCATAGTGATCCATTGGCGGCGCGCGGAAGGGGGGCGGGGGCGGGGGCGGGGGCGGCAGGCGGCGTCTGGAACTCTCTTCGGGGTGTCATGGCGTCATTGTCTCGGCCGTCGTCATTCTGAAGCCTTTCAAGCCTTTGAATGGCCGCGACGGCGACGGCGACGTCTTTCTTCCTGTGCGCCATTTGCACACTGAGCGGCGGTGCGCGCGCACGGCAGACTCTTTTCTTGGAATCGCTCCCAAAACTGGGTTTCGAGGAATTTGGGTTTCGAGAACAACGCTTTCTAATATTGGGGTTTTGGAAATATCTGAAGAGCTCACGTTAAAGTGGAACTATTTCATTTTTCATCGTACAAAATAAAGAAAAGATTACAAAATGTTCAGGATTCCGCAAAATACTTTGAATTTTTAACCATATTGAACGTACTTTGTAAAAACTATTGAACTAGATTTTATTTCTATTATAAACATTTTAACTAATTTGCAGAATAATGACTAAATATCTGATGTTAATGACTAATAAATATTTTATTCATTTCACTGTTTTATAAAATACACATTTGAATGTTTTGTCGAAGATTGCTTAACATTTAAATTATTTCCTATTTACTCCCAAAAATTATTACATTTTAAATCAGACTGTATTTCAATCACATTCTAAAATAATGGCTTGAATTATATTTTCTTTTGAATTCCAACAATATTTTATTAAAGGGTTTTGGATTTTTTCAAATTATTTTTATAAATAAGTATTTCAACATTTAAATTCTTTCCAAAAATAACTGTTCCATTCTAACCAACTAAACTGAATAGCATAATGACTAAATATCTGAGTCTATTAAGTCTATTCTTATGAATTTAATTGTTTCATAAAATAAACATTTGCGATTTTTCCTAAACATTAGTTAACATTTCAAATGTTACCTAGAATATTTACTCTTACAATGTAACCATAATTAACATATATATTATTCACTAACAATAATGACGAATCGATTTTGATTTTTTTAAAGCAATTATATTAAATATTTCATCATTTAAATCCTTTCTGCACAGAAAAACAAAATAAATTGGTCAGCCACGTGAAAACTGCAATTTGACACAGTGCTGAGTTTAAAAAAAAAAAAAAAAAAAAAGGCTGCGGCTCAGCAGGCATAATGAAAAGATCAATAATTGGAGAGATGATAATAGCAATAATAATCCCAATCCCTAACAAAAAGAGATGACAATCATTCCAGATAGAAACACGTCGCTTTAACGTTTGATCGACTTTCAGAACTTCAGCGCGCGCGTCCGTGAGATGATTTGAGAATTAAATTTTCAAATAACAGTCAAAACACGACTTTCCTTTTGCAAATCGATTCTTCGGACTGATACGATGAGTATTGGAATGATTGGCACTGAAGAGTTCCAAAATATGATATTATTATAAGTAATATGTCTTCACCATCAAGCGGCCCAAATGAAGTTTGCAGATTTCCATTTTTCGATATATTGAAATGTTGTCCCTTTCCCTGAAAATGAACACAAATGCGCGTTAGCGTCCAAAGAGTTTTGTTTGTTTTTTTTGACGTCTTTGACAAACTTTTTGTCGAGCCTCGTGACGTTGCCGCAATACACCAGAGAGATCTGCGCGCTGAAGTGCCAGGATGAGGCGGCCATTTTGCATCCCCGCAATAGCAGACAACAAAATGAATGTTTTTTTTCCTGCGATACGAATTTGTGAAAGTGCAACTATAGCACGTCTTTACCGCGATTACGATCGTATAAAGACGAGTGTAACGGCTCGAATGAGCAGTTGGGATCACTTCTGCGCCAGTAGCCGTAGAGTTGTCGGACGTCAATTGCGCAGCTCTCGCCATTTTTAAGAAGGCCGTTCGGATTTACTGTCACGCACTTTTGTCTTTCTCGTCATGAAAAGAAAGCGCGGGTCAGCGGGCCGCCGCCATTTGGAATTGCGAAATCAGCAACAAGGTTTTGAAAATAGGACTTTCCGCGTGCGTGGCTGTTTCAGCATGGGAGACGTTTACTCGTAGAACTGCTCATTCCGATGTTTTCTTTTTACCGTTCTTGATGAAAGCACCGGTACACGAAGAACAGAGAAACGCGGCCACGCGGTCGGGTCCGCCCGCGCTCAGGAAGCCCAGCGTCCCTTTGAACTCTTCGCTTTCTGGCAAGTCCTAGCGGCTCCGACATCAAAGGACGCCGATTTTTATCGGCGTCGCGCTTCACGACGACAAAGCGGACTCTTCCAAATGCTTTTGTTCTTTTGGGTGTTCTGGCCCTTTAAATGTTGCCGTTTCTCACGTTTGGTCTGCGCTTTTGTCTCCGTTGGGGCGTACGTCCGTGGGAGCAAATTGGCCCCCCGCCCGCCCGCCCGCCCTTTGGTGGGCTCCATTCGGGCCCTTTCGTCTCTTCACCGGGCCTGCTCGCTACTCGTTACGGACGCAAACACACCTCGGCCCCCTCGGACACTCCCGACGTCCCCTCTCTCACACTCGCGCGCACACTTGAGCTTCGTGGCTGTGGTTAAGCTGACACGAGTTTTAGTTGGATGATACAAAAAAAAAAAAGCAAAGCGTGAGCGTATATTTTGATGTCGGCCGGCAACATAAATAGAGGGTTCATCTACGTTAGCCCAACTGAAAGTGACATCGTCACAAGTAAGCGAGGATTCGATGTCATTATAAAAAGCTTTGAACCTCGTGAGCGTCTTCTGTTGTTTCTGAGAAGCAGGAATAATCTTACGCAGTCAATTTGACCCCGGCCGGCCGGGTGTGTTTAATTATCCAAAAGTCTCCGAAATGTCAAAATCCCAATATACTTCTTATCTTATTATGAACACAAATATATGAAATGAGCCATTTTCATGGTAAGAGTTGATTGGAGTCATTAAGCCAAGGTTCACATGAGGAAAACCACTTCTGACTTTGGCTCAATTTGACCCGCAACAAACAGGAAGTAAAACTGGGAAAAGTCGTCGACTGGTTTAAACGAGATCATTTGTTTCTTTCTTACAGAATGTTTTTTTTTTTTTTAATAAGAAATATACTTTGGGAGGGAATATTGGAAAATTGTGCGCATGTGTGTCAAAATGCGAATGAGTGGACTGTGAATTATATCCTATAAACATAAGCTATACCATACAAAATCGAAATATATTTTAAAAACATACTGAAAATAAGAAGCAAAACAAGCTTTATCGTAAATATTCTTTACATTGTTTTATCGTTATTTTTAATTCCAATGTGAAAATACTTTTTTTTCTGGACATGATCATTTATTTGCACTTAAATCAAACTGAATGATGCAGTCGCAGGTTGTGGTGAGGAAGGGGCAATTTAGGGGCAATTTCAACCATCTTATGTTTCTTCCCGGGTCAATGGGACATTTCACCATCAAAATGCTCATAAGAATATAGAAAATATAATATACAAGTATAATCATATTGAATAATAAAATAAATCATACATAAAATAAGAATAATAATAGATACAATAAATACAGAAAACAGTTCTTGTGACAATAAGTATATAAAATGTATTAAAATTTAGAAAAGTCAAAGATTCATCCCATTTTCCCCCCCTAGCATTTTAAATGTCAAAGCGTTAACAAAACATCAAAGGAGGCTTAAAAGCGAAGTTAAAAGCATGACAGCGAACATGCGCCCGATTGCGTCACGTTTGTTTCGAGGATCATCGGGAGCGCCATCGGGTGTCGCCGATGCTAACATCGAGGCCGCTAGCGCGGGTGTGGCGGCGTGTGAAGTCGCACGCACGCAGACAGACGGTCTCCGGGGGCCGTCTGCGCATCGCTCGCGCCGCGTCGGCAATTCGGGGTGTGAAAAGCCGAGACGACGGCTCGACGGCGACAGAGGAAGTCGGCGTCTCGTCTGCGGGGAAAGGCGGCATCTGTTTTTGTCGTCGTCGTCGTTTTTTTGACGTGACGAGTATATGTTGTGTCTGAAATATTTCAAAAAGACGCAGAAAAGGTCGAGGACGTGTGAGGCGCGACGCCGCTTTGATGCGAGGCTGCCATTTTGAGGTTAATGAGGTCGTTAACAGCAGGCCACGCAAACGACTGACGCTTCAGTCGTTTGCGTGGCAAATACTTTCAAAGACGACGAAGGCAATACTCTCGTTTCAGCCACAGGAATTGAACTTTACTTAAGCAGGAACGAGGAACTTCGGGAGGAACATCGCAGTCTCAGGACCACTGGCACTCCCAACGTCCAAATGTAGTTGTGGCGTCATTTATCGGTGCTATAAGAAGACCTTGCTCAGAGGGTAGTACTCTCAGGATCCTTTAACCTCTAACCTACTGATGCACTTGGAAGGCAAAACTGTCCAAGTACTAAAAGCTCCTCCAAGAGTGAAGTCCAGGGTCATATTCTCGCAGTCAAAATGCGACAGCTTCATCTGATTTGGCGGCTCATTGCCCCACTCGGCCCGATGCAAGCAGACCGTAACGAGCACGCGTGACAAATCACGGACACGATCTTCACGTTTATCAGGACGACGTCTTCCCTCGACCGTACGGCACCTTCGGACAAGGGCTGACGCCGTTTTCGTGCTCTCCGACGACACGGCGGCCCGACGTTACCGACCTGCGCGGAAGACGGTCTCGGCGGCGCGGTATCGTCATTCGGGCGTTCCTCTCCGAAGGTGGGACGCACTCCAGGGAGAGATGAGCAAATATGTCCTCCTCCGTCGCAGCTTTCGGGTATTCGCGCTGTGATGAGGACACAAGCAAAGAGATGCCATCGCTAAACAGGAAGCGGAACGAACAACAAGCCTGGCCGATTCATCGATTTTATCCATTAATATGACAGCTGGTTCTTGTTTTTTCTTTTTCCACTGCCTAGACGAACAACATGGCCGCATACAAAGTGCAGCTCGTTTACAGACGCACAGTGGGCAACTTCTCCGCACCCTCTCACGGGCATTTTTCCAAATAAGGAAAACAGACAACATGAGCCAAGTCATTTCCATATGGTTTTGTTAAATTGCTAAATTGTTGAATATTTAAAGTGTTTACATACATGTTTTGACAAGCCGACACAAAACAGTCTTGACTTGACTTACAGCTTTAAAGGGCAGAGAATCCGTTTCATGCATAACATCGATCAAAATGAGTCTGTGACCTACTTTAAGTTTGTCATCTTTGCGGTTTGAACACAAAAGGCAATAATTGGCATTAGGCTGTGTTTGTGACGTAAATAATTCCTATTTATTCAAGTAACGGCATTTCCGGGTTTTAAGCGAGCGAGTCTCAGCTGCTGCCGAGTCATACAAATACACTTTCCAAAGTGTACACACGTTGTCTTTTACGGCAATACGCAACCAACTACGTTTAGAATTTATACTGCAACTGTGGATGAAATTGCGAAGCTTGCGGCCGTCGTCGCCAAAACGTGTGCAAGCGATGAACGTCGCGTGGCGACTATGTTAAGTGAATGCAAGCGGAGGACGAGCCCAACCTCCGAATGTCCCAAATGTGGGGCCACGCCCCCTTTCAGATCACCTTCTTGACGAGCGGGCCGACGGTCCGACGCTTGGTGCATTCTGCTTCACCGTGACGAAGGCTCCAAACGCGATGTCGCCGTGAACGCTCGGCCGCCACGGGCCATTGCGATTTCACAAAGGACCGATCGGAGCAAAGCTTATTTACGTAGCGAATATTAATGAGAAATCCGGCCGGGTGATTAAGGCCAACCGGAATAGCCAAAATAAAGGGGCGTCCTGGGCATTTCCAACCCAAATGATTTTGCATACCTGATAAAAGGCAAAGGTTATATCTAGTTTTTAAAAATATGTAACAAATTCGTTGGCATGGGACCTTTCCTTCGGTCCACGATTGTGGTCATCATTTACTCGTCCATCAAATTGTGAGTGAAACGCGGGCAGATCTTGTGACCCCCGACCCCACTTTCAATCTTTTGTTTAACTGGAAAGAATAATGTTCTTCATTATTTTTGTAGAAATTGACACAATGGGGAATTTTGTTTTAAAACAAATAATATAGCAAATCCCAGGAGGCGACTTAATAATGTCTTTGTTAAAGGGGCAAAAAAGATTAAAATCCAACTCTGACAATTGTTCTGCGATTTTATTTCAGGCTACGTCTTCAAGTTGCAGTTGGAGCATGTCGTCGTACCCGTTTGTTGTCGTACGAGGCGTGATTGCGTGATTGCTCAGCGACATGTTCTTCCCGTGGGTCGTCCAGCGTCGCAGCTCTCGTTCAGACAACTGCGGAGGAGCCAAAAAGAATCGTCGGGCTTCCGCTCGACCGCCGGGAGGCGTCGCCGGCGTTACCTCGGAGGCCGTCCGCCCCGGCGGGGCGGGGCGAACGCGAACCGGCTGAACGGAGAGACCGCTCGGCTCACCACCGCACGAGCTCGGGGCGGCCTGGGAAGACGCCGTTGCGGCGGTCCTCCTCTGACAGGCGTAGACGGGCATCGACAATGTCGCCGCCTCGTCTCCGCTCGACAGACGCTACGTCCTTATGATGTCATCGGAAAACATGTGCGGTCGCAGGACGTAAAGACACAAACGTCCTGTTCCCGAGGAGCGTTATCGACGTCGACGGGACGCCCGGCGCTCAGGCTCTCCGTCGACCAGCTGCCGTCCAGCGGCTGAGCGGTCGTGACCCCGCGACCTCGGTCGCCCTCTGAGCTCGTCGGCCGAGTTCTTCTCAGAGACGACGCTGGTGACGCTTTCGCTGAGGAGACGTCCACACAAAATGTCGGTCTTCAAATACGCACCATTAAACTACAAAATGAACGACAACATACTGTATGTGTGTGACACATTTACAACAAATTCGAACAATTTCATCCATTCGAGTGTCTAAAAACTGAGCTTTTGTCATCTATATAATGTAAAGTTAAGGGGGTATTTGGAGTAGGTATTTTGTCAATTGAAGTGACAATTGGTGTAAAAAGTGTGAGAACCAAGATTTTCTTTCTAATGAAATGGTATGACTGAATTTGTAAATGACAGCATACGTGAAGGTCTCGTCGAACCTGAAACCTTTTGTTCGCCCGAGCTCGGTGAGGAAACTTCTCCGGCTGGTTCCCATCTTCCTCTCCAGGAGGAAGAGAAGAGGCCCACCTGCGGGAACTTGGACGCTTTCATCCCGGCTGTGGCTCGCCGAAGCACCGCCGGTCGAGGAGGCCACTTTTCTTCATTTTAGCGGCACGGTTGTTCGCTCAAAGTCACAATTCAAGCTGCCGCTATAGACAAAAAAAAACAAATAAGACCATTATAAAGCCGAAACGTAGCGTTTTAGGGGACGGGTTAGCATCGATGTGATCATTTCCGCAATGTCTTCCTCGGTTAACGTTTGAAAACATCCAGGGGCGACACTTCCTCCTGCTGGAGGTTATCGGTACTGTATGACGCATTCCACCACGGTCACAAGTTCCACAACACGCGTCGCAGCAGTGACGAAACTGACGTTAGTAGAAATACTTAAGTAGATCCCCCCCACTCCCCACCCACGTATCTGTATGTATTGTACTTGAGTTTAATATTTTTATGGAGTGGATGGAATTTATTTTTCGGATGACTCCCTACATTTGAAAAGAGACAACGGCACTTTCTACTCTTTACTTTGTGAAAATAGGCTCGTTTTTTTTTTTTTTTTTTTAAACTCTGCATTAGTCTCTGTCATTAGTGAGAGGTAAATCTCATTTTGCAGCGTTATAAAAGCTACGTTGTTTTGATAGTATGAAAGTGCAGCGCAGCCAACGCTAGCTACAACATGCGACATGTAACATTTCTACTTTGAAATTATCTCCATGGGTATTCTGTACATATGATAATGGGGGGGGGGGGCATTTTTACTTTTACTCAAGTAAAGGAGTTGAATCAATATCTTTTTTTGACAAGTATCTGTACTTCTATTTCGTAAACTTTATCTACCTCTTGTTTCGGGACGGCGTGTGAGTCCTTTTGGTAGCTCTTCAATGGACGAACAGAGATCGATTTATTCGTGTACGGTGGATGCGGGGTAGTCGGCCCTCTGCTGCCCCCTGTAGGCACAAGCGTGTCGCACGTTGCCGATGAAATGCAAAGAAAGCGAGCAGGGCGAGTGTTAAGCCGCCATGTTGGCGAACGACATTTGTTGAAAGCGTTGCGAATCGCAACTTTCGGCCTTTCAAACGACGCCGTCTTTCGTCCGCGTGACGTCTCCCGAATGACGTTCGACAACTTGAGGCTGAAAATAGTTTGGGAAGAAGGCAACCGGAACTTTCCCCTCCGCCAATGGCGCGCGGGCGCTCCGGCGAGGGGCGTGACTGGCGCGGAGAACGGACCAATAGAACGGCTGTAATCGGGGCGACGCGGCAGAGCGGCAGGCGGCTCGGCCAATGGCGAGCCTGCCCCTCGCGCGGCTCCAGCGAGCGTGAAGGCGGGCGCGCGCTGGCCGGAGAGGAGGAGATGGGCAGAAGCTGAACATGGCGGATGGCGACAGCGGGAGCGAGCGCGGCGGCTTCCAGCACTTCCAGCGGGACCAGGAGACCCAGGAGCTGGCCTCCAAGCGCCTCGACATTCAGAACAAGCGCTTCTACCTGGACGTCAAGCAGAACAGCAAGGGCCGCTTCATCAAGATCGCCGAGGTCGGGGCCGGAGGCTCCAAGAGTCGGCTGACCCTGTCGCTGTCAGTGGCCGCCGAGGTGCGCGACTACCTCGGGGACTTCATCGAGCACTACGCCCAGCTGGGGCCCAGCAGCCCCGAGCAGATCGCGCAGGCCTCCGCCGGCGAGGACGGCGGCCCGCGGCGAGCCCTCAAGAGCGAGTTTCTGGTCCGGGAGAACCGCAAGTACTACTTGGACCTGAAGGAGAACCAGCGGGGGAGGTTCCTGCGCATCCGGCAGACCGTCAACCGGGGGCCCGGTTTCGGCGCGGGCGGCCCGGCGGGCGGCGTGCTGGCCGGCCAGACCATCGCCCTTCCGGCGCAGGGCCTGATCGAGTTCCGAGACGCCCTGGCCAAGCTCATCGACGACTACGGCGGCGACGACGACGAGCTGGCCGCCGGCGTCGGGGGGGGCCCGGCGGCGGGGGGGTACGGCGAGCTCCCCGAGGGCACCTCCATCACGGTGGACTCCAAGCGCTTCTTCTTCGACGTGGGCTCCAACAAGTACGGCGTGTTCCTGCGCGTCAGCGAGGTCAAGCCCAGCTACCGGAACTCCATCACGGTGCCCCTCAAGGCCTGGGCCAAGTTCGGCGGCGCCTTCGGCCGCTACGCCGACGAGATGAAGGAGATCCAGGAGAGGCACCGGGACAAGATGTACGAGAGGCACCGGGACGAGTCGGAGGAGGGCGACGACGTGGATGACGACTGAGCGCGCGCCTCGAGCTGTCAATCAAGGTCACAAAAAATGGATTGCTGTGCTCCACGTGTTTTACAAGGGGGAGGGGAGGGGGGTGGGGGGCGCATTCTTAGCAATACCGTTCCGGGGAGGGGGGGCATTTCCCGTCAGACCCCCTCACTGTGCCGCACTCCGGACGCAAAGCGAACCTCGCTCCAGAGGCGCTGCTGGACACCAACTAACACGTCCGTGGAGCTGCAAAAAAAAAAAAAAAAAAGAGCCAGAGAACTATAGTATTGACAAAATTATAGGAAAGTTATTACAAACCAGCAATGACGACAAAAAGATATTTTCAAATACTTATAAAGGAAAATGTATTGTGTAAAGGAAATTTCATGAGTTACAAATAAAGAAAAGATTCATTTCTTCCAACAAAGTGGACTCGCAACTTTTGTTTGCTTTGTTCTCTTTTCTTCATGAAAGCGAAGTTCCGGAAACGGGTGCGGCATTGACGCCGCTGAGCGCAAGTTCCAGCAGATGGCGCTGGCGTGAAAAAGGCTCGTTGCCACGCAGTAAACGCTGACCGAGCCGCAGCTGGGCATTTCGCCGCGCAGCTTTCCGAGACGCGAGCCGTCGTTCGGTCCGATTTACGGGCGCTGAACGCAACGCAAAACAAAGACGATGACAACTTGCGGATTCAAAACAATCACGTAAGTTAGCTTAATGCTAACACATAAGAGGAAATGGCATCAATGGGCAAACGGTCAGCGCATGTGGCAGAAGCGATACTTTAACCCGCACAACCCAGCGACACATGCGGATGGGTAATACAAAAACTCGGAGGCATATATTCTTTATCCTCTGCAAAACAACATGGCTGAGATTACTGCCGCTCACTTGCAGTAGTTGTGAAAGTCTTCGTTTGTGTCTTGCATGACGATTATACTGCCCCCCTGGTGGCCGATTTGTGCACACCAGAAGGAGCTTCAATGGATTAATCAGTTCTTTACATTCTATTTCGTTATTACATGTTTTCATAAGGTACAATATTCTAGCGTATTCTATTCAGGAAACATTTCTGAAGAGGGCTGCAACAGATAAATGGCACTTTCATTCATTTCAATGGGGAAAGAGGATTTGCGATACGAGAGAGTCACGGAATGAATTAAATGCGTCAAGTCTTTTTTTTTTTTTTTTGAGCAGGAACTATTGTCAGATATTTGCTGAAAAACTCACCTGCTTGGGACCTCCTGTCCACTAGAGGGCCCTGCAAAGGTGCCACGCAAACACAAAAACAGGAAGAACGATATGTCTCGCAGAAGACAAAATGGCGTCAACGCGCTAATCGAAATGGCGGCTGGTTCAGCTTTTTTTTTTTTAAGTGAAAAAGTAAGTGTCGCTTCTCTTATTTGTGGTTTGGCATTGGCAAATTGATAATTTTTTTGCGGGGGAGAGCATGTTCTCTGTTATTTGCTGTTCCTGGGCTCAGGCCAAAGCCACGTCTAATATAAAAATACTGCTCTGGCGCCATCTGGTGACATTTGGTCAGAAGCAACTATTTTGAACTGAAGGGAGGAGCCGTAGCCTTGTCGAATAGAAAAAAGTGCTTTGCCGCCATCTCGTGGCTCGTGTGGGCAGCTACAGCATCTTTTGGGTGGCCGTCAATTCCAAACACAAAACGTCTTCACGCTAACTACTAGCTCGCAGATGCGACAGCATTCTTTTTCGCCGCTCGCGTCATGTTGTTGCTAGGCAGGATTCACTGGGCTCACTCCGACATGCTCATTGGCCGATAAAACCTGATGACTTGACACACCGGTGATCCGTTTTCACTTAATCGGTCCAAAAATGATCGATCGACTCCAAAGAACGTCCTTGGTCATCGATGTACGCCAGCGACGTATATTGACGAGCACAACAATTAAATCCTCTACCACTAGATGGCAGAAACCTTGTATCCACTACTACAAAAACTACTACTATAACTATTAGAAGTACTCGTTGTCCGACTTTCACGACTATTACAACTACGACAAACCCTACGAGGATTAATGCAACTCCAACAACTAATACTTTAAGTTGGAGTACTACTCGTCAAACCACTACTTTTACAATTACAACTTCGACTTCTACTAGTAATCAGAATCAGAATCAGAATCATCTTTATTTGCCAAGTATGTCCAAAACACACAAGGAATTTGTCTCCGGTAGTTGGAGACAAATTTCAAGAGTCTTTTATTTTGAAATGCCACATCAGATTTTGATGGGACCTCTCCTGTTGGAGACTTGGGATGGTGTAGTGTCCCCCAGAACTGGTCTGGTGTTGTGATAACTCGGATTTGGTTTTTTTTAAAGAATTTTTGAAATCCATGATCATGACAGTGAAATATAGCAATTTCAGTGGACTTTTATTTTGAAATGCCACATCAGATTTTGATGGGACCTCTTTTGCTGGATACCTGGGGGGGGGGGGGGGGGGGGTGTAATGTCCCCCAGAACTGGACCGGTGTTGCGATATCTCATTAAAAAGATTTAACAGATTGTTTTCAGTCATGGGTAATGAAAGCAACATATGCAGTTTTCAGAGATTTTTATTTTGAAATACAATATCAGATCTTCATCAAACCTCTTTTCGCGGAGTCCTTGGTGGTCTGTCACACAGATCTGAACTTGTCTTGCGATACCAATGGGATTATGTTGGGGTGGCTTTGACTCAGTCGGTAGAACAGGTTCGAATCCCTGCTACGACTTTCTGCATGTCGAAGTTTCCTTGGGCAAGACACTGAACCCTAATTGGCTCCCAGTGGGCCTGGCAGCGCCTCGCATGGCAGCAGTCGCCCATTGGTTTATGAATGTGTGTGTGAATATGAGTCTTTGTAAAGCGCTTTGGCCACTGTGATGATGTAGATAAAGCGCTATATAAGTGCAGTCCATTTACCATTTATTTTTCCTCAGATATCAAATAAAGTAAATTTTTTAATGTATGTATGTATGTATTGTATCTCAAGATTCAAATTAACTTTGCTGGTTGCATTCCTTAACCGAAGAGCACTGACGTCCGTATTATTGGGAAGCTTTTATTTTGAAGGTGGCTTCGCCGCGAGTTGGCGACCTATTACCGTAATGCCTAGTATGAACAAAATGAGGGGCGGCTGGCTTGACTGCTACTTTACGCGTGGAGGCTGGCTTGACCGCAGTGATATTATTGGGAGAAATTTCCACGCTTCCAATTTTGGTTCCTTTTGAGACTTTTTGTTCCTGTCGCTTCCTTTGTCTCAAGGCGACGCTTTGCGATTGGCTCGCTCTGGTCACGTGCCATCGTGCCGCCCTCCCCTTTTACAAATATGACCCCCGGGCGCCATCTTGCGGTGCAATCTTTTAGTTTGTCTGCGATTTGAAAGAGTTGCGATGCCGAGTTCCACTTTTGAAGACATACAAATAAAACGTTGACGTTTGAACACTTGGGAGCATCAACCTATCTGAGTTGTCATCCGAAGTAGATACATTTTTACGATGTACTTATACTTCATGTTTTGTTATCAAATATGTGGCTAATTCCAAGATATTGATCTCGTGTGTTAATCCGTTTTTTGACATCCAAGGGTGCCGTTGTGTCAACAAATGTAAATGTAATTCATTATTTTACTTTGAGAAAGTACTTGAAATAGTTACACTAGTGCCATTTTCAAGGAGGTAACTAGTAGTTGAAGTTACCGACAACTACATTTCCCAAGTCATCTTACCAACGCTGCATACGACTGAGCCGACTCGTACGGACGATTTTTTGGGGGGCTTCGACTTCCGAGCGAAAATTGGAGATAATATAAAAGTGCTTTATGGCAGCAGCGGACACAGCTGGACTCGCTTCCCAAATGGGGCTGAAGTTTCATTTACTACATTTACCATTCTAAACCAAAAAATAGGACAATATAATCATGAAATTAAATATAATTTTTTTTGAATGGCAACTGAGTTTCACGAATCGAGCACAAATGCCAAATTGTCGTGATGACGATGCGGGTCGGAGGCACGCAGATGGCCCCGCGTGACTCCGAGCGCGTGGCCGCCGAACGAGAGCAGGCGGAGCGGCACCGGTGCATTGTGGGAGCCCGGTGATTGTGAAGTCCGACGACAAAAGTTTGCGCAACGTCATCACAAGCGCTCAACTCCAGTTACACTTCCGAGCTCCATCCCAATAATTGCATTCATTGATTATTCCCGACGGTCGATTGTGTTCACTTGGTCGCTGGATTGGGATGTTTTTTTTTCTTTTCTGTCCAATCAGATGTCAGCCTGTATGCGTTGCCATGCCAACGTAATCTGCCCGAGGCCTTGGCAATCCACTGCAACCCCACGGATCAGAAACGCGATCAGATTCCCGTTTCAAATGGATCCTCGCAGGCCACAGCTACGACGACGAACCTTTATGCTGCAAGTCCTCCTAGCTTCTACTTCGATTAGGTACTACAACTACCTTTGCTGCTCTCACGTCCACACCGAACACTACAAGAACTACTCCTATTACCAGAACAGATGATAGTACCATAGTTGCTAGCATGCCATCAACTACTCCTACTTTTGACTGCTTCTTTTACCTCCACTACAACTGTTACTTCGATGATCTTAATTGTGTCAACTGAGCGCCGGCATTCTGTCGACGATGACGTGTCCCCCGTCATTCCATTTGCAGAATAATTCCATTGGAAATGTGATCGGTGACAGAAACGGTCCCATTGTCGATATAGTTGAGGTACTACGAATTGTGAAGGGCGTGGGCAGCTGAGCTTGACATGGCAACACCTGGAGGCTGAAATCTGATTGGCCCTCCTTTTAAAGTTCTTTGTCTTTCCGGTTTATTGTAGTTCGGCCACCATTCTTGTAGTCTTTTGAGAAAATCAGTTGAACTTCATTTTGACCACGTGACGTCCTTCTAAAGATGGTGCGGCAGCTGTCTGGTGATTTGTCTTTCCGGTTTGCTGTGGTTCATCCACCATTTTTGTAGTCCTTTGAGAAAATCCGTTGAACTTCATTTTGACTTGACAATACGAGAACACAAATACATGACAACATGTTAATAACATGACGACAAAATGTGAATATGATAACACAGTAACCTGAAAACCTGCTGACATGACAAAATGAAAGTAGGAAATGACCACACACGAGCAAGTGACAACATGAGACTAAGAAAACGTGCAAACATGATAACATAAAGTAAGACTACGTGATAACATGACACTATAATTGCATGACATCGCAACGTTAACATTGCGACATAACATTACAACACAACACGGTAACAAAAATGACTTGAAAACATGTCGGCATTATAACAGCATGACAACATAAAATGACAACATGACGATCTCACATGACATGGAAACACAACATCGTAACATAAATGAAAAAAATGGACATGATAGCGTGACAACACGCCAACATAAAAATAATGACATGACAACATAACTCAACATCACAATAACGTGGTAGCAAATGATAAAAAGACTAAACAGGCTGCTAGGCTAGTATCCAGTAAGATAATGCTATGCCACACTTGTCCTGTGGGAGGCGCTGTTACATCACAGCCGGCAAAAGTAACTGTGGAACTGTTAGCAAAAAAGCTAGCATTTTTTCGGAATATAGAAAAGACACACGTCATTTAGAACAAGGGTGACTTTATTTCCTAGTAAAATGTAATCATTGAAAGTATTAAATCCAATGTCGTTGCTGCGGAAAAAAACGATTTAAAAAAAATGCACAAAGAAGAAGTGATTGAATAACTTCAAACTCATCTAAAAACTACTTGCTAACTACATCCTGCACTTTGACATGAATACTTGCACTCTTCATTTTTCTTTTTTTACATTCACGTTTTATACAAAAAAAAGTTATTTCAATAAAACTATTTGAACAAATCTTGGAATCAAACAAGATTTTCATATCAAGTGCTAACAGCCGTTGATGAAACGGATATGGAATGAGAGAACACACGTGATAGCTCATTAAGTAGCGTGATGCTCATCACGCTCACGAGGGTCTAACACTGAGCTTGTTGTTGGCGCCAATATCGCTTCTTCAAAAAAACGTCGAAAACAAGTCCTCAAAAGTTACTAATCAACCTTCTCAAATGACAATAGTCCAACCATAACTCATCTTAGCGCTTAGCCTGTCAAATGCTCACTAAATAAAAACATGTTTTGAGGTTTTCTGAACCAGAAACATAAAAAGTCAACTGAAAGGAATCGTCAGCATGACAAACGTTAGCATAGCCACTAAGCAGCTGAGCCTTCGTACCATAGCATTGACCTCCAAAGGCAAGGAAGCTTAAGTTAGCATGTAAGCTTACGTGTCAAGCCAATAGTTCATTCATTCAAATGAATGATCAGTGACATGTTAGCTTCCAGGATGGTACATTAGGAAAATTAGCCTCATTAGCATTGGCTAAAACTTTGGCATGCACTTGATTAATATCAAGAGGTTGTCAGAAGAAAAAAAAGAAATGTATATTTGGCTAACGAGCCCGATGCTAATCACACACACCACGCTAATGAGGGTCTAACGCTAAGCTTATTGGTTTTAGTTTCTCTTCTTCATAAAACTACCAAACCAAAAGAGCTCAAAGGGTAGCCTTGCTAAATCGGCTAATCCGCCTTCTCAAACGACGATTGTCTAACCCAAGCTTAGTTTAGCACTTAGCCTGTCAAATGCTCACTAAATAAAAACACACATTTGAGCGTTTGCTTTAGCGAAAACACAAAGTCAACAGAAAAGAATTGTCAGCATGCTCAATAACATAGCCACAAGCTAACTTAGCATTAGTACCTTGGTATTGACTTCCAAAGGCAAGGGAGCTAAAGTTAACATGTAGGCTTACGTTTAAAAGCAATGGTAACGTAAATACAAATATCATCAACAAAGTGACAAGTTAGCTTCCAGGAGGGAAGATTAGCTAAATTAGCCACGTTAACTTTGGCATGCACTTATGATAATGAACCGTGTCAGCTGGTCCAAGTTTAAAAAAACAACAACAACAAAAAACAACAAACAAAAGAATAACTACTTCGCAATGTGTGCAGGACTTCTTCGTTCAGGGACGTGTTCGCATGTTAGCATGCTAATCATGACGCTCACACACGGAGAGACAAAAGGACGAGGGCCAATGTGCTAGTTTGGGGTTCCAGTAAAGGATGAGTCAACGTTTCACACACACACAAATTGTTGCTGTTGTTGTAAAACAAAAGACAAATGATCAATCAACGAAAAGAACCAAAGAGACGCTAGCTAGCTACGCGGCTACCTTGAGAACGAACAAACAAAACATCGAATGGAAAAATGTTTAAAGTGTCGCTTAAGTTTGAATGAGCTTTTCTGTGACATGTTTGGCAAAGAAACTTTTTGATGAGCAAATCTTTCGGCGGTCAGCATCGACAAAGCCCAAACGCCCACTCAGCGTAACCACGGAAACCAGCCCGACGGGTCACGTGACCATCTGGCCTACGGCGCGCGTGCGTCGCTCGTTTGATGAATTTGTGACCGAACGGACGGATGCTCACACGCACACACTTTGACACGGTTTTGTAAGAAAGGCACCGCCCTAATCAACCAAATCAACGTAAATATAATACAAATCTACACAATAATAATATTAATAATGATAATTACAATGACATAAAAGGAACAGAGAGCAGTGTTGTCCAATCAGACGAACGTTTGAAGTGGACATCGCTATGCACGTGCCTCTTCTTCATCTTCATCATCTTCGCCTTCTTCTATTCCACCTGCAGGCAGACAACCAATGAGAGCAGAGCACAGGAGAGGGGGCGGACACATGGTGTGACGTGACCAATGAGAGGGAACGGCAATATCTAATGCAATGTTAAAATTATAATAAGGAGAAAAACAACATTTCAAAAACATAAATAGATTTAAGAAAAATATGATTTGAAAATGAACCAGCTAACCAAAATGTTGTAAAAAAATGATACCTGAAAATCAAATCAATTCTTGAAATATTGTTTAAAATAAAACGCAAATGAATTCAATCATATTAAAAAATAAAATACAAATGCAAAAATCTAATTCATGTTAAAACAACATTTGAAAATGAAATGTTTAAAGGTCCCATATTTGGTTGATTTCAACCTCTATAGAGTGACTCTCGAAAAGTGTCAATTTCATTTGAAAACAACACCTTGGTTTTGTCATACGAGTGTCCGGAAAAGGCCCCTCTGACGGCTACTTCCGTTTGACCCACGTTCGTATCCGCTTTGTCCAGATTTGGCTAAGCCCGCCCCCTTTCCTCTGAACGGTCGCGAGAGGACACGTGTTTGTTCAGTCGACAGCGCTGGCTCGGGAGCGGAGAGGTCGGCGGAGATCTTCGCTAGTGACGTCGATAAGCCGGAGAAATTCCAATGAGCCGATTTCAGGCCTCTCGGCAGAAAAACGTCCGCAGCTCACGAAGTCGTCGTGGACCATTTCAATTCGCATTTCACATGTTCACTGGGGCGCCAGAGAGACAATATTACATCGCAAATACTAGGAAAAGTTGGTTTGGTAAAATATGGGACCTTTTTTCAATAAAAAAAGCTAAGAAATCTAAAAAACTAAAAGCTGCTTAAATTAACAAATTGATGAAATGTTAAAAAAATAAACTAAATTTGAAAAAATAATATTGCTCAAAATAAAAACTAAAGAAATGAATGTTGAAAGCAAATTAGTGCTAAAATTCAAAATCAATTATATAAATGTAAAAAATTTGAAGTTGAAAATAAAAAACAATGCTGAAATTAACAAATTCCAAAAATGTTTCAGAGAAAATCCATCCATCAATCCATCCATTTTCAACACCGCGGGACGCCGGAGCCTATCCCAGCTGACTTGGGGCGAAAGGCGGACTACACCCTGAACTGGTCGCCAGTCAGTCGCAGGGCACATGTAGACACGGACAACCATTCGCACTCACTGAGTGGGAACGGAACCCACGCTGCTCGCACCAAAGACAGGCGAGTGTACCGCTACACCATCAGTGACTGTTTCAGAGAAAATATAATGATAACAATAAAAACTAAATGAACGTTAAAAGCAAAATGATGCTGAAATTCAATATAAATTCAACGAACATTTTTTTTTTTTAAAAAACATTCATCCTTTTCTCGTACCGCTCCTCACGCGGGCCGCGGTCGTGCCGGAGCCTATCCCAGCTATCATCGGGCAGGAGGCGGGGTAGACCCTGAACCGGTCGCCACCCAATCGCAGGGCGCATACAAGCAAACAAACCATTCGCGCACACATTCACACCTGCGGGCAATTTACAGTCTTCAATTGACCTACAACGCATGTTTTCGGGATGCGGGAGGAAAGCCACGCAGGCACGGGGAGAAGATGCAAACTCCACACGGGCGGGGCCGGGGATTGAACCCCGCTCCTCGGAACTGTGAGGCAGATGTGCTAACCGGTCGGCTGCCGTGTTAAAAACAGAATGATCCAATACAAAATAAATGTTGATAATAAATACACACATTTTTGACAACGTGACCAATGAGAGCAGAGCAAGGGGGGCATTGTCGTAATTGACCGATGAGGGTCAAAAAGAGTTGCAAACACCAACACACACATGCGGGCACGGGCACGCACACGCACACACACACACACACACACACACACAGATGTAGCGTGTATGGTTGCGTTCACCTGCCGCACTAGCAGTAGTTGTCAATGGTGTCAAAGAAAGAGAAGCTCAAGTCTGGAGGAGAAAGTCAGGAAAGAAAAGAACAGATCTTGTAGTGTTGTTAGGTTCAGCTGACAGGAAAGGGGAAGCGGTTAGCGTTAAGGTTAAAGAGGCGAGGGCGGGTTCGGCAAGGAGAGCGGCCGGGCGCCGCGCGGGCAGACCTTGCGCGGCCGAGGCCACGTTCCTGTCGTTGAGCAGTTTGGTGTGACTGTTGGGGAGGATCTTGATCTCGGGCGGCTCGGGGCTCGGGCCGCCGCCGCCGCCGCCGCCCCGCGACGCCGTTAGAGCGTTCAGGTACTGGAGGCGGGTCACCTGCACGCACACACGGACACGCGTGCGCTGCGTGAACGGGAAGGGAGCCACGCGCGCGCTCACGCAAACAGTCGGAGCCTCACACACAAAGATGGCCTCTCGACATACACGCGTGGTCCCGCGCACACGCAAGGTCACATGTGCGCGCGCACACGCACGTACCCGGATGAGCTGCAGGTCGGTGAGCGCTCTGACTGTGTAGTCCGGACAGTAACTGGACGGGCTGGCCGCCTCCGACGCGTCAAACGGATCTCTGGGAGACTGACGCTGACTCGACGCTGGAGACTGGTGCGCTGTACGTACACACACACACACACACACACACACACAAGTGTTCTTTTAGCAAGTAATAATACATTTTTGCTTTCTAAATACAATCAAAAAAATACGTTTGAGAAAGGTCAAACATTGATGTTTGAGTACCAAATGCTTTGCATTGTCGCAGTTCCCAGCCTCACCTGAGGACGGCAGCGTTAGCGCCGACACGCCGTAATACGTGAAAGCGCCGTTGTCGAACTTGAGGCCTTCCTTGCCGATCTCCACCTCCACTCGACCCTGCCCGACGACACAAATGCACTTGAGTGTCATCGGCTCCTCGGGATTGACGAAACGCGCTCACCTGCAGCAGCAGTATGAAGTAGTCCACCGGGTGGTTGCGCGTGTACAGGTAGTGCGCGGGGCTGAGGCGGTTGCCGGGGTCGAAGTGCACCTCCTGGTTGACGCTGGGGTGACGCAGAAGGTGGAAAAGGATCTTCTCGGACACGCGTGCCGGACTGAAATGCTCCACCTCTGATCCACATCAAAGACAGGAGGCTACGTTACGTACTCCGACAACTTTCAAGGCACTTACTGTATTTGACATTTGGAAAAATCTCACGCGACACCACTGACATATATCGCGCGACGAAAAAGAATGAACCCTTCGCAATTTCTTACACCGCTGCAGGAATTGGTTATAAAATGCGTTCGGGTCTTCATCTAAATCGCAACTCATACCACACAAACAATTATGTTCTCATATTTTTATTGGCAATAACATAAACGTTGACAAGACGGGGAGGCAAAAACGAGTCAACTTCGAGGCTACGGATTCTCCAAGAGTTCATCAGAGTCAGCTGTGAGTCAACCTGGAGTCCAATCAATATGACAAGATTGGAGGTGTGGCTTAAAACTGCGCTGGCCACAAGAAAACACATCACTTCAGAAATGAAATACAATTTTAAAAATTCTCTTGTTGAGAAGTATATACCACGCCTCGCTCAAATGAGCTCTCAGAAGCCGTACGGTGAGGAATTTTTGATTTGTATCAAGCCGGAAAGTATCTCTGAAAGTCTTCACCTTCATCAGCCCACAGTTGTACAAACTGACGATAAATGGAGAGAGTTCAGCACTCACTGCGGCTTCTCTTCCGAGAAGTGCCCGTCCTGTAAAGACGACTGCAAGAGCACAGTGCAGAGTACCGACCCGATCAGGTCAAGAAAAACCCCAGTGTGTCAGCTGAAGACTTCCAGAAACCGCTGGCACATGACAACATCTGCCATATGTAGAACACGAAACAAGAACGGGGTTCATGGAAGAACACCAACGAGGAAGCTGTTGCGATATAAAAAAAATAAAAAAAAACGTTGCTGCGTGTTTGAAGTTGCTAAAAGGACACTTGGATGTTCCGCAGCACTACTGGCAAAAATAGTCTGTGGACGGACGAAGCCAAAGTTGAATTGTTTGGGAGGAACGCACAATGTCCTATGTGGAGAAAAGAATGGCACAGCACACCGACATCAAAACCTGATCCCGACTGTGAAGCATGGTAGAGTGAGTGTCATGGTATGGGTGTGCTTTGCGACCTCAGGGCCTGGACAGCTTGATATCATCAATGGAAAAGTTCAATTGACACATTCTGGAGTGGCCCAGTCAAAGTCCTGACCCCAACCCCAGTGAGAAGCTGTGGCATGACCTCAAGAGATCTACCTTTTCACAGCAGACATCCCCGCAGGAATCTTGACCACATTTGATGACCAATTTATGCAGCAATGTAAGAAATTCCAACGGGTTCACATATCTTTCCCTCCCACGGTAGTGAATAGGAAATAGAGGAGGACAACAGCACGCACCTCTGGAGAGGAAGCGGTGCGTGGCGAGCAGCAGCTGCGGCGACGTCCTGATCTTGGGCTCTCCTTCGGGCGTCTTGAAGAGCGAGAACTCGTCGGGGGTCCCTCGAGGCTCCGGCGGGATCTCCGGGGGGGGCAGGGGACGCTTCACCTTCCTGTCCACTGCAAAGTCGCTCCGGTCAAACACGAGGCGCAAAGAAATGACGCAGAGTTTTGTCGTGACTCCTCCTCGTGACTGGGCGACAAGTCAGCCCTGAGATCAGGGGTCTCCGGGGGCCGCCGGCGATAAGAGTCAAGTATTTCACAAAAAAAAGGGCTGCACGATATTTGGTTTGAGCATCGTCATCGCGATGTACGTGTGCGCAACAGTAAAATCGCAGGGTCTGCTGCGATGTTGGCGTACTGCAGTACACAGTGAATCGAGTGTAATGTTAAAGTTCAACAGCAGGCACGCTGCAGCGACGTGAGTGCGCGAGGTGCGTTCAGGGACAATGCGTAAATACAATACATAGCTGTAAAGATGGATTTCTTGGGAAATTATTTGTCACGAATGCTTTAGTTAAAACACAGTTGGTTTGCACGTTAAGGACAAAAGTCCCGTTTTTGTTTTAATTGCTCATTTAAAAAAAAACAAAAACAACAACATTCAAGCAACATGTGTGGACTGAATGGGGGGCAACAATGGGGAAATGAAATGCCAGCATTTGGAGGGTAACAACCCGTCAACATATTGGGAGAGAAACATTTTTGGACTGGCGAACTTGGTTCAACATTTTTCATTTTTCATTTTTGGATCGATGAATTGAACTTTGAACTAGTTGGCGTAGAAAAGAAACTTTCCTAACGCTGATCATGTATTATTTCACATTGCAGTATATATTGCACGTTGAAAAAGAAGAAAAAAAAAGAAAGAAAATGGCAATGTGACTTTTTTCCCAAAATCGTTCAGCCCGAGTTTAAAGTGATAAAAAAAAAAAAAAGCCCAACTACGCAATCCAATTGTCTCAATCTTTATTATGAACGATTCAAAACCGGATTGGTGTACCGGTCCTCTCTCTCATCTCCCTGGTACTTTGCATACACCTCAGCATGTGTAGTTGAGTAATTATGACATCTGATGTTGTATTTTTGGAGCACCGCAACTTTGACGTCAAGTAGGGGGCCGCAAAATATCGTACGACTGGCCTCAGTCGGCCCCCGGGCCGTGAGTTTGAGACCCCCCCCCCCCACAATTTTTTTTTTTTTTTTTTTTATTGCTTGACGATATATCACGATCATTTTTGTTTGCGGCTTTTGAAAAAGGTGTCGAGGTTGTTGTAGCGTGCCTCGTGAACTTATTGAAAAGCGAAATCCGCGAACCCAAACGTCACCCCGGCTCGCTTCACGAGGACCTACGGTAGCCGTCCGACTCGTCCAGGATCTCCGACTTGATGATCTCCTCGATGACGTCCTCCAGCGTGACCAATCCCAGCACCTCGTAGAAGGGGTCGCCCTCGCCCTCGTTATTGACCTTCTGCACGATGGCCATGTGAGAGTTGCCTGAACGCAAGCGGCTAACGTTAGCGTCGCGGCCGCGCGGGCCGGCGATCCCGCCTCACCTTTCTTGAACTCCTCCAGCATGGCGTCCAGCTTGGTGTCGTTGAAGACGAAGTGCAGCGGGTGGTTGTAGAACTTGGTGATGGTGGTCATGGGCGTGCGGTCGTCGGGGTCCACCAGCGCCAAGTCCTTCACGTACAAGATCTCCACGATGTTGGACCTGCACGCCGTCACGGGACCCACAAATCGCAAGTCACGACCGCTGTCGCGTTCAACTGGGAATACTAGAGCCGCCTGCATGTCACTGATCGATTTTTTAAAATCGGTTATTCCACCGATTCTTCCATCCAATAATCCCCGCCAAAAAGTCTGATGAAAATGTATTTTCCCATTCGAGTTTATTGCAAAACCATTTTTTCCCAATCACCGTTTATTCACTGCTTATTGTGGTTTATTTGGTATTGTTTGATGATTGAACAAAAGCAAATAAACCACAAGTCAGTAACATCACACAAGAGGGAGCGACGTTGCACGTACGCACTCGCTAGGCTTTTTGAAAGCCAGATGGACTTCTTGGCTACCGACGGCTGCAAATGACCAACATTTTCAGAATACATTCAAATGACTTCTTTTTTCCAACAATTGATTCTGATTTGGTAACATGTCAGAAAATGGGCAAACATGTCGATTGTTGCTTCCCAACTTCAAAGTAGATGTTTGCAAATATCTTGATTAAACACAGAAGACAACAGAGGTCAGCGACAAATGTATCGGCTACGATATTTGGAGGTGATTTAAGACAATTTGGATGTGCTGAATCGTCGGTTTTGCTCAATCAGGTCAACTTTTGGAACAATGGCCACATTTTTTTTCATGTATTTGTCATTGTATTATGTAAGAGTTTTTGCTTAAGAGCCTCAAATAAACGCAGGTTCGCGTCCTGAATTTTCAACGACGACGACGTAACGTTCAATTTACAGATCATTATATTGATCAGTTTACTATTTAACTTACCGTAAGCAAAGTTTGTAACATTTGATGAATAAACTTAACAACTTGGCACTACAACCTTACGTGAGCAAGAGAAACGGACGTCACGTTCGGATTCAGCCATGCAAAATTGTCTGAAATCAGTCGGAAAAACCCGACCACTTCAAAAATGGACATTTTCGGACGCCAGTGCAATCAGCCTGCTTTCGTGAAGGACGACGGGAATTTCAGATCTCGCGTTGAGAGGCTGAAATCAGAGGATTTGAACAATTGCAACGATTTCATCGATTCATTTGATGATCGATTAGTTGTCAACTAATCGTGACGCCGCTAACGATACGTGACTCAACTGCGAAACTATCAAGTCAAAGTGGACTTTTAGGCTGTAAACAAGTTAGTCTGGCTGAAATCGTATCGAATGAGCTTTGTCTACAATTGGTGAGAATTGACACACGCGCACGTCGAGCGGTCCAAGTTCGAGTTCGAGCGCCCACCTCTCCTCCTCGTAGATGGGCACGCGCGTGTACCCGCTCTGCATGATGTCCGACATGGTGGAGAAGTCCAGCACGGTGGAGCTGGGCAGCATGAAGCAGTCCTTGAGGGGCGTCAAGATGTCCTCCACCGTCTTACTGCGCAGCGTCCCGCGACTGAACTCCTCCTTCACGAACTCACTAAGCGGCAAAAGCCGCACGCACACACGTGGAAGTGTCACGGTTATGTACAGCGGGGTGTCCATTTTGCACAGTCATCAAATTCCCACGTTTGCAGGATTCCGCCTTTGACGTACAGCGTTTACGTCCTCCGTCCGCATTTCAAAACGGACCGAAAGCATTCCAGTTTCAACCTCATTCAAGACAAACATGAGAGGATTTTTCCCCTTCCCACTTTTCCAGTCCAGCGGACCCCGCACGTTTACGATTCGGCATTTGCGGCGTCAACTATCCGTGGATTTGTTGGGGAACCTAACCGCCTATGTTCGAAAAACAAAGTTGTTGTTTTTTTTAACCCGAATCCCCTCCGATTCACTTTCCCCCCCTCCATCCCTCTTTTATTTGCATTTTTTCCCCCTTTCATTGGCAATTATAATTCGCGCCACTATATTTGCCATTTTCCAAGAAAAAATTCTCCAATAAACGCATCCATCCATCCATTTTCCGCTGCGCTTGTCCTCACGCGGTGTCGCGGGCGTGCCGGAGCCCATCCCGCCTATCTTCGGGCGAGAGGCGGGCGGCTACACCCTGAACCGGTCGCCAGCCCATCGCAGGGCACATAGCAACAAACCGCCATTCGCACTCACATTCACACCTACGGGCAATTTAGAGTCCACCATGAAGCGACAGCGCACGTTTTGGGGACGTGGGAGGAAAGCGGAGTGCCCGGAGAAAAGCCACGCAGGCAAACATGCAAACTCCACACAGGTTTGAACCCCGGTCCCCACAACTGTGAGGCAGATGTGCACACCAGTCGTTCACTGCGCCGGTTTTTTGTTTCTCAAAATGACCTCATTTTCCACTATTCTCAACCATTTCAGCTTTTTAGGACATCTTGGGTTCTGTTTTTCACATTCCAATCATTCCCACTTGTTCAGAATTAAACATTCGCACGTCCAAATGATCTGACATTTGACATATTCTTCACCTCATTCCACATTCGCAACCAATGTAAACTATTCCAATTTCAAATTCTTCAGCTTACTTCGGGACATCTCCGATATTTCACATAATTCTCCGCCGTCGGTTTGCGATCATTTTTAGTCCCGAATAGGCCACGGAGACGTAACGCCGGGGCTAATGGAGGCGCGGGTGCCGGTACCTGTAGGGGTCGTTGACGCTGGTGCGGATCATCTCCATGGCCCGCTCCCTGATGCAGCAGGTGCTGATGTCCCGCCTCAGCGCCAGGTCCAGGACCAGCCCCAGGGGGCAGGACAGCGGGCAGGTGAGCACCATGCTCAGCCGGGCCAGCCAAGCGAGGCCCGGGGCCAGCCGGAAGCCGTGCACGGAGCACACGGCGTGAGGCAGCAGCTCGGCCAGGAAGAAGAGCGCGAAGGCGGCGGCGAAGGCGGCCGACGCCACCGAGCCCAAAACCCGGAAGAGAAGGACGCCCAAGGCGGAGTGGCCCAGGACGCACAGGAAGAGCAGCGAGCACGCCTGGCGAACACAACGCAAGCACAGGTGAGGGACTCCAGTCACACCGATTGCAGGACTAAAACTTCGGAAAGAGTCCGTGTGACTTGGACTTCGACTACATTGAAACCTTCCTTCTCGTGCGCTGGACTATTCCATCTTCTTACTTGATTCAGGAAGACAAACTTATTGGTGCGGTTGTGCGCAAAATGAAGGAAAGGTTTGAACTTTTTTCAGGGTGACACCAAATAACCGATACTAGAAAGAGCCAGACGCTCTTGCCAGTTGCGGTAGCGCTGCTGTCGGTGTCATCCAAGGAGGATGCGGTTGAGATCAAGTCGAGAGTGACGCGAGTGACGTTTTTGTGTGTTTTTTTTTTTAAAGATGGCCGTATTAGAGGGCTTCAAATGGAATATGAAATCGCTTGAAACTCCATTCAATGTTGATTCACCTTCTTAGACATTGCAGCAAAAGTGTGACGATTCACTTGTTCGATGATAAGAAGAATTTTGAAAACGCCGTAATGTGAATTCAGAGATTTGCTTCCAAGTACATTACACGCCTGAAGATTTGCTGAAAACGTGCGAGCTATGTTGTATTGAATTCGCGACAAGCCTTTTTTTTTTTTTTTTTTAGCTTTTCCTGCTTTTTGGGGGCCGTGGCTAAAACAGCGGCGCATGACGCACTTGGGAGTTGCCCCTCCCCCGCTATAAGAACTCGAGCACATTTCTTTGCCATCAGCCGCTATCCGGCGCAATTGCGATGTACAGTTAACTAGCTAGCTGAGGCTCGACCCCGAAAACGCATCGTCACTTCGCCGCTTTGGAGCGCCTCGTTGTCGGCCACGAGTGCACACACATCACGGAGAAAAAAGGCGGAAGAGCGAGGAGAGTTTGACGTGAACCGGGGCTTCGCGCAGGGGCGGTCGCTTCAGAGCGCCCCGTTGTCGCGGCGAGCCGGTAGGGTATATTCATGCCCCCGGAGGCCTAAAAGTGAGGCAAGCGAGGCAACGCTGGGAATAGAGAGCCTGGCGAACAACACGGCTTCAAACGAACCCCGTGACACGGAGTTAACGCAGCTAACCAATGACGTGACAGAGCAGTGCGGTGAGTTCAACGAGCGCCCGGACTTTGTTTTCGTCGGCTGGGATTCAGCGGAGACGGCGGCTTGCGTTACACCATTTCCAAGCCTCACTTTATACGGTTTTGTTTTTTTTTTAAATCGATGAAATTTGGCCGGATTGTCAACAACACTCTTGTCCGTGCCGTGCCATATTTATCTTCACTTTACAGCGACTTTGAGGCCTTTCTCCACTCAGGAAACTGGAGAATTATCTGCAATGCATCTTCTTTGTTGTTGTTGCTTTGCTTTTACCAGAAAGTTCCCTCTCCTCCTGACGGGCTCCAGGCGCTTGGCGGCGCGCTTCTCCTCCTCGGAACCGCAGCTGTGCAGCACGTACAGCTCCACCGGGTCGAGCCACAGCAGGCTGAGGTGGACCGTCCTCAGCAGCCCGCAGGCGAGCACCAGCAGCGGCACCAGCACCGCCAAGCCCCACGCCGGGATGTGCTCCGCGGGCAGAGGCTCGTCCGCGCTAACGCGCAGCCTGTCCTCACCCGCCGAGGTCCACTTGCCCCCGCTCTTCACGCACACGCGATGGGGGTTCTGCCGGAGGCCGCCAGGCCGGAGCTCCACCGTCAGCAGCCCGCTGCAATCCTCCTCCTGCTCCTCCGCGAAGGGCTCGTTCGCCTGGAAGGCGGCCTGCTGCCGTCCGTCTCGGTCCTCGCACGGGTCCCCGGCGGCCGCGGCTCCGGAAGCCTCCGCCGCGAAGGCCAGCCACGGCCAGGTCCGGTTCCTCAGGTCGGTTCCGAAGAGCCGCAGCTTGAACGAGGCTCCTCGCGGCGCCCAGATGATCCCCGCCTTCATCCACACGCGGCCCGCGGGGTCCTCCGGGCGCAGGCGCACGACGGGCGGCGCCGCCTGGCCGCTCAAGCCCAACCGGATCCCGCGCGACAACAATATCATCAACAGCAAGCGGAGACCTGCCAAGCTGGCCACCATATTGGAATTGCTCGGCCTGGCTCCGGGGCGGGGCATGTGACTGTACTCGGCGGCAGGCCCCGCCCGCTCGGGGCCGAGCCGCGTTCAAATCGCGGGACGAGTCGGAAACATGTCCACGACGACCACGCTCAACTCCGACACGGAACATTTGAGACAAAGTTCGCAGAACATTCATCTTAAAATATAATGGAAGACGCTCGAAGTGAATAATATGGATGGAATTCAACGAATTCACATTTGTGGCCGTGATACGCTTCACATCAAGGAACGTCTGTAATACGAAGCGCCACGTCATCTTTGTCGATATACAGGTTCGATAATTACACTGTAAATGCTCACTCGGGTGGCAGATCATAATTATCGATGAATAAACACGACTAAACGGCTAGATCGTGAAAATTCCTGGCACATAATGCAACTTAAGGGAGTCAACATGGCGCCTGTGAAACCGCGCGCATCGGCGGCCATGTTGGCTCCTCTTTCACTGGCTCGGAGGACATTTTGGCGCTGGGACGGTTCGTTGGTTTTTGTTTTGTTTTTGTTTTTTGTATGCGCGAGCCCGTGCCGCGTTCATATCAGGGGACAAACGACAACTCGACGTGCCGAAAACATGTTAAGCAGAATACCGAAATGTTACTAAATGGAATGCGTTTATATAACGTTTTATCTACACCATCACGGTACTCGCGTCGAGCGCACACCGAAAATTAAGTAATATGCGTGTAAACCATCAAAATAACGCCCATTTGTGGCCACCATATGCTTGACTTCATGGAACGCATAAGCACAACGTCATTTACCTTAAATATGTTCCATAAATGAACTTTAAATGCTCACCTGGAGGACAGAACACAACTAAGCATAGCAGATTTATTTATGTAGCACATTTCCTACACCAGGTAACTCAATGTGCTTTAAATCATTAACAACATAAAATAGTTGTTCATTTGATAATTGGTCAGTTGTCGATTAATCAATCGTTACGCCGGGTTGGCCCGATGTGCGGAGGACATTTTGGCGCTGGGATGCTTTGTTTACGTCTGCAAGACAAACACATTGGAGAGAATCTTATATTTCTTCAATGGACTTACCATTCATTCAACCATGCTACCAAGAATGTATGATATAATTATCAAAAGGACTGCCATACATTGTAGGGATATAACAATTAAGGGTGGTACCGATATTCGGCATTTTGACCAATATCAGTATAAGGCTTTTAAAACAAAAAACAACAGCCGCCAATAAGAGATCAATTTAAAACTGGGTAAACTTCAGAGAAGTATCTAGTTATTGAAATTTGTAGTTAACTTTCCAAGAGATGCTGCGAACCCTGGGACCTCCTTGCACTTTAAAAAAATAATAATAATAACTTAAATCAATAATAATAAAAGATTAACATTTCACCTACATTGAAATTTTGGAAAATTGTATTTACTGTATACAACTTCAGGGAGCCATTTATTTGTTGACATTTTCATTTAACTTTATAAGACTTGCTGTCCCGACTGGGAGCTCACGGCACATTTTGTTAAAAGTTTGTCTATTGTCAAAAAAAACAAAACAAAGTTTTAACATGTTGCAAATCTGAAAAGCTGTACAATAAACATTGAAACAAAGTCAAGTGTTGCAGTTTGTATTATTCAAAATATTTTCCCTTTTCCTGCAAATGAATATTAGCTCCAAATATCGGTTACCAGCCTACTTGACGATTAATAATCGGTATTGGCCCTGGAGAGAAAAAAAAAAAAAAAACTTGGTCTCCTAAATTGACAAGCTAAACTGAACAAATATTGTGTCATTAAATTGCTTGAATTTCTTCCCAAAAGTTTATTGGGTTCATTTCTGCTAGCGTTTCTCTTGGCTGCGCCGTTTCCAGTACGCGTCCACGATTATTTCCATTGCGGATTCGCTTCGAGGTCGGCGCAGCGGGCGCGCGTCCGTTTGATCGGCGTCAGGACGGATGAAGCCACACACACGTCGTGTAGAGAAATACAAGTCAGGTTTATTCGTGAACCCTTGACAGATTCTTCTGCCGCCTCTTACAAAACACGTTGCACGCGCTCCCGGCCGTCAAACATTGCAGAAGACACACAAAATATTCGCCAGCAAAGTCAAACGCGTTAATGAGTTTCTGCAAAAAGTCACCTTTGCATCCAAAACGTCAGCGCACCGGCCAGCACAGAAGATACACTCGTCGTACGACTTGGATTATTATTGTGCATTTGTCAATTTTGCAACGGGAAGGATGTTGATGCCTTTGGAAACTGTTTGAGCAATTTTTCCATTTTCTTCTTATCAAGCTTCACGTCCGTGCACTCGTATGCTTTTTGTCTTCACTAGCAAGACAATTCAACACACTCGTACAACCACCAGGGCCCAATATTGGAACCCCTAACGTTTTTGCACTACTCATGCGCTTTTGCCCAACAAATTTAAATCTTACTCGTAAACTACTCTCCTGTACTAGTAATCCTACTAGTAGCACCAAAACGCCCACTAGTAACATGTAGTTGTCTTACTAGTGTGCAGAAATGTCAGTGAAAGGCAGTTGCGGAAAAATTGTACCAGCGCGCCATAGTCGTTTTAGTAGTGCGCTGAATTGTCCGCTCCGGCGGATTTCCATAAAGTCATTTGAGCATTTGTTCAATATCATCAATATTTAGCTTAAGGTGCACCATGTACTAGTAGTCCTTGTGGTCTTTGTCTTCAGTAGTAGGAAAACTTTGGCATCCTAGTAGGACGACGTGAGACAAAACTGCACTAGTCTACAATTGTGTGCCATTACTACTAGTGACATTATAAGAATGATACTAATTAACATCTAGCGCTTCACTATTAGTACAAGCAGCACACCAATATCACCTAGTGCAGTTTTGCATCACTAGGAACATGTAGTTGTCCCTTCTAGTGAGCACAAAAAGTGTACTACTACAAGGACTAAAACGGCTTGAGCATTTAATCGATATTAACTGGAGGGCCAAAGTTGCACGAGTAGTGGAAAAAAACATCAGTAGTTAGAGATTTCTGAACACTAGCAGCACAATTTTGGCATACTAGTAGGACAACCATATGTTACTAGTGGGAAATGTGGTCCCACGAGTAGGGTCTAGAAGGCTACTAATGCCTAGTAAGGTGGCATAGTACTGTTACTAGTGCAGCACAGTAGTTCCATAGTAATGGCTTAATTGTGGACAAGAGATGCACTAGTAGTGGAAAATCATGAGTAAGATACTAGTAGTGTTCTGAATTGTCTTACTAGTGAGTACATTGTGGGTACTAGCACATCGACCTAAAGCTAGGTATCAAGTTTGCGGATTACACGCTCAAACGGCTTTGAAGCTGTTTGAGCATTTCGTATCCTTCCTCTTTAAGGTTGTACTCGTCCAAAAGTGAAACTCATAGTGGGGGGGGGGGGGAACATGACGAGCCAGACACAGTCATTCTACTAGTGCGCCCCCGCTCCAATCCCAGCATAGGCGGCAACGTGCACGAGGACAGAAGGACCAAGAAAAACTTTGGTTGTTGAAATGTTGCCGTGGAGGGCGAGCAGGAAGCGTGAGGTCAAAGCTTGTGCGTGCTTTATTGCTCATGGAACATCCCATAATAGTGACAAATACCCATACCGTGACGCCCCGCCATATTGCTAATCTTCATTCACACCCTCCCTATATCGCCGATTTTCAAACGACTAGTTTTAGAGTTTGTTTTAAGTACGCAGGCAAGTCCCAATTTAGTGTCTGGCCTTTAGAGCAGAACCACGTTGTGCCACAACATGCCGGGCAGCACTGAGCTCCACTGGAAGACAAGCGGCGTACGTAACAAAACGACGGCGAAGCAGCAACTAAACTAACCGCAACTAACGCCGTGAATAGTTGTTGTTGTTTATGCCTGCGAGTACTGTTGTACGCTCTCCTTTCTATGTGATGCTGCTCCGTGTGTGTAAAGTAGCAATTGTTTGAAGGTTCATGATGGTAATTTTCATTAGCCTGTCAATGGTGTTTTGCACTATATGTTAGCATTAAGACTGAAGACTTTTGCTATGTTTTGGTGTTTAAATATACTATGCTTAATTGCCTTTTGTATTACGTGTCAGTTTTTCTGCAAACTACAAGTGGGAGTGACAAAAACAGCTTGAAGCAAGCACGCTTGACCTCTGTGTGAGTCTTCATTTGCTTTCATAAAAGTTGTAAGTTTTTAAATGATATTTTGAAAAGTGTTTTAACTGTTTAAAGCGTGTGGGAGGGCTAAAACAGTTCTTTATATGGTCTCTAAATATCACGGCTTTTCACCTGGAACGTATCCCCACGAAAAACGGGGCTTCACTGTATAGTAATAAATAAACTTTTCTATACACACACATTATATATATATATATATATATATATATATATATATACACACACACATATATACATATACATACACATATATATATATATATATACATATACATACACATATATATATATATATATATATATATATATACACACATATATACATATACATGTATATACATACACACATATATATATATATATATACACACACAGTATTATCTGTCCATGTATTTACACACAAAAAAAAAAATAACCTGGAAGACCATTTTCTTCAGTGCAAACTAAACAAGAACAATAAATAGATGCTAAAGTTTTTTTTTTTTTTTTTTTTTTTTTCATGTCACAGTAGTCAACCCGTAGGACAAATTGCTACGCGGACCCCCGGTCAACCTGCGGTCGGTCTTGTTCCGACACGCGCGAAAAGGCTACGAGTGCTTACCGGGTCCCGCCCAATAGAAGCCAGCAGAAGTACCAAAATAACACATTTAGCTCCCGAATGGTAGAACAAGAGTATTGTGCTTTAGTGGTGGTGTGAGGCGTTCAAGTACTGTTATAAAAGAACATTCCCAGTAAACCGGTACAACATGCTACATGCTCCAGATCAGCATGGAAAGCATAGATTAGCGATTCCCAACCAATGTGCCGATTCCACCCAATCAGTCCGATAAACGATTATCCACAGCAAATGTATCTTTGTTCATCCTATCTACGCTAACAACATATAATGACAGGTAGCAATATTAAATGATCTTTCACGAGATGGCAGACGGTACTTATTTAACCCACGTCTCCACTTTTTGTGGAATTTTTTTTTTTTTTTTTTTTTTAAATGTGTGCCTGGGCTTAACAAAGGTTGGGAAACACTGCTCCAGACGCTATTTACAGCATGGACACTCAGAATTCCCACAGTAACAACTGTAGCATTCTGGAAAGTTCAAACTTGAAGGACAAAACAACCCTCTTTGTAATATTCTTCGCCATAGGCCTCACGAGTGTAAAGTGCTATCTTATATACTCTTTCCATTTTAAAGAAATATCTTTCCCTTTACAATAGCATATAGTTTCATGAATAAAATAACGTGCTAGCAGCGTTAGCATCAGAGCTGCTACAACTTTGAATTGGTTCCACTGTTGTTATGCGGTTGTGAATGAACCTGCCTAATGACAGATTAGCTTAGCATTGACGCTAAGAGGGTTGGTACGGCATGCGACGGAATGTTTGTCCGTTAGTCTTAGTAAACTAACGTGCTCAATCGTTAACCTCCAGAGTTAATAAATACACAGAAGGGGCCTCGAAGGACGCCTCCACTGGTTAAACATGAAGCCGCCGCCGGCATTAGCGCTTAGGCTAGTATGCTAACCTCACCAACAACTGAGAATCGTCAGTGAACCTAAACTGGCAGTATTACCCCTAAAAACTGTTCGCCAGTCACAGTCTGGGCAAATATAAACAAACATGAGTCTGCATCGAAGCTAGCATGCTAACATGTTTTTGGAATGTGGGAGGGAAAACCCACAAAAGCACGTGGGGAGAACACGCTAATCGATTCGAACCCTGAACCTCAGAACTGTGATGCAGACGTGCTAACCACTCTTACAGCGTCCTGCTTGCTAACCTTAGCGTAGCATAAAAATTTTAATAAAATCCCTTTTAGTGACTGCACGCACTTGTGAGTGCTTCTAATGGTGTACATATTACATATTCAATTGACTCTACTCTATGCTAAACTACGCTAGCTGCTGCTTCACATTTACAGGCTAGGAAAACACAATGCTAATCAGTCATCCTATTAACCCTTTGTCATCGAAAAAATAAATAAGTCAAACATGCTTCACGCTAGTTTGTGACTCACCAACGTCCAAAACGAACATTTTGTTGAAATGCGCTGACATCAATTTTACCGATCACAGTGATGGTGGAGCTAACAATGCTAACGAGATAGCGGCCTGTCCATCAATTACACACAAAATATAAAACCTCAAAGTCAAAAATAAATACATGTTCAATAAATACGAAATAAATATGAAATTAACTCTTACGTCTTGGTCATAACTTGGAGCAAGAAGACACTCACAGTTTCTGGAAAATATTTGCATATTTGTCTTTCACACAAAACCCAGTGAAGCAGGATAGGGCCCAAAAATCAGTGTCCGGTCTCTTCCCAACACGGGTGACGTTCCACCTCGGAATCCGGAAAATGTACCTTTCAGCGTCGATACCTTACACACAGGACTGCGAGCCGGGGAAAAGTGGCCTTACATGAGCAGCGTGAAAGGGGGTAGTGGGCTATCATTCACCTGGAAGCCGGACAATTTGTAGGTCGACTTCGGGTCGAACTTGACAGCCCCGTTCTGTGTCAGCACCTTTCATACAGGACAGCGACACAAGAAAAAGTGAAAAAGCCAGGCTGGATGGGCAGCGTGAAAGGGGTTCATGGGTCATTGTCAGAGGAGCTGGTGGGTTAAAAAATTCCCCTCTGTGACGCCTCTGATACTCCCTCAAAAGCCGGCACATTTGTTGGTTGACTTTGATACCCCCACTTTCTGTGTCGCTACCTTTCACACGGGACAGCAAGCAAGGAAAAAGTGGGCTGAAATGGGCAGTGTGAAAGGGGCTCGTGTGTCATTGTGTGTCTGATATTACCTCTGAAGGCAGGAAATTCACAGGTCGAGTTCGACCCATTGCCCGCTGATACCTTTTCAAACAGAAGAGCGCCACTGGGAAAAAGCCAGGAGAAAAGTCGTCGTGAAAGGGAAGCGAGTCATTATTTCTAAAAGGTGACATGCACATCCTCGGCATCCTTCTCGGCCATGATGTCACCGAGGAAGAGGAAACGACGCGCGTCAAATGGTACTCTCGGTATGCGCGTGCTGGTGCATGAGGGGCTGTCCCGGCCGTCGGGGGTCCACGCAGTTGTGCTGCTCGCCGAGTAGCGTGGTGGTCTCTCCCGGCACGCCGTCGGCGTCCGCGGGTGGCGTCGGTTGGCGCGGCGCGGCGGCCTGCGCCAGGGCCGCGCGGTTGGTCGAAAGCGACGACTGGCTGGGGCGCCGCGCCGAGGGAGCGTTGGACGGCGGACGCTCGAGGGGCGGCGGGGGGCGCCCGCCCGGCAGGGCGGCGAGAGGCGGCTGCGGCGCCGCGTCCAGACGCTGTTGACTTCCTTCCGGAGACTGCGGCGTGCTGTCCAGACGTGACGCCAGCAGGCCGTTCTGGTACTGCGCGCGTGTGATCTGACGAGCACAAATATGGAGTCGGGGTACGCAGGGAGCCGGGCTAGATGCGTCTTTGCGGTTTTGTCGCCTTACAAAGGGAGTTGCGCGCCAGCGTCTCGGTCTTTGTGTGTGAAGTCCAACTGTCTTCGATGGTTAACGTCGTTACGAATGGAGTTGTGCTGACGTGCGCTTGTGCGTCTTTGACGTTTCAACTCATGTTACCAAAGCAGTTGTTTCTATCTGCACCAGTGTCTGCGTCTCTCATGGTGAATGTCGTGTTACATCTGTCTTTGATGTTTAAAATCATGTTATGACGGGCAACCTTACACGCACACGGCCGTGTCTGTCTTTGTTCAGTCAGTTACGAAGAGTTGCCTGTATGTGCTCGCGTGTGTTTGAAGTTTGAAAAGTGTTGCAAAGAGAGTTGGCGCCTGTCTGTCTTTGATGTTATAAAGGAGTCATGTGACTATGTGGCTTTGATGTTTAAAGTCATATTGATTGCGTCTATGAGCGTCTGCGTCTCTGCCTTTGATGTTGAAGCGTTCTACCTTGACAAACTGCAGGTCGCTGAGCGCTCGTACGCAGAAGTCCGGAATGTACTGGAAGGGCGTTCCCGGGATTTGGCTGCTGCTGCCGCCCACGGAGTTGCTCTCCGGACCGCCTGCGCTGCCGCCGATGGACGCCGAGCGGTTCAGGTTGCCGCCGTGGGACGGAGAACGGAACTCTGGGATTGGACGGCAAGAGGTCGTGTCACGGTAGTAGTACGCACGATTGGCTGAGGTCTGTGATGTCATCAGTGATGTCATGGAGGGCGGGGACACCTGATGGCGAGGTTAGCGGGTGGGGGGGTAGCAGTGGTGCAGGAGAGCGTAAAGGAAGGAATAGTTTGATATGTCGAAGTTAGCAAGTGGCTAGTTTAGCTTAGCATGGGAGAGGACGCCTGGTCCTTAGCCCCAGCCAGCAAGTTGCGCCTGTGTGGCTGTCTTTGATGTTTTAAGTCACGGTATAAAGAAAGTTGCACGGCCATATGGGCCTGTGTCTCGTCTCGGGTGTTTAAAGCAAAGAAGGAAGCGTCTATCTTTGACCTCCACACAGGAAAAAAGCGTGTCTCATCTTTGACATTTTAAGACGCATTAAAGCAACTCACTTCATCACGGCTTTAAACGTCAAAGACACTCAAACTCCCTTTGTTAGTCAATCATTGAAACAGACACAGACGCACAACTCGTTTTGTAACAAACCCAATGTTATACTTCAATCACAGCGACGCAGGCGCACGTATAGACGCACAAGTCCCTTGGTAAAAGTAGTCGTGGTGGGAGTTGTCAATATCCGCCTGTGTTTCTGTCTTTGCTGTTCAAAGACACATTAAGAAGGGAGATGTGCGTCTTTCTGCGCCGCTGTCTCTGCTGTTGATGTTTTAACGTCATGTTGTAAAGGGACTTGTGTGTCTTTGGTGTTACAGTCGTGTTACCAAGGTTGCTTATTGCGCCTGTGTTTCTGTCTTTCAAGTCACATTCCATCACCACCGAAGAGTCACGCTTTTCGGGTTGTTGTGTGTCCATGTGCACTTGTGTCTGTCTTTGATGGTTCAGAGTAGCCCATCGCTTAGATGTGAGCGTTGCGCTTAGCATTAGCATCCCTAGACCATGAATAACCTGGAATGTTGAGCTCACTTTGGACTGGGGAAGCTTTATCACCATGGAAACAGATGCTGTGGCTAGAACCTGCTGCTCTGTTTATAGTTATGTTTTCTCTCTTATGCCCTCTGGTGGACAAGATAAACACTACGGCTGATGTCACGCTTGGATTAAGCCGTCTTGACTGATCTTCAATGTCGCCATTGAGGTCAAACGCTAACTGGTCAAAGACTTAGGTGGCAAGGATGATGATGACAATGATGATGAGGAGGGTGAAGAATGAGCGCCCCGCCATCCCCCATCATGCCCCCCCTTTGTGCCGATGTTTACCTGGGAAGCGAGAGAACACGGAAAACCTCTTAAGAGAGAGGCGCCTCGGAGGGGGGGACGCCACCGACGGGGACAGAGGGGGGGTGACGGCTGGCGGAGGGGGGAGCAGGACGAAGGGGGGAGGAGGGAGAGAGAATGATAAAACAGGATTTATTTGGGCCTTTTCCCGCTGACACTGGACACTTGATTAGGTACAGCAGCTCATCACAACCCTGCGTTCTAAAAAGTACGTCGGCACCTTTGAACTGCCGGGACTATTTTCAGCGGAGGATTAAGACGAGCGCTCCTGTCTTGGATGAGCGCAGCAACACACACACACACACACACACAGTATAGCATTACATCATCACAGACAACAGCTATCTTAAAAACAACCACCTAAGAAGAAACAATTCCGTTAAACCAACTAGCAGATGAAAACATGCATGTGTGTGTTCACCAAATTGAGGATGCTATGTGTGTGTGTTGACGCCTACACATTCTGGGGGAAAATAAGAGGGAAATAAAGGAGATTTTTATGAGGAGTGGAGTTTTTGAGGTATGAGTTTTGTATTGAAAACAACCACACAGCTTTACCTTAAGTCTGTTTCGCTTAGTGCTAACAATGCAAAGGCTAACGGATAGCATCTATGTGGCGGCGTTATCATAATATGTGAACACAAACACTGCAGCAACACAGGTAGACTATAACAATAAAGACAAGCATGTAATTCTTATCCTCTACAAATATGACTAATGTTACTGCAGTTTACTGAGCAGTTGACTGTCTTCTTCTCATATAGCCATAAATCTGAATTATACTGCCCCCAGTTGCACACACCGAAAGGAGCCAAGATTACTATTATTACTACATGCTCTTATAAGGTACAATATAATAGAGTGCTATTTTCCTTATCAAAAACCAGATTACAAAGATTTTTGTTGTTTATGTGTGTGTGTGTGGGGGGGGGGGTCCTGGAACAGATTACAGTGTAGATTCATCTATTTGCAGATTTTCTTCCCAATTTCTTTTCCAATTTAAATGTTTTTGATCCTTTTTTTGGGGTTGGGGGGGGCACCCCCCAAAAAACTTATTGGTGGTTTATCCCCTCTTACTGAAGAATTTTTGGGGTTTCAAAAAATAATTTTGGGGGGGTTTGTTTTCAATGCAATTATAATGGGCATTAATTATCGGTGGACTTTTGCTATTTGCCAGTAGAGGGTCCCACTGTCATTTCCATTTATTTCAATGGGGAAAGATGATTTGAGATACAAAGTGTTTTTAGTTAGCTATGTGGTCATGGAGTGAATTCAACTTGTATCTCGAGGCGCCGCTGTATCGAGATACTGCGTCACGTTACCGTGCGCGTGCGAGCGTGTCCGCTCACCCAGCGGTGGCGTGCTGAGCGCCATGACACCATAGTAGGAGAAGGGGCCCGTCTCAAACTTCATGTTCTCGTTTCCCGCCTCCACCTCCACTCGACCCTGAAACACACACACACACACACAGTGTGTGTTTTGTCCGGTGACACACACAGTATGAATATTGTATCAGACGCTGTGGTGTGTGTGTGTCCTTACTGAAAGTCAACCGCAGCCTCGTTCTGCGTTGTGATGTTGAACTTTTGGATGAAATTTCAGGATGAGTCAAAAGTGCAGGTGAACTTAATTTTGACCTTCTGTAAACTTTTGAATGCACGTCCAAATGTTTCAGTACTTTTTGCGCAACGTCACAACGAGTGCACTTCGATCCATGACAATTTCCATTGACTTCCACTTGTATGCCTTTCTGTGACTTTTGCAGTCTCTCTGAATCTGTGAACCTCTGCACACCTCAGAACCTCGTAAAGATGAATCTGATTCTGGTCAGGTGTCTGCTTGTTAACGGCAGTGATGTACTCGCGGCCGCCCCTCCCCCCTCACTCGTTTGCTAAGAGGATCTACGAGTAGACCCGAATGCCCTCCTTCCGTCGCAGTCTTCAAAACAAACAAACAACCGTCAACGTCGTCACATAGAAGCTCCTGAAGTTAGTTAAATTCACACGATATTTAGCACAACCTTTGCCACAAACCGAGCAGCTGTGGCGGGAAGTACAGTAAGAGTACATTACAATTACTTTGAGTAGATTTTTACAGGAGCTGGACTTTGAGTATTTATTTTTCTGACGAGTTTTTACTTTTACTCACTACATTTGAAACCAGAACGTTAGCTTTAAAGTTCACTTGAACGTTAGCTGACAATGTTAGCTTTAACGTTAATGTCCAAAGTTAACTTTCAACATCACTTTTACATTAGTGCTAAGGAAGACCAACATTCTCTTCTGACATTAGCGACAAAGTTGGCTCCATTAGCTTTGACATCAGTTTCCAATACTGTGTTTTGAAATGAGCTTTAACGCTAACCGTAATGTTAGCTTTCACGCTAGCCTCCCAAGTTGGAGTCAGAAGTTAGCTTCCTATGTCACCTTTAATGTTAGAGCTAAGGAAGACCAACGTTCACTTCTGTTGTTACCATCCAAAGTTAGTTCCGATCTTGTTGGATTCTGAGGTTAGCTGTTACATCTAAAGTTAGCTTCACTGTTACCTTGAGCGTTAGGTTCCAATGTAAGCTTTAATATGAGCGTCCAATGTCAGCTTCCAAGGCCACCTTTAACGTTAAGAGTTAATGAAGACCAATATTAGCTAACAACGGTAGCATCAACATCAGCTTCCAACGAGGCCTCCAATGTCAGCTTCCAATATTATATTCCGAAGTTAGCTTCCAACATTACCTCTAACGTTATCTTCAATGTTATCTCTAATCACTAATGTTGGTGTCAACGTTTACTGCCAAACTTATCATCCAACGTTAGCTGTCAATGTTAACTCTCGCTGGAGCTAACAAAAAACAAATGAACTCCTGAAAAACAATGTGTAATGATTTTACGTACCTGCAGGATGAGCACAAAGTAGTCGACGGGCTTGCCGCGCTGGTACAGGAAGTGCTGCGCTGCGCGCTTGTCGTCGTCGTCGAACTTGAGCTCCTGCACGACGTCGGGATGCCTCAAGATCCTCAGCAGGACCTTCTCGGTCACGTGGAAGGTACCGAACAGGCTCACCTCTAGGAGGCGCAACAGAAAAACAGCTTGTGAATTGTACAGCCAGAATTTTGTCCAAAAAAAAAAAAAAAAACGTTGGCCGCCGAGACGGGCTGCTGGAGGACCCCAAAGAGGGAGAGAGCAAAGTATGTTAACATAGTTAAGTAGTGGGTCACTATGTGCCAAAACAATGTAGCTAGCAACCAGCAGAGGGCGCAATTAAGGCATAAAGTTTGCTGCCGAAACGGGCTGCTGTAGAAACCAAAATGTAAATTTAAGTATGTTAACAAAGTTAGTCCCCATGTGTCCCCATGTCCTGAAACAATGCAGCCAGCATCCAGCAGAGGGCAGAATCGGATCCCGCCAAACCGGAAGCGCGCTCACCTGTTGCCAGGAAGCGATGGGCAGCCAGCGTGAGCTGCGGGGAGATCTTGGCCTTGGCGTCGCTGTCGGGTCTGAACGCCGAGAAGTCTCGTTTGCTCTTGGCGGCGTCCACTCGCTTCTTGGTGCGGTTGTCGGCTGCGTGGACACAAACGCCCATCATGGAACGGGAAATCGTATAGCGCGCGGGCCGCCGCTCTCGGGCGACTCACTGTAAAGGTCGGACTCGTCCAGGATCTCCGACTTGATGATCTCCTCGATGACGTCCTCCAGGGTGACCAATCCCAGCACCTGGTAGAAGGGGTCGCCCTCGCCCTCGTCGTTGACCTTCTGCACGATGGCCAGGTGCGATTTACCTGCCGACCACACGGGGGCGTGAGGAGCGGACCGACCGGCCGCGGGACCGACCTTGACGGGAAGTGACGAACGTACGACGTTCGCGACACAAACACACACGACTTCCTGCGTGGAGGTCAAACTGGGGTCGACACACGCGCGCACACACACGAACACGCAAATACACACAATTTCCTGTGTGGAGGTCAAGCTGGGGTCAACACACACCCACCCACACAAAAAAAAAAAACACACTTAAGCACACGCACACACACAAACACACGCACTCTCGCACGCGCACACCTGCACTCTTTTACGTGCAAGCACACCTTCTGGCGACCTTTCTGACCTTTCTTGAACTCCTCCAGCATGGTGTCCAGCTTGGTGTCGTGGAAGACGAAGTGCACGGGGTGGTTGTAGAACTTGGTGATGGTCTTGAGCGTGGTGCAGTCGTCGGGGTCGACGAAGGCCAGGTCCTTGACGTACAGGATGTCCACGATGTTGCAGCGCTCGTCGTCGAAGACGGGGATGCGCGTGTAGCCGCTCTCCATGATCTCCGACATGGTGTCGAAGTCCAGCACGGCGTCCGCCTGCGTCGGCCGTGACAAATTAGAACTTTGGTTGCAAGATTTAGCAACTTTTAAAATCTCGTCTTATCGATTCGGGAGTCGCGAATGAGGGAACGAATCCGAACGCGGCGACTTGACTTTTTGTGAACCATCTAGGCCCACGATTTAAAAAGTCGCATAAAAAGTTAACTACAGCTAAAATACTCTTAAGGTTGTGTGTAACCCAGACCTGATTTCCACTACTTATAAACACTCGTAACAACATGTTACGAGTAAGGCAAAACTGTGCACTACTAGTACTGCTAGTGAAGAGCTAGAGGTTAACTGGAAGGATTGTTTAATTCCCCTAGTAGTCCTTGTATCACGCAGTTGTCCACTAGTGTAGTTTTGCCTCAATAGTAAAATGCAGGTGTCTTACTAGTTCGCCAAAGTTGTTCTACTACTGAAGACAAAGAGTGTAGTAGTCCCTTAACTGGTACCTACTTTTAGCATTTAGCATTGACAATTTAGCGCACATGTAGAATGACTTTGTCTAACTCGTAAAACTTTTTCCACTACTGTATATTATTTCTGCACACTGGTTGGAAAACATTGGCATACTAGTAAAACAACTACATTACTAGTGAGGCAAAACTATTAGTGGGCATTTTGGTGCTGTTAGTAGGGTCCATGAGGCTACTAGTCCCTATTGATCGGGTGTCGTATTGTTACTGGTGCAGCAGAGTAGATTACTAGTAAGGTTAATTTTGCACAAGTGGGCCAAAAAGTGGCAGTAGGAGTGGAGGAAAGGTGACTAGTAAGACAGTGGTTCTACTAGTTGTCTTACTAGTGAGCACAAAGAGGGTACTAGTCAATGGACCTGAAGCCGGAGATCAAGCATCAATATTGACACACATTTGGCAATGACATCATCACAAAACGGCGACAGGATTTCAAGCGACTTTAGCAGCGCGGCCACCGGCCTGGATCATGAAGCAGTCGGCCAGCGGCGTCATGACGTCCTCCACCGTCTTGGTGCGCAGCTCCAGCGCCCCCTGGATCATGTTGAGCTCCTCCTTGACCAGGTCGTTGTAGGGCTCGGTGACCTTGAGCATCCCCACCAGCTTCTCGCGGTTGTACACGGTGCCGATCTCCTGGCCCAGCAGCACGTCCAGCAGCTTGCTGACGGGGAAGCTGAGCGGGAAGGTGAGCAGCATGAAGAACTTGGTGAGCGCGATGGTGTCGGCGCCCACGGCCAGCCCGTGGCGCGAGCAGAGCGCCTGGGGCGCGATCTCGCCGAAGATGACGATGCCCACGGTGGAGGCCGCCACGGCGCCCGGGCCCGAGCCGGTCAGGTCGTCCAGGAGGATGGTGAGCGTGGTGTTGACCAGGACGTTGCCCAGGAGCAGCGAGCACAGCAGGTAGTTGCCCTTGCTGCGGATGGGCTCTATCTTGCGCGCGTACTTCTTCTCCTTGTCCGTGCCGCAGCTCTGCACGATGCGCAGCTCCATGGGGTCCAGGGCCATCAGACCCAGGTTGAGCCCGCTGAACATGCCCGACAGCACCAGCAGGCCCAAGATCAGGATCACCTGCCGACACACGCGGAAAAAGTAGTCACTCGCCGAGTATGCGACTCGTATTCTTGCCCTGGCCCACCCTCCGGCATCTGGATTTTGGCCTGTTTTACTGCTGCTTCCCCTCCCCGGCCCACTTTCAGGACTCTTAATAAATAAACTTGACTTCACCTAAACAGCAGTACAAACAGTGGTGCGAAGTAACAAACTACAAATACAAGTAAATCTTCCAAGGTATCTAGGACTTTGAGTATTTATTTTTCTGACATTTTTTTACTTTTCGTCACTACTCAGGAGGACTGCACGATATTGGAAAAAATGAACCTCCGATTTTCTTTCAACCTGCGATACATATTGTGATGTAAAAAAAAAAAAAAAAAAGACAGGATAACATACATGTAACGTGAAAACTAGCACACGTTTCTCTTTTTCCCGTCGCTAGAAAATCTACGTTCAGTAGACCACAAACGTACACGGAGTCCGTTGAATGAAGTCTACCTGTATTTACAGCGAATGCACTGTAGTATATTGAGCAATAGCCCACCCAGACATGAAGTTCAAATCATTTCTTTTCATAACTAGTTATACTATAGTCATGAGCACATTCCCAACACTATTCGTTTTTAATCTGTTATTTTGCACCTGTTTTAACATACACATGACTATGTCTTTATTTGTGTGCATTCCTTTCAGCAAAACTCATTTTTGTGTACACCTGAAGTTTGTCGCGTCAATAATGCGGCGGCTCTCCCCCCTCACCCAAGTGTGATCTGTTGCGACATGCGTTCGTTTGTCACATTCTAAAGAGAGATGCAGTAAGTGCAGGTGTGTAATTGTTTCCCGTGTACTCATTCACCGTTATCATAACAAAAATAAATTGGGCTGCTCTGCGTTGTGCGTAGCTGGATGGGTTATAAATAGTGATAATCTCATTGAATGCACCACACTGCCCCTCGGAGATCAAGACGTGCACAGCAGGAACAGCGATTGTCAATCAAACTAAACCCCGGTTGCATCAAGAAGTTCAAAAGTGGATTGCTGCACATGTGCAGAAAGCAAGTGCTGTTCCCACCATATAGTGGCAAAAAAAAAAAACGGAACTTCAACTGGTGTTATACACATTTAAAGTATAATTTGTGCTTATTATTTATTGAGCTTATTTTTCATGTTTTCCCAATTTATTGTTTCATGCAATCCATTCAAATGTAGAATATGCTTACGCTTAAGTTAAGCAGTGGTTACGTTGCAATTGAAATACCTATTTTTAATTGGTTTTGTTGACGTCATTTTTCAGTATTTTCTCTTATTTTATTCAATTGTAGTACATTCTTATATTTAGTTACTTGATGACCCATTGGTTAATAATATACGATTCCGTTTTGTTTTCAGTTATTGTTTTCTGTTTGCGTAATATCGCTTGATCAAGCCTTTTCAAACATTCCATACAACGAACAAGTAAATAATGTATGATTATTGCTGATATCGGAACGGACCCAGATTCATATTTCTTTTAACTTTAACTTGATTTTTTGCGGAATCTGCCTATCCATCCATCCATCCAATTTCACAGTCACGCCTACGGGCAATTTAGAGTCTCCAATTCATGCATGTTTTTTGGGATGCGGGAGGAAACCGGAGTGCCCGGAGAAAACATGCAAACTCCACACAGGCGGGGCCGGGGATTGAACCCGGGTCCTCAGAACTGTGAGGCCGACGCTCTAACCAGTCGGCCACCGTGCCAATAAAACTAAATGTTGCCGGTGGGTTCCCCTATATTAACAGTGTGATACATTTATTTTCTCTACCTCAGGAATATGTTTGTTTGACCCTTCCACTAACAAACCAATGGGATACAAGATGTTTCGTGTGCAAAACCACAGAGACGACAAGCTGTCTTGATGCCCTCCTAGCTATCCCTAATTAAGAGACCATCCCTTATGGAAACAAATGGCTCACTACTTAAAGTCACCAGAAAGGAGGGGAAAACAAAACGACACAAAACGAGAATGTTGTGCTGATGTTAGTCAAATGTACACGATTGTGTAGTCTGGTATTTTTGATCAAAGCAACCGTCAGCGTCGTCACATAGAAGCTCCTGAAGTTAGTTAAATTCACACGATATTCAGCACAACTTTTGCCACAAACCGAGCAGCTGTGGCGGGAAGTACAGTAAGAGTACATTACAATTACTTTGAGTAGATTTTTACAGGAGCTGGACTTTGGAGTATTTATTTTTCTGACGAGTTTTTACTTTGACTCACTACATTTGAAAACAGAATCTGCCTACTGGCGGTATTTTACCACTTATTGGTTGTTGTTGTTTTTTAAATGCTTTTCATGTATTTTTCGTTAATCGGGCCCTGCGAATAGAATGTACTTCAGTGCATGTAGTCAGTCACAACGTATTTCTACTTCGATAACGCCACAATTTGTTCATAAGGATATGGGCCAAAGGACGGCAAGCACGCTAGCTCCACCTGCGGTTGTCATGGCAACCGAAGCACTTTTCGACATTCGCGATGGCGTGTGGTCACCGACCTGCAGCCACAGCGGCAGCAGCGACTTCTTCTCCTCCACAACCAGCAGGCGCCCGTCGCCGTCGCCCAGCGGCCGCCAGCGTCCGGCGCGCTCGTCGCCGCCACCGTCCACCGGGTCGTCGATGCGCGTGCACAGCACGTACTCGCTGCTCGGCTGGCTCTTGCGCAGCGGCTTGGCGTGCACGCGCAGCAGCCCCGACGTGCCCCGGCCGCTCACGTTCATGCCGGTCCCGACCTCGATGTCCTTGGTGAAGTCCGAGCAGGTTGCCCCGCCCCCCGAGTCCCCCGAGTCCCCCTCCCCGCGGCCGGACAGCTCCGTGAAGCGGATGAGCCTCCAGGCTCCAGGGTGCAGCCTGAGCCCGTAGAAGCGGAGCTGCACGGAGCTGTCCTCGGTCACCTGCAGAACGCCGTCGTCACCGGTGCTGGCCGGCTTGTCGCTCGTCTCCAGCCGCATCCCGAGCACCTGAGTGCCGCCAGTGCCGCCGCCGCCGGCCGTCGCCTCCGAGCGGGCTCCGTCCGCGCTGCACAAGAAGAGGAGGACAGTGACGATGTAACCCTGCCGGCCGCTCCATTCTCTCGCCATGTTTGTTTGACTCGTCGCTCGCTCGACGGCGGTGACGTCATTTACAAAAGTCGCACAGGCCACGCCCCCAACGCCACCCCCCTCCCAGCTGATCAACACGAGCAGCGTGCCCTCCTGCGTAGACATACATTGCTATACACAGACATACGGTTGGTATACAGACATCAACACATAGACGTAAACAGATCGATATACTGTATATACGTACACATTTACATAGAACTATAAACATATGTACCTTCTTCCTTTCCTTTGGGCTTGTCCCTTTAGCGGTCGCACAGCGCGTCATCCTTTTCCATGTCAGCTTATCTCCTGCATCCTCCTCTCGAACACCGACTGCCCTCCTGTCTTCCCTCACGACATCCATCAAGCTTCTCTTTGGCCTTCCTCTCGCTCTCTTGCCCGGCAGCTCCATCCTCATCTTCCTTCTACCAATATACTCACTCGCTCTCTCTCCTCCGGACGTGTCCGAATCATCCAAGTCTGCTCTCTCTAACTTTGTCTCCAAAACACGGAACCTCGGCCGTCCCTCCGATGAGCTCGTTTCTCATTTGATCCGACCCGGTCACTCCGAGAGCGAACGTCGACCTCTTCGTGCGCTCCGCTTCCTGTCGTCTCTTCGGCGCCGCTGTCTCTGATCCGTCCACCGCGGCTGGCCTCGCCGCCGTCTTCGAAACGAGCAGAGACTCTTCTGTCACGTAACGCACCCGACGCCTTCCTCCACCCGTTCCGACCCGTTCCTTCACTTCCTGACCACACTCCCCGTCGCTCCGGACGGTCGACCCCGAGTATTTCAAGTCCTCCACCCTCGCCATCTCTTCCCCCGCCACCTCTCTCATTCGTGCACATATATTCCGTCTTACTTGGGCTAATCTTCATTCCTCTGCTTTCCGGTGCATGCCTCCATCTTTCTAACGGTTCCTCCACCTGCTCCCTGCTTTCACTGCAGATCACAATGTCATCAACAAACATCATGGTCCACGATTCCAGTCTAACCTCATCTGTCAGCCTATCCATCACCACTGCAAACAGGAAGGGGCTCAGGACCGATCCCTGATGCAGTCCCACCTCCACCTTCAATTCTTCCGTCACACCTCACCGCTGTTCTGCCGCCCTCGCACATGTCCTGAGTATTATTCGAACATACTTCTGTGCCACTCCAGACTTCCGCACGCAGTACCACCGTTCCGCTCCGGGTACTCGGTCATAGGCTTTCTCTCGATCTACAAAGACGCCATGTAGCTCCTTCTGACCTTCTCTGTACTTTTCCATCCACATCCTCAAGGCAAATAACGCATCTGTGGTCCTCTTTCTAAGCACGAAACCATACTGTTGCTCTCAAATACTCGCTTCTGTCCTGAGTCTCGCCTCCACGACTCTTTCCCATAACTTCATTGTGTGGCTCATCCACTTTATTCTTCTATAGTTCCCACAGCTCTGGACATCACCGTTGTTCTTAAAAATGGGCACCAGCACACTTTTCCTCCATTCCTCATGTATCTTCTCACCAGCTGTTGAACAAGGTGGTCAAAAATTCCACAGTCGCCTCTCCTAGACACTTCCATACCTCCACAGGAATGTCATCAGGACCCACTGCCTTTCCATTTTTCCTCCTCTTTAATGCCTTTCTAACTTCCCCCTTACTAATCATGGCCACTTCGTGGTCCACCACACTTGCCTCTTCTACTATTCCTTCTCTCTCATTTTCCTCATTCATCAACTCCTCAAATTGTTCTTTCCATCTGTCCAGCACACGACTGGCACCAGTCAACACATTTCCATCTCTATCCTTAATCACCCTAACCTGCTGCACATACTTCCCATCTCTAGCCCTCTGTCTGGCCAACCGGTATAGATCCTTTACCCAATATAAGTCTATATATATATATATATATATATATATATATATATGGTCGAGTGTACTATATGAGTGGCGTGCACTTTACAGGCTGCGTGATGTCACAGACTTTTTACACTTTAGATACGGCTGTAGTTGATTAGATCGGGAATTGGATTTCCCCTTTAAATGACATATTTATCCACTACTATTCAAAACAGAAAATACTTCAACAAGATATAACTATAGCAAGTTGTCTGGTAACGATAAATGTTTAAATATCAGTTACTGCATACTGTATTCCAAATATTTCAAATGATTCAAACTCGCTTTTAAGTGATGTCGGTTGTCCCGCAGTCTTTTGGTGTTCAAACGTAACGAGAGAGTTCCTGTTTATAATTTTTCTGGTCTTGTGGAAGACAACCAATAGAATAAACTACACAGGTCAGATGATGTCACAAAGTTTTATTCTTCACACCAACATACACAGTGTAGCATCTGACTGAGTTGGTCAATGGGTAAATGAACTGTTTTGTAACTTAAAACACGCTCACATTTCGGGAGTATAGTTTGCAGTCATAATCGACCCAACTGCCAACTAAACATACAAATTAGTGCTGGTGTTCATCTTGTTTTCTCTCACGGGATGAATAAAGTACATCTAGCTATCAATTTGCATGGAATAGTTAGCTCGGTTGTCGGAAGCGGTCGGTGAACGAGCTACAATTTGAATAGGCCATGGCGTGACTCGCCGTACGTCACTACTGACCACGCGGAACACGTCAGCGTGACGAGTGGCCGCCATCTTTGCGGAATTCTCTCAAAACAATGGACAGCTAGGTCATTCTCTGCCCTTCAGTTTTTTTTCCTATGCATGTTTTGAGTGGCAAATTTTCTCATTGAACTTTGGAATTAATTCTAATTAACTATATGCTGCCTGTTTCTGCATTTAGCAAGCGTGCCAATGCCACCAACCACCTTTTGAGAATATAAAGAATAATAAAGGGATGAAAGTTTGAAACAGATTTAACAAAAAGGTTACACCTAAAATATTGAGCCCCATTTTCTCAGTATTGAGACGTTGGCTGAAGATTGGCGCACTTCCTCTGGATGTACCGATTCATAATGACGATATTTATCAGAGGAAAATGATACTCACTTCACTGGACTCGACTTTAAAAATTGTGTCTGATCAGGCTGGCCTTGCGTAAATCAATTTTATACACACACTAGTTGGACATTGGACATGCTGTTTGTGTGAGGTAGTTAACGTCTATGAGCTATCCAAGCTGGTTAGCTTCCGCGAGCTGTGCCAGTGCGATGAGTATTCCTTAAAAGTGTTACTCGTTCCACAGAAGACTAAACAATCGTCACCGCGCAAACTCAATGAGGTTCGAAAATAAGACATGAAGTCAACCCTTCAACTTGCTAGCCGGCATTCGCCGCCTTTTGCCGCCTTTTTCGCGCAGTGCATTGTGGGATAGAAGAGTGTCCATGTTGTGTGTCCTCTGGCGGCTCCTCGATGGCGTACACTTCCGGGTAGTCGTCCGATTTAATTGTGACGTTCCGCTAGTAAACAACACCCTTCTCTGAGCCGCGACGGCTGTTACATAAGGGATGATGTTTGATGTGTGAATTATGTTCACACGAATGACTTTTGTTAACCTAACACGTCATACTTACTTGCCATGTTTACGTTCCACCCAAGTGAAGCTCAGCTCTTACGTAATAGTGTAGTGCGCGTTAGCCTCGCCGACAGCGCCCTCTAGAGTTCATTTCCATTATTACAACTACCTTCTAATGACTCAGACAAACTTTATTAGTCCCACAATCGGGACATTTGCAATTATATGAACATGTACATAAATATAGACCAGCATCTATCCGTCTATGTGTGTGTTGATGTATCTATCCTTTTCAAATGAAGGTGTCACTGCTGCCAAAACCAAGACGATACATTTATTGTTTATGATCCCATTATTTTTGACATTATGTTGTTGTGATCTAATTTCCGTTTGACACAATTAAGAGAGGAAATAAATATGTAGAATTAATAGAAAATTGCTGCATCAAAGAAAACAATGTTGTTGTATCGACATGATTTTCCTAACCTGACATACACTGGGCGGTCTTTTCATTAGGTACTCCAATTATGCACACTTGTGAGGTGTGTACCTAATAAAGTGCATTCCCCGTGGCATGATGATCGTTGGCGAGCAGAGGCTTGGTGTCCAAACGTGGCGCGGCCGTCCGGTCCGGTCGGGAACCTCTGGCGGGCGGCAGCGTCGTCACGGCGACGGAGGAAGCACCTCCACCGTGTAGCTGACGCGCTTGGACCGCAGGATGCTGTAGCTGTTGTCAAAACACAACACGTCTGCGCCGAGACGCGGCCGTCCGCCACGAGCGGGTCAGTGAATGCGGCATGACAATACAGAGACACAAAGCCAAGCTAAAAATACTTGTTGTATTCATTTATTGTGGTCAGATATTTTCATTGTATTTTCTTTTACTTTATTTCTTGGTATTTTATTATATTTTCTATTGTATTGCATTTCCTTGTATTTTATTAATTTGATTGTCTGTACTTTTTTAAAATGATACTTTCTTGTCTTTACTTTTTTGTATTTTCTCTTATTCACTTCTATTTTAGTTTTACTGTATGTTCTAGTATTTTATTGTAGTTTCTGTTTTTTTATAATAGATTTTATATTTTATCAGTATTATATTTCCTTGTATATACTGGTATTTAAGTGTATTTATTTACATTTATTTCCTTGTATTGTGTATTATTTCCTGGTATATTATGGTATTGTGATGCATTTACTTTTATTTCCTTGTATTTTTATTTATTGTTTATTTTATGTTTTTATATTTTCTGGTACTTTACTGCATTTTCTTTTGTAATGATTGTTTTGTATTTTATTGGATAGTGTTTGATTTGATCATATTTTCTTTTATTGTATTTCTGTATGTTATTGCATTTAATATTATTGTATTTCTATCATGTTATTGTATTCAGGTATTTCCTTTGATGTTAGTGTATTTTCTGGAATTTTACTTTATGTTATACTCTTGTAGTTTTTTTAATTTATAGTGTTTTTGTTTGTATTTTACTTTGATATATTTTCTGCTATTTTATTGTATTTCCCATTACCTTATGGTATTTCCATGTAGTTTTCGTTTGCTGCATTTTATAGTATTTTCTTGAATTGTATTTCATTTTATGTAATTTTATAGTGTTCTGCTATTTTCCTTAGTTTGACTGTATTTTCTGGAAACGAATCTATTGTATTTACTTGTGCTTTTGTGTGTTGTATTTTTGTGTGTGCGTTTTTAGTGCAAAGCTGCTGTGCGTGCCCTGAAAAATAACGTTTTCTCAAGTCCAAAGTGTGAATAACAAAAGTGCGTTCTCTATCATGTGACTCTGCGTGTGTGTGTGTGTGTGTGTGTGTGTGTTGCACTCACACATGCCGGCTTCGGGGCAGGTGATCACGTTGTCCTCGGGCACCAGGTGCGCGTTGTAGCGTTGCGTTGGAACAACCTGCAACATGGCCGCCGTCTTCTGCCCGCCGCCCCGCGGCGGGCGTCGGTACACGCCGAACCCAATGTCAGCGCCGTCGCTGGCGAACTGCCACCTGAAGGGGGCGCCGCAACGGTCGTACAGCAGTTGTTTTAACTGTAAAGCGTTTTGGGATCTTTTTTTTAACCAATCTTCCCTAATTCGCTCAGAAACTATTCCGTTTTTGTGCTCAGGCCTGCCTAATATAAAAGTAGTTATTTGGCGGCATCTCGGTGCCAAAGAACTACAGTGTTAGGGAACGAGCCCAGTCCCAAATAGCAAAATTCTCACCCCCCCAAAAATTCAAGTTAAGTTAAAATTGCCTGTAGATGCCACAAGATGGGAGCAAAGCGCTACTTTTATACCAGCCACGGCTTCGGCCTTAGTGGAGCTGACGGGCTGAGGTCACGCACCTCAGCAGGCTGCAGGCGTCGCTGACGTCGTACTCTAACTGCAAGGTGGCGCCGCGGCTGACGGTGACGATGGTGTCGTACTGGACCTCGATCGAGTTTTGGATGTAGTACGAACGCGGCACCGTGCCGCCGTAGTTGATCTGCAGATCGTCATTGTCATTATCGTCCTCATCATCATCGTTGTCGCCGTCACGCACGCTCACCATGGTTCTGCAGCGAGGGTCCCCGTCCGGGTCGGTCCGGGTTCCGCCGTACGCCGCCGGAAGCTGCTCGGCGTCCACGTGTGTTCGAAGAACTTCCTGCCAGTTGCCTGCTCACACGGGCGCGAACAAACGCAACGCGTCAACCGTCACTTGCTGCTCGGCGGACTTTGTGTTGCAGCTTACGATTATTTCGATAATTGATTGCGTTGATTATTTTGGGGGATTAATTGATGAATCAGTTAAAAAAGCATTTGAAATTTCCATCCCTTCATTTAAAAACAGGACATTATTTCAAAGTGACAGTGCAGAAAATGCACAAACATAAGTTGATGATGACTGAGTTGCCGGTTTGCTCCGTGACATCGGTCAGAAAATCGGCAAAAATGATGATCGTTGTTTTGCGCAGTAAAAGCAGATGTCTGCAAATGTCTTATTTCGTCAACACAAAAGAGAATCACTTTGCTTTCGCGGAGCACGACAGAAATCGGACAATATTCACTGGTGAACAATTTGAAGTTCAACAAGGTCTCTAAACGATTCATCAATTATCAAAATAGTTGTCAATGAAATTGATAATCGATGAGTTAATGAATTATGGCACCTGTACTTGTGCCCAAAGCCTAATACAAATGAACGCCGACCGGGAAAGCGCCAGCGCGTCCGCCAGGCGAACGAAAACAAGCGCGAGAGAAAATGCGCGGGAACCGTCGCCTTACTTCCGAGAACGACCAGCTTGCGTCGCGTCTCCTCACACAGGAAGTTCTTGATCAGGTTGTAGGCCACCGGGAACACTTTGGGAGCTGCGGTGGCGGCCGTGAAGAAAAGCACGAAGAGGACGACGGTGAGGAAATTCAACAAAGTGCCAGCCACAATGCTAACGAGCTACCTTTGATGAGGAAGACCCTCTTGAGCCCCTCCGGATAGTTGTCCTCAAACATGGTGAGGATCTGCACGGGCGAAACGGCGGCACACGGTGAAACGAGACGGCGCTAAAACAAGAGGGCCGACACGGCGGCGGAGGACTGACCTCGCCGTACGTCTCGATGGCGGGCTTCCACATGTGCTTGAAGCCCAAACCCTCGCAGTCGTAGATCAGCGTGACGGACTCCACGTTCACGCCCAACTGCGAGCGCCGCAAATATACGATGAGGAAGGAGGGAGCAAGGATGCAAGGGGGGGAGGAAAGGAGGAGTAGGACAAAGAAGCAGCGCGAGAAGAGGACTGGAGGAGACGAGGAAGGATGACAAAGGACGTGATAGGAAACAAAAGGGGAGGAAATGAGGGCTGAGGAAGGAGGGGAGACAAGGAGTCAAGAGAGGGAGGAAACTCGTCAGGAGATTGGAGTGACACCAAACAAAGGGACGAAAGAATGAAGGACAGGAGGAAAGAGGGATGCGAGGGAGGAGGAGAAAGGACAAACAAAAAGGTATAGGAAATGAGGGCTTAGGGAGGAAGGACACGCGAGACGAAAACAAAGATCACTACGAAGCATGGCAAAAGGACAGGAGGAGACAAGGCGGCAAGGGAGGACGAGAAAGGACACACCAGAAGGGAGGCGGAAGGAAACCAGAGTAGAGGAGACAAGGATTCAAGAGAGGGGAGGAAACCACAAAAAGGGACTAAGAGACGAGGAGAAGAAAGAAGGACACGCGAGAGGAAATGAGAGACAATTAGGAAGCATGATAAGAGGATAGGAGGGGAAGAGGATGCGCGGGAGGAAATGAGGGCCGAGGAAGGAAGGACAAGAAAGAAGCATGAGAAGAGGTCAGGAAGAGAAGGAGGACGAAGGAAAGGTGAGTGGAAACAGGAAGCTCAAAAAAAGAGAGTAGTTAAGGAAGCATGACAAAAGTAGCTGAGCTAAAAAGGACAAAAAGGGAGGGAACGGTGGCTGAGAAAGGAGGAAAGGACAGGAAGAAGAGGACAGGAGGAAACAAGGATGCAAGGGAACACAAAAAGTAAGGAACGAGGGTTGAGGAAGCACGGAGACGAGAGGAGAATAGTACGCATGGGAAGAAAGTAGGACGTAGGGAAGGAGTCAGGTAACAAGACGGGAAAAAGGAAGCTCGCGAAGAGGACACAAGGAAGGAAGGACACATACAAGGAAATGGGTAAGGAGGCATGATGAGAGGAGATGAGGAAAGAAGGGCACAAGAGAGGAGAGGAAGTGAGACGAGAGGACGTGCGCAGGAAGGAGGACGCGAGGGAAGATAGGAAGCGCAGGAGGAAAGGACACGCGAAGCCGACCTTGCGGGACTGCTTTTGACATTCACGCTGCAGCATCTCCATGTTCCTGATCTTGGTCCTCACGAAGTCCTGCTTGCTGGCCGACATCAGGAGCCCTTTGGGGTCCAGCGGGCCCACCACGTCGTACCAGAGGGGGCTCCCCTCCTTGTCGTGGCCGCACATGCCCCCCGACACGTAGCGCGCGATCACCTGGACGCGCCGACGACGTACTGCTGACGGCGGACGCGTCGCAAAAACAAAACTAAAAAAAGACGGCGACGTCGCAAACCTCGGGAGGCGTCCAGTCTGAAATGATGCCGTCCACCTTCATGGTCCTCCTGAAGTCCGCGTGCTGCGCACGCCAACGCACATTCACGCATTGATCACAAAGAAATAAAAACATTCCATCAATCCAATTGATTTACAGCGTTAAGGTCCAGGAAAACAGGACTCGCCATAGAGAGGGATATGGCAAGATGTAAATATAAGCAAGCACAACATCAATAAATATACACACACAGCAGACACGCTCACCGAAAACATTGCAGCGGAGGCAAAATGCGTTTTAACATTCAAAAGACACAATTTACCTTCCTGATCATCACTTCAGCTTTGGCAACATTGAAACTTCTGGCTGGAAAAAAGAAGATAAAAAAAAAAATTACAAATTGAACAAAAAGTTGAGAAAGAAATAACAGATAGTCGTAAAGTACCAAAAATCACAGTCAACACTCATAAATCGGTGAAAAAGTAACATTAGCTAGAACTATAAATGGTATTAAAAAAAAAAAAAAAAAAAAAAAAAAAGGAATAATAAATGAAATGAGGAGGGGAACAATGGTTAAAACTGATGTCACAAAAAAAGTCACCAAAGTCACAAAAATATATAGCGGAGGAAAGTAAATACGGTGGACCCTCACATATTTGCAATTCGGCATTCGGAAATGCAAATTTTCGTGGGTTTTCCCTTATCCTGTTTTGTTTTGTTTTTGTTTTTTTGCCAAAACCGTTGCTTATTAGCATTTTTTGGAGGTGGAGCCAATACCCTGCTTTTCGTGTTTTGTATTTACCCGACCCCCTTTGCTCATTTGCTTTTTTTCAAAAACTTTTTCCATGGCAATTGTAAGGGACTGCCAATAATTCACAGATGTTTGGGGTCGGGGTTGAGCCCCAAGTCTCAGAACAGCAGGGGGGACCGCTCGACTTGAAAAAGCAAAATAAAGAAAGAAATACATCATCGTTTTAAATAGCAAAAAGGAGCAATAAATATAAATGAATAGCTGAGGTAAAATAAATATGTGCAGGAAGTAATAAGTTAAAAAAAAAAAAAAAAAAAAAAACTATTAAGGAAAATAATAAAGAAATAATTGATTAAAGTAACAACAGAAGAAATAGCTGAGGAAATAAAGACAAAGAGAAACAATAGAACTAATAATTAAGGAAAGTAATCAAAAAATCAATGAGAAATATTTCAAATATATGAAATAATTACTCAAAGTACTAATAAATGAAAGAAACATTTTGAGGAGAGTAAATTTCCAGTGAAACTTGTGCAAGACACACAATGGCTACGTATTGGGATCGACCCCCCTAAAAAAACAAACCCTCCTACTGCTGGGCTCAAACCAGTTGACAGTTTCAGTTCACCCAGGAAACACACACACACACTTCGCTTGACCCACGTGGACTTTTGTTCTCCATTTTGTGGAAATATTGAAGTAATAATAATAATTGACTGGCTGGACGTGATGGCAAGTGAGGCAAAAGAACTTGATGACACTTTAATCTTGTGTACCTTTATTTGCGCTCCCTATTTGCTCTCCAGGGGGGACCTCAAAGCGCGATAAGTAAAACCAACTTCTGCCGCGGAAAACATCGAGTTAGCGCAAAGTTCTCCGGAGACAAACAAAAGTAGGAAATGTCGGCATGTTTGAAGCTTTCGTGATTGGTTTGCCCTTCAATAAATAATAATACAAAAAAAAAAAATCAACACACGCGCCCGCACTTGATGTGTTGGCTTGCTTTTCAGGTGGATGTGAAAGTGGTGATGAAGTTGAATCAAAAAAGGCTTGATTGCCTCTCTGATCTTTAATCCATACCCTTCTTATCTTATCTCCACTCAAAAGTCCGTGTGTGTGTCCGAGTGTGTGTGTGTGTGTGTGTGTGTGTAAGTGACCTCGGAGCCAGCGTAGCAGGTAGTGGTCGTGTTGGGCCGGAAGTTCGGGAAGGACGTCTGCGATTCTGTTTCGAAACTGTAATCACATCCAACACGACGTCAACAAATACTTGAAGAAACTAAAACGGTTACTTGAGGACAGTAACAAAAACGAACGACAAATAATTAAGGAAACTAACAATAAACAAACAAAACAAAACAAAACATTGTAACAACACATGGAAAATCTGCGCAATGTCACAAATAAAACAAACAGCCGACACAAGCAACAACAAAAACACCAAATAGTTGAAGAAAACAACGATACATATTTTACTACATCAACGCTAAAAAATACATAATTGAGTAAAAGAAACAACAACAAATAGTCGAAGAAAGTAACAAACCTCAAAAAGTCCTCGAAGAAAGGATCAATCAACAGCACAGTCGAGGGAAAATAGCCAAACAACAAATAGTTGTGGAAAGTGACAATAAACAAACAAAAGAACAAGGAAAGTAAGAATGAACAACATTTATTGAGGAAAGTAACAACAAACAGTGGAGCGACGTAAAAACTCAACAAAACGGTCAAGGAAGGTCACAATAAAATGCAAGAACTAGCTGAGGAAAATACAAACAACAAATACGAGGACAGTGGGAATAAACAAATAAGCGATAAACAACAATAAAGCCAGTATTTGAGTAACACAACAGTATAAACAACAAGTAATGAACACAACAAGCACTTTGATGTTTGATTCGTTGAAGACAATTCAAATTGTGTTTTTATTTTAGCGTTAAAATGACGGAGAAGGCTTGTTGTGGGATGCTGGAAAAATACAAACAAAAATACGGTAGCAGTCAAGCGGAACACATCATCAGTTCGAATTCGTTTGGCAAAAATGAGACGTATTGAAAAAAGTTTGACCTGCGTTAACGAATCAGCTTGTTTGGCGCTCAGATCTGCAACGCGTCCACTCATGTTGCCACTGAAACTTCCAGCCTGGGAAGGAACGATGCACGCTGGAGGGACGATCGCAGGCCTTGGGGGAGGCAACGCCACGCCCTCTATGCACACACACACACACACACAATCTAGTGACAACACATCATTTGGTTTTGCAACCCTTCCAGTTTGTTCGCTGGCCATTTTTGGAAGAATCTGAAATTTCTCCCTCGGTAGAATGAAAACCTTTCTTAAAAGATGATTCAATGCAGCTAATCGGGAATGTTAAAATGTGTAATTTTCATGGGTTTCAATTGGGCAGAAGTGGCGACAATGGAGCAAATCTGATTTAAAGAGGTGAGGTTGTTAATCACAAAAATCAAAACCTTTGGTCAACACCAAAGAAAATCAATAACATTATTCCATCACCCAAAACATTTAATCAACACACAAATAGATGATTGCAGTTTTATTCTTTTTTTGAACACCTTTCCTGACACATTCCCCTCCAATTTCAATCGCTTGTTGTCCAGTAAATATGAGTGTATGTATTATGTACTTACATTATCTGTGGAATGAATCAGCCATCTTTGCTACTAACGAATCCGTATGTGAGGACATCCTATCAAAAATATCAACTCTGCTCACATTTGTTAAAACTTTTACACCCATGATTTCAAAAATAAATCTTCCATATTAAAAACAAAACAAAACAGATAATCTCTCTTATGCATATTTTGTCAACAAAGACTTGAGATGAAACAAAGAAAAAAAGAGACACCTTGGCCTCATCGCAGACCAGAACGTGTCGGGATCACCCAGGGATCCAGTTCGGGTCCGGTAAAGTCGCGTTACATCTTGCTGGTGTGACCTTTGAACCCCACACACCATTTTAAAGCTGCTCTGTTGCTACATTCATAATTAGTGATGATCATTTAACTGTTGGCGAATGACTCGTCTGCATGCAGGAAAAAAAAAAGAAAAAAGAAAAGAGCAGCTGTCCAAATATGACAAAATTACATTTTGGTTCGTCTTTAGCACAAATTCATAAAATGTCACAATTTATGGCGGATATCTTTTCAAACTCAGCTGAACCAAAAAAAAAAAAAAAAAAAAAAAAAAAAGCAATATTTTAATGCCATCCATGCATCCGTTTTCCTTCAACGCTTGCCTATGCCAGCTAACTTTGGGTCGCAGTTGCGCGGCACATTGAGACAAACAAGGATGCGCAATCACACCGAAGGACAATTTCTTGTCTCCAATTAAGCTCACGCGTTTTTTGGAACATGAGAGGAAAATCCAACGCAAGCACTGCGAGAACATGAAATGCAAACCCAGAACTAACTGTGAGACAGACATGCTAACCACTAGGCAGCCATGCTGTACCACCAACAATCCATCCTTAAAAATTCATTTTTTTTAACCCAAATTCATTCGTGGGGGACAAGCGCTTCAGAAAATGGATGTCCTCAAAATGTGCCAAACCAATAAACAAATTTCCTCCGATAGTGAGCTAAGGAGCTTCATTTAGACAAAAGTAGTGCTTTGCTGCCATCTTGTGGGCTCGTAGGAAATTGCAAGCCTTCACATGTAGTCCATGACTGCACCACAAGGGATCCCTCAACCATTTTTCCCCCCCCAAAATCAAAATATAAATTAGTCGTCATTCGTATTATACGATAGCGAAAATACAAAACTGAGGCTCACGCAAAATCTGCAATTGCCGATAGATGCCACAAGATGGCGGCAAATCCCTTTTTTCAACACTACGGCCAACCGGAAGCTTCTCTTCTTCAACGCTGTTCCTTGGCACGAATGATGCCACGGGATGGCACCTAAGCACTACGTTTTCCTAAATGAAGCTTCACCTCACTTCAAAATCATTCCTTGGGACCAGGACACCACAACATGGCGCCAAAGCAATACTTTTATGTCAGACAGAGCTTTGGCCTGAGCACATAAACGGCGAATGGTTGAGTTTTTCAGTGAACAACAGAGGCTAGGTTCCCCCCAAAACTTGCAAATAGATAGTGTAATTGTTTGATGTGAGGCCTAAGCTTGTACACAATCAAAAAGGTTATTGTGAAGGAGTTAAGGTTGTGTGTTTGTATTTTTTGCTCGCTTTTGGACAAGCTGCTGTGCGAAGCTGCAAGGCTAAGAGCTGAATGTAGTGTCTTCGTATGTGAATTCAAATCACCTGATAGTGTGAATGAGGACGTCATTGGTCTTACAGCTGAATGTGCACACGCACGCACACAATAAAAAAATGTCAGCTGTCAATCAAATGTCATCACATTCACGTTTTGAGTCTTTATTGTCCTCCTTGTTTGCGTCTGACGTTTTGCCAACAGCAACATTTAGTCGAGGAGAGCAAAAATGTCAGCACGGCGTGCTAGCACCTGCCGCTCCGCTCCTCAATTGCACATTGGGTGAGGCGCGGAAGGCCGAGCGGGGGGGGGGGGGAGATCGGTCGACGCGCGGGGGTCTGTGTTTGATTCCGGGTCCCTCCCGAGTCCACCTGAAGGTTCCTGACGTTCCATCGTCCTCTCCCGCCGCCACCTGCCGGTGGTCTGAGCTTCCTGCGTGTCGTCGCGTGCGTGTTAGATGGCGTGTGTGATAAAGAAGAGCAGCTCCATGTCCATGGCGGCCGGCGGCACGCCGGCGCCGCCCCCGTGGATGACGGGGATCAGCGCGCTGTCCAGCTCATTCATGTAACGCTGAGGGAGGAGACGCCCACCGGACCCGGCTTGGTACTCAACCTCAAAAACACACACGGTCACACAAACAGACACACAAACAGACACATAGGGAGAAACACACAAATGTTGACACACAGCAAATGCACACACACAAGGACACAAAGAGAAAGACACCACACCTACACTATGGGACACAAACGCAAAGACAAACACAAACACACAGGGACACAACCAAACTCGCGCCCAGACACACGCATTGATGTTGTTGACACTAGGGCTGCACGATATATTGTTTGATCATTGTCATCGCGATGTACGTGCGCGCAAAGGTCACATCGCAGAGTCCACTGCGATCTTGGTGGACAGGGATCTCGTCGATGTGCGTCCCGCGTCCTGGACGCACAAACATGAGCAGGGACGCATAAAGTACGATCGATCTGCATCTTCGGACGCACGGCTTAGTACTCTGGCGTGGTGCTGGAAATCCGGCGTGTGAATTTTTGGGGGACGAGACGGGACTCGAGAGTGTTACTAATTTGGTTGCATCTGCCCCCGAATTTCTGAATGCTGCAACAAAAAAAGAAACAGGGTGCATACAGGTGTCCAGTCACATGAGGAAGAAAAAAAACATTGCCGCGACTTGAAAGCAGACACACGATGGGTTTCATTATGGTCTCTAAACCAATCAGACATAGTGAAGACCTTCCGTCTGATTGGCCGTGTGTGTGTGTGTGTGTGTACATGAGCGTGCACTTGAAATGGGGCTGCGAGGGTATATGAAGTTAAAGTTTTCTGATGGCGAGCCGGCAGCTGCAGTTACAGAAGGTTGAGCAGCATCAATGGAATTAGTTCCAAAGCCTAACTCCACCACGACGATGTGGGAACAATCTGGATTCGAGCCAAATGAACGCGGCCATCCCGCTAACACCAACGAGCTGCTATGTCGAATCTGGATGAAGTCGCATCAAAGACAACACACCTTCATTTTGAATTATGAACTATTACATTTTTGGAACAATAAACTGAACTTTGAACTAGTTGGAGTAGAAAGTGAACTTTCCCAATAATAATCTTGTATTATTTCACGTCGCAATATATATCACAGGCTAAAAAAAAATAAAAAAAAAAATAAATAAATAAAACTTGCAATGTCATTCCCCCCCCCCCAATTATGAGCAGCCCTAGTTGACACACACACACACACACACACACACACACACACACACGAGGACACAGACATACACGTGGTCTCACACATACACGTCTGCAGCAGTCAAGGCGAGGCCCACGGCGTCTGGCGCCACTTACCACGTCTCCATGCGTGGACACGCGCAGGCTGAGCGAGTTGATGGCGCCGGCGCCGAGGACGGCCAGATGTCGCGTCAGCGCTCCGCAGGCGGCCACGGCGATCTCCTTCTGGAAGACCGCGCACGCCGGCGGCACGGCCGTCGGGCCGCCGGCGGGAAACGTCAGCCGGTAGAAGACCTGCGAGGAGGACGGCTGCGTCAGCTCCGAGGCCGTCGCGCGCCAAACCACGAGACCGCCTCACCTCAGAACACTCGATGACACGCCCGTCGCACTCGAAGTGGGCGTCCTGCCGCATCCTCACGCTGCGCACGCCGTCCAGACTGCGCCCGTCCACACCGCTCGTCACGCTGCCCGGGAAGTCGAGGAGTTAAAAGGGGACCGTTCACTTGCGCGGACTTTAGAGGAGCGTTACCCGGCGTTGACGGGCGACGTCCAGTCGACCCAGCGCACGGTGACCGTTTCCCGGACCTCCGTTTCGTCCGTCTTTCCGCACGCGATGTCGAAGTCGTTCTGTTCCCGCAGGGCCGTGCGCAGGGCCTCCATGGTCTCCGGGGGCATCTGCACCATGAGACCGTCTAAAAGGCACCAACGCGTGCCAGTCAACGACGGAATGACAATGTGTACATTCAACTCATTTCCTGTCGTGGACGTTTTGATTTTATTGCCACCCTAGTACATAATGGTCAAGAAGGTTTTTCAACAGATGGTCTCACCCAGCTTTTGCGCAAAATTCCCATTTGTAAAAGACTGTAATGACTCACAGATCCCTGCAGACGGCGGCTTTGCCTCGCTTTGGATTTGAGATTAGCACAATATTTGAGTAGACGATAAAGATGAGGTGGTAAATTTCGGTTTGTCACGTTAATTATGAGGGAGAGAAATGCCAACATGTCGGAAGTCAGACATTTTTGCGGTCGACGCAAAAACTTCAATAAAAGCATATTTGTGCGGCCCGGAACCATTTGGCCACTGTCCATGTTTACTACACGGACATTTGTTGCAGGCGGACGCACTGTTGGGCCAGTGGAAAAACAGAGCCAAAAATGACCAAGGAGGTCTGTATGTGATTGTAAAGACACTTATTAGATGTGCAATCTACATACAACATGATGTATGAGTGAGCTAAATGGTAGTTAGCGTTTAGTTTTTTTTAAACCTAAAATAGTAATCGCTAGCGCACTAATGCTAATTCCGAATGCGCAAAGTTTAGCAAAGGCTGATCTTGTCGTCTCAAATTCTGTACAGAATTGATAGCATACACTCAGTACCACCATATGCAATTTAAGGATATTATGGAGATAACTCGCGTACTTGACATAATATCTACAGAATAGTCGATTCTAAAACGATTCGATCGCGACTGCCGTAGTATAAACAGAGTATGTGTTGCAGTAGTATTAGGAAGTGTGTGCTGCGATCGTGAGAAAAGACGACGCAGTTCACGGAGTGAATGAGGAACGCCCTGTAAAGGAAACTCACTGACGTTCAACTTGAGCCGCGTTTCCTAGTTGTACATCTGGAAATACATTTTGATTTTGCCATCAAAAGCCATTTCTCAGCCTTGTTTTTCTTTGTTTTATACTTCGACGTGTCAGTCACAAAAGTAGAAAATATTAGCATCAAAGTCACTGCTCTGTTTGACGTGTTTGTTTTCACAAAACGCTTGTTTTCTCCGCTTTTTGGTGGTGTTTTGGGTGAAACCAACCCGTGTTCAACCCGATTACTAAAGAACACAAAACGGTATTAATAAACCTATTCTGTGATTCTTTTGGTAGGTTCATTGCTTACATTGTCACGGACCACTTGAAAGCTCAGTCAAAATCCAATGTGAGAAACTGCTTTGAAAATGACTGGCAGTTCATTAGTTAATTTACATTTGGCCTAAATTCATTTTTAACCATATCGCTTTAAATAAGTGTTCCATGTACTCATTTTAAATAAAACAAACAATTTCCCTTTTAATCATTTCACATGGATTAATAAATTGGGTAATTCAATATATTTACATTGATTAGCTCTAATACAATTTAAAAAACTGAGAATTAGTGAGTATTTTAATTTTATTTGAATTTTCTTTTTTTCCCCAAGAAACCACCACGCCCGAGGAAGATCAACCATCAGATACAGAAAACGTGACCAACGAGGTGTCAGTCATATGCCGTGCACTCTCGGGCACCAGCACACACCCGCAGCCTCGCTCTGACCTGATATCTTGCGCTTTGGGAACTTTGATGAATATTTTGGAATATCTACCTCTGGAAAATAAGATAAAATGTTGAAATGCAATGTAAAAAAAAATAAAATAAAAAATGAGCTAAGCACAAACTCCCCCATTTACACTTGTTGACTTGCCGTCAACAAGCAACTTCACCTTCCACAATGCTGGACTTGGCGATGAACCCCGACGAGGCTTTCAGGGCGCCGTTGAAGACCACAAAGCTGGCACCCGTCACTGCGAGAGCACAGGAAGCGAGTGTCAACGACGCCACCTAGCGTCATACCGGCCGTACTGCCCCACAGAGTGAAAGGCGGGGAGGAGCGCCGACGGCGTCCACCTGTGCGCGTCTTGCCGGGCACGCTGCCGGCTTGCGTCTGGTAGGTGCCGTCCTCGTTCTGGAAACACACCAGGTGGGAGTCGGCCTGACAACTGAAGTTGGCGCCGATGCTGATCACGTGCTCGTTGGCGCCGTTCACCACCCTCTGCATCTGGAAGGCCACCTTTCATTTGAATCCATTTTTTCACCTGTTTTCATCCTTCACAAATGACAACGAAATTGTTCTAAACTAAATTAGTCGAGGAAAGTTGTTTTCTTTTTTGGGGTGGGAAAGGTCTATGAGCAGGCAACACTATGTTGTAAACAAGCTCCTCGCTGTTCACAGGTTTGTTGTTAAAAAAGATCTTATATTTTTAAATATGGAAAGAAATTTTTTAGTGCACGCTTTGAAATACGGAAACCGCCCCTGCCCCAATTTATTTATTATTATTTTTTAAATCTGATTTAAAAAATCTTCCAATTTTTTTTCCCTGCAAACATTTTTTGTCAAATATTTCTCTACATTTTTTTCAATGACTTTTTTTCAGAAAAATATTTTTTTTAATTTCAATAAGTTTCTTCCTTCTTATTTTTCCAAAGTAGTTTTTACCCCCCCAATTTTTTAGAGACATTTTCCCCCCAAGACACTTCTTAAATAAAAGACTGAAAGTTTTTTCCCCCCCAAACGTTTTTTTTTTTCATAAATAAAAAAAGCTCTCTTAAAAAAACTAACAAAACAATTCTTCCCAATTTTTCCCAAATGTCCAGAGGAATAAACTTGTATTAATTGATCAAACTGATAAATCTCCCTCCTCAACCTACAAGAAGTTGTTGTCTATCTTCTATCGTGCGCATCTCACCTCGTTGAAGCTGTTTTTCGGGATGTCGATGTAGCTGTGGCCCATCTCCATGTGGATCCTGAGACCCTCCACAGACGACAGGCTGTACTGGTAGTTCCTCAGGTCCTGCATTCACACGAGTCAACAAAACTGGCTTCAAACTCAAAGCCTCCGTCGTCGCAGAACTGAACACCCAAGCCGCACTGCACTCCCATAGACTCAACTCACAAAGTCATGTATTATTTGCTGACAAGGTGTTACTTATTGATACATTCTCTGTGTGAGTGTGGGCATTTATTTTTTTATTTCTACTACGCAATGACAATAAAGGTGATTGAGATTCTGATAAAACCACCCAGAAGCAATTGTGTTCAGGTTTGTTCTGGAGGACTCACAGCCAGTAGGTTCATGATGGTGTGTCCCGTCTCACGATACACCGATTCCCGAAATCGCACGCTCACAAGTGTGGTTGGGTACACTGCAAAGGAGCACAGAGGTTCATGCAGTTTTGAATCCATTTGAGTAGTTGAGGATACAAGACAGTCACCGCTAGTGATATGGTCCTAAAATAAAACCAGATAACCCAACTTTCAATTTTAATCCATTTTTTTCTCCTTTCACTTCGAGAAAAAGCAAATGACAATGACATTATTATTATTATGATTATACAATTTGGTTTTTATTTTTGTATTTTTTAAAGGTCCAGCCAAATTAACTCGAATTACCCGAGACGTCACATCTACTCACCGCTGTATTCGGCCCCGAGTCGTAGAAGCAGCCTGAGGGGGAATACCTTGGCCCAGGGGACCTCCAGCTTCTGGATGAGAAGGCCAAAGAGGAAAGGCTGCGAGGGGAGACTGAGGCCGTCCAGCGGCTGACACGTCGGAGAGAAGAAGAGCATCCCGGCGTGGTCCTTGCTGCCCAGGAAGCTGCTGGTGAAGGTCACGTTGTCCAGCTCCTCCACAAACTTGCCTGCGAGCGGAACAGCGTGAGCGGGCGCGGTCGGGCACGCGGCGGGGCGGATTCTGGGGGCGCCACCTGCCTCTTTGCGCGTCCTGCTGAATGCTGAGACACAGCGTGAAGAGGTCTCTGGGGAGAGTTCTTTCTTCTGGGACGCACTCCAGGAGGAAGACCAGCTCTCTCTGGCCCAGAGCCTGCAGCCCGTTGGAGCCGAAGCACCAGCATTGACGCCCGTCGTCTGACGACAGACAGCCGTCATAAAAAAATCATTCCCCGTTGAAACAAATAGAAATACCATTAATCTGCTCCAGGCCCTTCAAAAAACAACTGTAATGTTTTTTTTTTGAATGAAAAAACATGCACTCTATCATCATTAATCATAATAATTAATTTTACCTGATACCTTTACGAGAAACAAACGCAATTCAGGAAATTTCACCTCCATGTCCAGGATCCAGGAATTTATTTCACAATCACACTGGTTGAATCTTTGACTAAAAAGTTACTGAATCGATTTCCAAACTGAATCATTTCAGATTGTATCGTTCTAGATGAACCAATATCATCCTTGAATTGAATCAGTAACCACTAATTGTGATACAAATCGAAACCCTAAATAAAGGCAAAGTAAAGAACTAAACCGCTTTTGTCATACTTTTTGCTTCAATTCAGCGGACACTGCACTGCTCCTTCCGATGTGAGCGCCCTGGGGGCACTATAATACAGCCATACACACACACACACACATGTATATATATATATATATATATATATATACCAATATATATATATATATATATACCAATATATATATCTACATATATATATATATACCTATATATATATATATATATATATACCTATATATATACATATATATATATATATATATATATATATACATACATATATATACATATATATATATATATACATATATATATATATATATATATATATATACCTATATATATATATACCTATATATATATATACCTATATATATATACCTATATATATATATATATATATACATATACCTATATATATATATATATATATATATATATATATATATATATATATATATATATACACCTATATATATATATACCTATATATATATACCTATATATATATATATATATATATATATATATATATATATATATATATATCTATCTCTCTCTCTCTCTCTCTCTCTCTCTCTCTGGCCCGGCAGCTCTACTCACATGTGACCATCTTGACATTGACCAGCAGGTTGGCGTTGAGGACAAAGGCCAAAGGGCGAGGACCCCCCTCCTCCAAGAGGTGTCGAATCTGGCAAGGAGCCGGACTTTCCTCCACCAACAGGTCTACCAAGCAAACGCAAGTGCATAACTTGAGTTACAATGGACCCCGAAAAGTGAGAATCTGCGGATAACTGATGCCCGTTATAAGTGTATTTTAATATATATATTTTGTTTCCCCTTGAATAAGCGTAGATAAACTGCCAATACCGGTAAGCGTTTTTGGGGCCGGTTACCCACCCCTAAAAAAAATTAAAAAATTGAAAAAAAATAATTGAAAAAAAAAGATCTAAGAGAAAGACATACAGAGACAGACAGACCTCCTGCTGCGTCCTCTCCAGTGGTGATGAGCAGAGGAGGAAGTAGGTCCTCGCAGTCGGGCAGCAGACTTGGGGTCTTGCTCACTGCAGAGCCCAATCCGGCCAGCAGGGCGTAGTGCCAGGGGCCGCACGGGGGAGCGGGGACCACCTCCACCACCTCGGGGCTCGACCGGCCGCAACTTTCACCTTCCGACCCCGTGGGGGCGGAAGGCTGATTAAGACAGAAATGACTCGTTCGGTCATCGTTCTTACCCCCCTTGTAGTCCTGGCCAAAAACATTTTTAGCCATGACTGGATAAAAAGACGCATACGTTTTAATGTTTTCCAGACTGTCTCACATGAAATCTGACGAAACCTTTTCTCCTTTTATGTTTTAGGTCAGGCGGCACGGTGGACGACTGGTTAGAGCGTCTGCTTCACAGTTCTGAGGTCCGGAGTTCAATCCCCGGCCCCGCCTGTGTGGAGTTTGCAAGTTCTCCCCCGTGCCTGCGTGGCTTTAAAGTTCAATTCTGGAGACTGTGCCTTGGTGTATCATTGTGAAATGTACATTCTTTTTCAGTTTTGGGTAACCTTGCCTCGTTTTTTTTTCAATCTCTGGAAAGTCACTTATCTCAATTTGTACCATTTCAAGCTATCTATGACTTGACTTGACTTTCGATAAAAAGTCGTAAAAACATTTTAAAATTGGCGTGTTCTAGAACCTTGGACCGGGAGTGTACAATGTAACAGTGTATAATAGACATTACAGTTATGGCTAAAAACATTGGCACCCCAAGTCAAGGTTGAACTGTACCGTAGTTTCTTCGGGAGTGCTGGCAAACTCCTGCGAGCTCCTGCGACTGCTCACCGACAGCTTGGTGGTGTCGGCCACTTCCCCGTTGGGCAGGATGCCGTCGGCGAACCAGACACGCTTGTGCTCCCGAGGGCACCCTGGAACGGGAACACACAAGGGAGGGAGGAGGCGCGGAATGACGCGAGGGCTCGGGAACTCAAGGCAAAAGGAAGCGCAATCGCACCGTCGTTGCTCGGGTGTTTGAGCACCGACACGGGCACCATGACCGTGGGCGGCGGGGAGTTGAGGGTGCCGGCGGCTCGGGCCTGCTGCAGGGGCGGGATGGTGCTGCAGTACTCAGACGGGACGTTGGGGTTGGGACTGGGACCCGTGGGGCTCATCATCCGCTCCAGTGCCTGGGCTGCAGGGACAAACAACCACCAAGACATCATTCATACACTATCAATAATAGAATTCTCGCCGTTCTTTGCTCATTTCCGTCAGCCAGCAGTCTATGGCGTTTTGCATTATACGTTAGCATTAAGCTAGCGGACTTTCCTTATAAAATGGTTTGGCTGAACATTGTGGTGTTTAAACATGCAGTGGAATCTCAATTTTCATGATAATCCATTCCAGAAAGCTTAACTAAAACCAAATTGGACAAAAAAAAAAAAAAAAAAAAAAAAAAAACATTTGCCAGAGGAAATAATGTATAATCTATAATAATTTTAATCGAGAATGACTAAAGTTTTACATGCAGAAAGCAGTGTGAAATACAACCCCAATTCCAATGAAGTTGGGACGTTGTGTTAAATATAAATTAGCAATTAGCTTTCCTTAGTCACGAGCACATGGCCTTTCGCATCGATTACGGGAAATGAATGGGCGAGTTTAATTTTTTTATTTAGAATTTTTTTTTTTTACAAAAAACGAGAGGACGTGTGAAAACTAAGAAAGAAATTTAACGTACAAAAACTACGGCATATGAAAACTGAAGTTCCACTGTACAATGTTTTGTTCTCTTGTTTTTATGTCAGTTTTACAGTAAATTTCAACTGGAAGTCACAAACAGTTTGAAGCAGGCACACTAGGCCTCTTTTTCGGAGAAGTGCGTGAGCAAGAGAGTGAGAACAGGCGCAAAGGCATACTTCAAAAAGTGTTGTTTTCACTTCTTTTAACACCACGAGACGTTTTGGGGGGGAAATTCCTCATGAATACAGCGGGAATTGTAAAGAAAAAGATCAGTCATGTACATAAGGCATTGCTGATCGTAAATTAGAATCGTTGTGCCTTGGGGGAGGTCTGCCGTTTGGAGAGTGACATTCCACTTGCGATGTAGATAGCTTGAATATCCCCCCAAAAAAATAGTAAAAGTGTAACATTTACTTCATATCTTGAACAGATGACTCCCTGGTCATTTTTGGTCACTTTGGTAGTTTAAAGGAAGTGAAAACTCTTTTGCAAGTCAGTTTTGTTATTGTGAAACAGTTGTGCCTTATATTCAGGAAACTGTAATCACACGCATTGAGGTTCATTTAAACAGGACACACAGTTGCCCAATACAGATTAACAGATGTAAACACTCCATCCACTAATCCAAGTCACAGCACCAGCAGGAGGAGGTGGTTAGTTGCGAAACGGTCAGTCACATGGCATCGTTACCCTTGAGCAACGCAGGATGATAAAGACAACAACCTCCAAGGGACATAACCTCAAAGACACGCTGGCATTTCAATTTTCTTCTGAAGGCGAAGTTGTGTCATTGAGGAGCGGCACGCGTCTCACCTCATCATCGCAACACTCGCCCATCACGCACCCCTCCGAGACCCTCCGGTGATTCGCATCAGTCTTTTAGCACGCGCATGCTAGCTTTGGAGCTAGGGTGCGTGTGTGTTTATGTGGCTTGTGCTAGGCTGCGCACAGCTTGCGTATTAGCGATGGAGAGCACAGGGGAGGGAGGAAGAGAGGGATGATGGCGTCACTCGGCTCCAGTGGCTGCACAAAGTAGATTGCCTCCTTTTTTGAATTCCTAATTTAGACTGCGAGAGTCACATGCTGTTTGAGGGCGGGACTGCAAAACACACACACACACACACACACACACACACATTGACATATACACACAAAGTAAACAAACACACACACGAGGACAGAGGACACACAAAAAGACATACAGGGAGTCAGGGACACAAACGGTGGAACAACACTCAAGAGGAAAGGTGGAAACACACTTACATAGACACACACAGCGACACTACTACACACGGACACACATGCCCACATGCAGTGGAAACGGAAACAAACACACACACACACAGTGGCCACTCTTACACAGACTGACACAGAAACAATAGACACGCACCCCCATGCGCGCAGACACAAACGACACACACATACATACGTGCGTACGCATACACATACACGCGACACACTTAAGGCTTCTTTTTACTCGCGCTGACATCACTGCGGCTGTCCCGCGCGCAGTTTGCCTTTATAGTCGAGCACAACCCACGCGCGCAGTTTTGAAAATGTGCTGCAGTTCACCTCCAAGTCGGGGGTGTCGCTACGGCTGGTATTGGTTAGGACGCCACAGGGTGGCGCTTCCTCTGCATTTTGTGGCTATTTCCAGTAGCCATTTTTACTTTCCTTTCAGTAACAAGGAACAAAGCAACAACGCAACAACAATGGCGACCGTGGAACAGCGTCTGCTAGAACAAAAGGACCTAGATGACCAGACGATACGTTTAATGATGCTGCAAAATCGATCAAGAAGGCGGCGCCGTTGGTGGTATGCGGAACCGAGAGGAACGCCGAGTACGTCATCGCAGCATGTGACTAAAACGGACCAATCACGACAGATGATGTCCGCGGCATTCTACGCGCTGCACAATTTTTTGCCGCGTACGCGTCAAGTGCCGCAGAGGGGCCGCGCGGGCCAATTCGTCGGTCACGTGATGCAATGCGGGTGTTGTCGGCCGCGCGAGTGTGTTAAGAGGCCTTTATACATGCGTGCATGTGCGCGGACCCACATTCATTCACACACTGACACAGACAGACACACATACATACACAAAACACTGGACACAAACACACAAAGGGACATACACATGCACGCACACACACACACACACAAACAGACAATGTAGACACACGAAGTGGACACTCACAGAAACATACACACACAAAATCAAGGCCGAACCTCAGTGTCCGCCATAACTCTCCAGTCTGTGCGTTCGCACTGCAGTGGAGCGGCCCAAAATGTGACATCTGCTTTTCCAAGTAGTCTCGATTCTCCGGGTTCCATTCAGATGTTTTTTCATTATTCGGTCCCGCCTCGGAGGGGCTCGCCTTTGTGCTGTTAAATATTAATACACTGCAGAATACGGAGCGCAGTGACGACGCGATGACAGCAGCGAAGTTTTAAAAATAACTTGATGCCACGCGGAGGCACTCGCAAAGTCTTGAAGACGACATATTACGGCAACATTGACTTTTTAATTGCTTGCATACAATGAATCCATCAAGTGCGAACTTAAACAAGTACATTATTTGTTATCTGACAGTTTCTGAAAATATGAAATAAACCAAACGTATGCCAACATCTCCACCGGGGTCAGAAGGATTGGATGTAAACAGTGTCACGGTTACACAACCAAACAGTGGAGCAGCACACATTACGTCACACACGCAACTTAGTTCAGTTTCCACAGGTGCCCAAAAACAGCCACACACATTTTCCAGCTGAACTCCTTTGTTGTGTTGTAGTTTTCTTACCTCTATGCAAGGTGTCAAAGCAGATGACACACACGCGCGCCTCCTTGTCCAAGTACTTGAGCTTGCACTTCCTGTTGCAGCAGCCGGCGCAGTACACCTGTTGGGCAAATAAGCAACACACACACACCACAAGTGAGAAAGTGTGTGTTTGTGTGTCAGGAACAATAGCACATTCCAAACGGTCCTCTTAATGCTCTTAATCGGTGGCTTTAAAGGACTTAAGTGGAGCTCAGCAGAAAAGAAGAAGAAGCGCTTCCTCATGCTCTCTGCTGCCATCGATCCTCTGGTCTATGTTTAACAGCAGATGCTAAACTAAGATCTTTCCAAATCAAACAAAGCAAAAGGAGGGGCGAGGATGCACGTTAGATGCACGTCTTGTCACGCGGGATCTGATTTGACACATTTGAATGTAAACATGGAATTAGTTGGAGCACCCCCTCGATCGCAGATGTTTAACTGGGGATTTTAAAGTGTATATAGTAAGTCGGATTTGGAATGGCGCGCATTCAGTGTAGTACCGTGTTGTGCCAAAAAAATGCTAGGCAGCACTGAGCTCTACTGGATGAGATGTAGACTAATTTAGAGCAAGAGGAGGCGGCACAGAATGTCCCGAAATTATTCCAGCGAGAGAAAATACAGACTGGCTGAGTTTTGTTCATGTGTTGCTGCTCCGTGTGGTAAAGTAGCAATTGTTTCAAGCTTTAACTACCGCAACATGGTGCTATGTTCATTTCTGTTAGCCCATCTATAGCGTTCCGCATTACGCTAACAGACTTTCGTTAGACAAAATGATTTGGTTGGGTTGAACTATTAGGTGTTTAAAATATATAATGTTGAATTCTCGTTTTACAGTAAACTTCAACTGCCAGTGACAAAAAAAAACAGCTTGAAGCAAGCACCCTGCGCCTCTTATGTAGAGAACTGTGCGAGCGAATCTTCTTTTCATTTCCCGAAAGTGTTTTTATATGTCCTCCATTTCTTGACACAAAGAGATTGAGAAACGGTTACAATTAAAAAAGTGTTTTAATAGGTTGAAGTGTGTTTAAAGCTTGTGGGAGGGGAGTGCATGGGCTGATTACCAGTTTCAAGGTGCACCGCAGTTTTAAAAAGTTTTGGTTTTAAAACCACTAAAACTTTCCATGCCCGAGGGAGTTGATAAAAAATCAATTACCAGCCCTACTTTAGGTGTACATACTTTCCCGCAAGCACGACAGTGATGGCGCCTCTTGGTGAAGGTGAACTTCTGCGAGCAGTTCATGCAGTTGGGGGCTTCCGAGTCGGGCACCCACGCGGGCTGCCGGACGCCCGGCTCTTCCTCCGCACCGTCCCTCTTCCAGCTGTCGGGCCGAGGCTCGCCGGGGTAGGGCGGCGGCTCGGAGAGTTCGTCGTAAGCGGCCGTGTACTCCGGGGGCTCCGGAGCGGCGTAGACGGGGCTGCTGATGGAATGTGCGAGGAAGCTGCGGCTCGCGTGCGGACTCTCGTCGTCGTCGTCGTCGTCCTCCAGGTTCGAAGAACACGCGGGCAGCTCGTCATCGCCCTCGGCTGATGCGGGATATCTCACAGCGGGGCAGAGGAGCTGCTTGGGTCTGGCCCCTCCGTAGGAAATCTGCTGCTCTGACTGCAAAGAGTTGCTGGTGGAGTAATGGCTCCCTCTAGAGGAATCCTCGCCAGGTGATTCCTGAGAAAGGGATGACACGCGCATGGCTCTGTCACTTTCGGGGGAGGCGAGGCCTTCTAGATCTTCTCCGCAGCTCCTCAACTCGTCTGCAAGCACCTGCTCCAGATCCCCGTTCAGCGCGACCGAGTTTCCTGCCCGGAGGGCCTCTGCCGAGCCGCCGGAGCAGGAGATCCCGCCGGCCCGCTCGGCCTCGGCGCGGGCCTGCAGGAAGGCGTCCAGCTCCTCGTCCGTGACCAGCAGCTCGGCCCGGTCGCTCTCAGGGAGATACTCGAAGCCAAACTCTGGAGCCTCCACCGGGCTGGGCTCTGAGGGGTCAGAGTGCGGAGGTTCCGCAGAAGGGACGAGGGCAGGGAGTTTGAGAGAGCAACGCTGCGGCGATAGTGAGTCGAGGGGTTCCTCAGGGCAAGTGTCCAAACCTGACAGAGAGTCTTCTTCTGAATCCTCAACTTGCAGTTGCTCTTCAGGCTCCAGGAGCTCGGGGCCACCCACAGAAGCTTCATCATCGGACTCTTTTTGAGCCTCCTCTTGAGCACTCTGGTTAGGTGGCTGCTGGTCATCCTGGTTACCCGGTTCTGAGGATTCATCTTCTTCTTGAGGCTCCTCCTCATATCCTTCATCTTTAGAGTCGCTTTCCTCTTGTGCGTCCTCGGCAGGAACTGCAGGAAGAATGACATCCACCAGATTCAAGGAGGATCCAACAAGATGCGGGTGGGAGTTTGAGTTCTGGCTAGGTGCACCTCGTTCCTCTAGCGCGAGGTTGCCAAAGTCCACCAGTAGCTCCTCCTCCTCGTCCTTCACTTCCCCCTCCAATTGCTTCTCGGCGGCGTCCAGCTCGCCGAAGGCATCGCGGCTGCCGACTCGGACCAGGACGGCCGAGCCGGTGTCGTTGACGAGGTCGCACACGGGCTTGAGGGCCCGGTCGGGGCAGGGAGGCGCCGAGCTTTGAGCGGCGCAGTGATCCACGGAGGAGAGCAGATCCACGCCAGTCAGAGGCTGAACTTTCACCTCGCTGTCTTGGTCCGCACAGCTGCTGCTGCTGGCGGCAACCCTATAGCAAAGAGAGCTGAGGTCGGGCGGATTGGGGGGCAGGTTGCGGGGCACGCCGGACGCCTCAGAGGAGGCCGGAGCGGAGAAGTCGTACGGAGAAGGCTTCCGGAAGACTGACGTGCAGTCGACTTCTTCTGCAAGCCAGAAACAAACCCGTTGAAAAGCATGGAAAAACAGTCTACAGAGAGTTCTACATTCATGGGAAATATGATCACACTAGCCAGTTTTTTAAATTTCTTGTTCAATTTAATGCCTGGTAGCACTAGTGGTATGGTATATTAACTGAAACATAAAATGAACATGAGCAAAATGCAGCCGATTCCATAATATTTGATGTCCTATTGGACATACTTCAGCTTAATTGTATTCCCAGTGAGTCGGGTTACTATCAAGAAAAACAGGGAAAATGGCCTGATATCAGCTCTTCAATTAAACTATTATCAGCTATTTGGTTGTCATCATTATATATTTTCTAAACAAATGTACCCATCGTTGTTCCAGGCATTTAAAAGGAACAAAACACTGAGGAAAAAAACGGTGGTCTAATTATTTTGTTCCCCGTGGGAAAAACAAACTTTTGTTTTTGCTGCCCTTTTGACCTTTTATTTTTCTACGTACACAAAAGGAATATTTTTCTTGAAATATTATTCACAAATCTGTTTTGAATCGGTGTTTGTGAGCACTTCTCCTAACATGCTGATTAGACAATGATTTTTGCACAGGTGTGCTTTACGCTGCCCACAATAAAAGGCCTCTTTGAGTACTTTGATATGCCACACCTGTGAGGTGGTTGGATTGTTTTGGCAAAGGAAAGGTGCGCACTAACACAGATTTGGAAAGATGGTCAGTGGCTACAGATAAGCATCTTTTGAAAATCTAAATTAGCCAAGTACGCCTCCCAAAGTGTATTGCTATGAATGTATCACACTGAAGTCAAGACGTCAGAACGAGGCCTGCAGCTATCGATAATTTTACAATCAAGTATTCTTCCAATGATGCCATCATTCATTGACATGACACGAGCACGCTTCACTTTTCCCCCCAAATATCATCAACCAGTGGCACTTTCCACTCATTTCAACGTGAAAAAATGCTTCAGTTCAGGAGTATCAGAGCGAATTCAGCGGGTTACGCAAGGCTCCACTGTACTTTATTCATCCCGTGAGGAAAACTAAATCCTACTTCCTGCAGCATCTCACCTGCGCTCAGCTCAAAGTCGTCCAGCACTTTGTCCAGGTCACAAACAGCCGCCTTGAAGAAGCTGTCCATGCTGGCCTCAGAGTTCCTCCTAAAGCCTGCAAAACAAGAAAACAACACACCTGATGGCTTTCCATTGGCAATGAGAGTACACCTAACAACAATGTAGGTCAACTCTCCTCACTTCCACATTCTTCTCGTCATTATTAAGGCTGTAAAATTGAATTACATCCGTGGGCATTTCGGCCAAGCCTACAAGTCAATACGCATATTGTCGCTGTCCGCTGAGAAGCTCGTAAATCCACTTTACGACCATTAGCACGAGCACAACGACCGCACTGTGCTCTCCCGTTAAAAACATGCCGGCAACCAGCCGATGAAAAGACGTTTTGTGACACCGTGACGCTCCACTGGCCTGGCCGCCAGTATTTTGTGGTGTGTTTTTATTAAAATACTGAATGGAGAACGCTTGTTGTTGCTCCTGAACAAATGGAAATGTGATCTCCCGTTGCCAGTGGATAGCAGCTCAACAACGTACACGATATTTCTAAAAGTATTCGCTCACCTGCCTTGACTTCGTAGTTCCCTCAAAGTGTCATTTTTCTTAAACGTTAACTTTAACTTCATCGTACAGTGGCACCTCCACTTACAAGACTTTTTTTTGGGGGGGGGCAATACGACCCGTCGGCCGACTTTTAATACTTCGACTTGCGAGCAAAATTTGAGACACAAACGGTAGATGGTGGCAATGAACTCAAGTGTCCTCGTTTTACAACTTTACTATTAAACAAAGAGAATTACACGTTGTGCATTTTAAACGACCACATAACTTTGCCAGGGTGTAAAACTCATTTTTGCCGCGGGCTACATCGTAGTTGCGGTTTCTCTCGGAGGGCCGTTACGGCTGTGAACCCATATGAATGTCTGATCGCCTTATATTATTACTTCTACACAAATTGATGGATAACTCCTTTTGAAAATCAGAAGCCAGCAAAAACTGTTTTTTCAATTGCAGTATTGTTCAATTTATTTTAAAAAAAAAAAGGCTTGCGATATCTCAATATTTTGAAAAGTGAAGGCAATTTTGGTATTTTAGCAAGAAACGCAAAGTCTATCCACATGATTTTGCTTCGCGGGCCACAAAATGATGTGGCGGGCCGGATCTAGTCCCCGGGCCTCCAGTTTGATTTTTTTTTTTATTTTTTTTTTAGCATTTAAAATCTCAGCATTCACACCCAACTTTCACTTTTCAACTCAATTTCAGTGACGTCGTGGCAGATACTTACATCGACTGTAAATCACAATTTGTTGCTGCCTGAAGTTAGCACTGATGCTAACAGCTAACCCACAGTTAGTTGGCGAGCCCCGCAAACCTTGGTGACAAGTCCCAAAAGCACGCCATGGCCTTCAAAGGCTCAACATGTTCTCCCCTCAACTGGCGTCATTAAGAGTGAGCCACTTATTATTATTCGCTCGTCGTTCTGGGCTAAAATGTGGCTAGCTGGTTAGCTCCCGGGGCTAGCTCGGTTTGTTTTTCCCCATCGCTGTGCTGACGTCGCGCTCGGCTATGGTCGTGGTGGCCAACGTCATCGTGTCGCCAAAGGAGCTTCAAAGTCGCCCGAGGAGCAAAAGTTTTTGTGCGTGCTCGTCTGAAGTCTCGCTCAGGCCGACATCTTGGGCAGACCTGAGCAGCGTCAGCGTCGGCGTCGGCGGAGCGCAGCGGAGCGGCTCACTCTCAGCGAGCTTCTTTCCGACCTCCTCGAATCCAGAAGACCTCCGCCAACGTTTACATTTGTCACCTGTGAGTCAAACTCTTAACTTGTTGGGTTTTAAAAGCTAAAAGGTCGTTACAGTGCTTTCAGACACTGAAACTCACATTTCAACCTGCTCGATGAGCTCTGCCATCGATAATAGTGTCTGAACAGCAATATCAGAGTTTTTTGTTTTTTTTTTAATTACATGATTTTATACAACAATCTTTTCAATCATGTAAATGTGGATAAGATACGAGTATTTTCAAACCAGAAAAGTTTACCTTTATGTCCGTTTTGATAATTTAATGACGTAATTAATAGTTTATTCAAAACTGAATGGGAACATCCTTAAAAGAAAAAAAAAAAAAAGTCATCCAAAAAAAGAATTGGCCAAATCGAACGTTTTTGGCTTTGGACAATCCCCAAAAGCTCTTTGTGTTTGTGTTTATGATTCCCAAGGTGAACGTCACACCTCCCGGCCAGCGGCTGGCGGCCATTCAGCACGACGACCACGACGACTCTTAATATGGTTTCCACGAGAAGATTATGCAAGGTACATTAAAAACATTTACAGGTATGTGGTGTCAGAATAAAATCGAATCAAATTGTATGCAAATAAACAAAAAATGTTTCGTTATTTGGGACGTTATGTGCCTTGCTCAAGAGCACATCAGCATGATTTTTTTGTTTAAATATTAAAAAGACACAGCTATCACAACCACTAACTAAAGCCATTCAAGTGCTTTGATCATATTGAATCATTTGAATCTCATTAGACATTGTGAATTTGCGTATCTGTTGTTGACCAATACTGGCCACTCAAGCCAGAGTAGCATCTGCCCCACTTGCACACTGACTGAGGAGCATCTGCAACATTCGCACAATCGACATTGTCCCAGATGATCGCGCTACTCGTCACTTTAAACCGCATCCACTCCTTGCAGTCTCGGCGCCCTTTGCACAATGGTCATTGCACCGGACTATTGCTATATTAGTCATTCGAAGTGCTAGAGGACTCTGCATCGTTTTGCACAATTGTCAAAAAAAATATATATATAATTTGTACCGGCATTACCAGATAACTAGCAACCCTTTATTGCTCAGTGACTTTTTATTTTCTCAATGTCTTTCTGTCTCAAAGTGTTCTCTGTCAATTGACCGTCTGTTGTCGAACTCGAGGGGCTCCAACTACCGGAGACAAATTCCTTGTGTGTTTTTTGGACATACTTGGCAAATAAAGATGATTCTGATTCTGAATTCTGCCTAGCAACAACTGATTGTAACGCTGGTTAATATTTATATCACAGCATATCAACGTGGTCTTAAGATGCCATGCAAATTTATACATGCGAAAGATGGAGTCTGTGAGATTGTCTTTGAATTCAATGATCACTAGCAACAAGTGGTTGCTCAAATGGGACCTTTTTTCATTGGACTTCGGGACACCAATAATTGTGCCACCCCCCCCGTGAATTCTGCCGAGCAACAACCGGCTGTGTGTAACGCTGCTTAATATCGTCTATCATAGCGACAATGCAAATATATAACAAATTAGTGTCTTTGAATTCTATCTGTGACTTGAAATTGGACAGTGGGGCATTAATTGTGTGTCCTGTGATTGCTGCCTAGCAACAATTGACTTAAGGTTGGTTAATATTGTATAATCTTAGCCGAATAGTGCAGTTTCCAAATATATCAATATTCCCAGTCATATGTTCTTTATCCTCTGGAAAGAATTACTAATATTACCTCGGGCTACTGAGCAATTGTGACCGTCCGTGTCACCTCTATATCATACTGCCCTCAGGTGGCCGAGGTGCACACAGCAGCAGTAGGCGCAGCACAAAGTCCATTGAACTGAAGCAACAAATGGAGCAAATACTGTTTTAATTATTTACATTTGATTTATGTCATTCTGTATGTTTCATAAAGTACAATATTATAGTCGTTTTTTTTTCTCATTAAAACAACACATCACAAATGTTTTTGTTTTTTTGGTTGGAGGCTGGCACTTTCGTTTGAGTTACAAGCGTGGTCACGGCACGAATTCAACCCGTATCTCAAGGCACCAGTGTATGTAAGATATTTGTGTCTTTGAATTCTGCCTTGCAACAACAGACTTTTCTCGTGAGTGACTTTCAATTGGACTTTGGGCATCGGTGGTTGTGTTCCATGAATTGTACAGTTAACCTTTCAAAATCCTTTTCAGGAGTTGGAGGAAGTCCGCCAATCAGGGTTCCGAGAATTCCGCAACATCGAAGTGGACGAATCCAACATTTTGAACTGGCAGGCTCTCATTGTTCCTGTAAGTCTGCTTTCCTGCTTTTCCGTTTCAACCTCAAAATCCCATTTGTGATCTTTTTTGGTTGCGTTGCCGGCAAGGAAAGCCCCCCGTACGACAAAGGCGCATTCCGGGTGGAGATCAACTTCCCGACCGAGTACCCCTTCAAACCCCCCAGGATCACCTTCATGACCAAAATCTACCACCCCAACGTGGACGAGAAGGGTCACGTGTGCTTGGCCATCATCAGTTTGGAGAACTGGAAACCCGCCACCAGAACGTCCCAAGGTCAGCTCAATGTCATCGCGGATCGCCTCACAAAAGTGATTTCGTCTCACCTGCGCCATCATTGTAGACGTCCACCAAGGCCGAACCATCCTAGCGCAGCGCCGCCTTGACTTGGCAGCTTAATCGCTCCGATATCAAATTAATTTTCCCCTTTGGAATGGATTTAAAATGGCATTAATCCAGTTCAGCCTCCAAAACACCACCACAATTATTTTGTATGTATTTTGAACTCATTTACTGCCTCCCATTTTTCCAGCATTTTGACTGATTTTCAAGACCGACATAATATTGTGTTCTGTGACCGTGTAAGCATCCAACCTACCAAACCAGAGAAGAAGTTTATTTTGAGAATTTTCTGTTCTTTAGTAATCAGCAGTAGACCATGCGTTGGTTTTACCAGGTTTTTTTTTTTTTTTAAACCAAAAAGCGGAGAAAAGAAATGTGAAGCAGTGACTTTGATGCTAATATTTGTTTTTGCTCTCCCTCCTAAACGATCCCCCCCCCACAATCTTTCTCTTCTATCTAAAAGCCGCTCTGATGTCAATTCCAAAGCAAAGTCGCCATCTACAGGGAACTGTTCTTCATTGCAGTGCTTTACAAACTTGAAATTCAGACAAGCTGGGTGAAACATTTCTATTTGTCATTGGCAAACGGTTGGATTCCTCTTGACAAATATAAACGTCCATGGCAGTGAATAAGGCCTTTTTTTTTTTTTTTTTGGAGGGGGAAGACCGACTGTATCCGTCCACTGAAAAACTCATCTTGCTCTTTTTGTGCTCAGGCTAAAGCCATGTCTAGTATAAAAATAGTGCTTCAGCGTCACCTTGTGGCATCTTAGTGCCAAGGAGCTATGTTGAAATGAAGGGAGGCGCTTCGATTAAGACTGATAGAACAGTCGTGCTTTGCCACCATTTTGTGGCATCTGTAAGCAATTAGAAATCATTTTAGGGGGGCGTCAATGATGGATTTTCGCTGTTTTTTTTGTAAAAAGATAATTAAAGAGAATGTGGAGAAATAAACCAGAGCGCAAAAAAATTGACCAAGCGACAGCTCTTAACGCGACAAAGTTGAGGGCAACTCACCTCTTCCACTCCAGTCCACCAGGTGGCGCAAGTACAGTATTGTTGCTGTTTGTTCGCAGTCATCCAGTGTCTGATCTCGCTGGTGAACGCGCCGCAGCCCGAACGCCCCCTGCGGGTGGAGCTGGCCGACGAGTACACGGCAGACCGAGCGCAGTTCATGAGGAACGCCGAGGAGTTCACCAGGAAGCACGGCGAGACCCGACCCGACAACTGACTGGCCGGCACGCCGCCGGAACCTTCCCCCCGTCAGGCGTGACTCGACTTCTTGGTGACTAGTCAAGATCAACGTCCTGAAAAATGTCATGTTTTTACCAAACATGTTGATTGCTTGTGAACTCTTGCTCATGCCCTATAAATTTTATTTATTTTATTCTCTTTCTATGAATCCTGCCTAGCAACAATTGACTAAAGTGAGACTTTTTAAACAAATGCCCAAATGTGAAATATTTGTATTTGGGTTTTTTTTTTTGGGGGGGGGGGGGGGTGGGGGGGGGGGCGTCTGCCCAATAATGTGACTTTTTAAAATTAGGTGCCCAATAGATTTAAATTCTGCCTAGCGAACAAGTGAATGCAAAATGTGATGTTTCTGTTGTTGGATTGATGGGGCACCATGAATTCTGCCTAGTAACACGGTACTGCACAAATGTTTTTTTCTTTACTGACTTTGAGGCACCAGAGATTGCGGCATAAGAATTGTGTCTCGGAACAAGTTACTGCTCAGACGTGTGAATTTAAAGGTCTTGTATTTTACCAAACCGACCTTTTCTAGTGTTTGGGATGTTTTGTGTCTCTGGTGCCTCCTCAAACGTGAAATATGAATAAAAATGGTCCATGCATGCCTGAGAGCCAGACTGAAATCAGGTCATCGGAATTTCTCGAGCTGATCTACGTCACTAGCGAAGATCTCCGCCGACGTAACGTGTGCTCGCACAACACGGGGGCAACCGATCAGAGGACAGGGGGGCGGTCTTAGCCAAATATGGACAAAGCGAATACAAAAGTGGCTCAAATAGAGGAAGGGGGCTTTTTTGGACACGCTGAGGACAAATCCAAGGTGTTTTTTCCAAATGAAATTTGACACTTTAATACAAAGTCCATCTTTGGAAGTCTAAATTTAGAGAGAAGCTATGCGACCTTTAATTGGACTTTTGGAGCACCTTTGATTGCGCCAAAGAATTTGGAGCAACAGGGATGCGTACAGAAATGTGTGACACTGACGATTGTGCCCCACAAATTTTGCGTAGCAAGAAGTGCTGCTCAAATGTGTACTTTTTGGAAAAATGTGACAAGGTCATAGCACTTAGGAAACTTAAAATTGCCAATGAGATTGCACTGATTTCACGGGTTTGTGAGGCATTGTGGGGATCGGTTTCTACCCAGGAAGTGAGGTGCACGTGCAGGAGTCTTGGGTTAAATATTCTTCTGATCACACGATGTTGCGTATGAGCAGATGCTATAGGAAGTGAAACAGGAAACAGGAAGTGAAAGCATATTGTCGTGCTTTTACTGATCTGTGAGTAGAGCATGAGGTAGGAGCATCAATCGTTTATTTGCGAAACATGGCGATGGGAGGCGGGACCTTGATGTCCTGGCCCTTCTCCAGCCTCTTCTCGCATTCGATCAGGAAGTTGACGCCGTCCACCACCAGCTGCACCAGCTCCACCTGCGTGGCCGTCACACAGAAGGCACGGTCCGCGCGTTGCCACACCAAAACACAAAACCTCGGTGCTCAAGGGCTACATTGGACTTTTAAAACAACGGACAAATGGACAGCTCAGAGATCGTCGGAGATGAAGTAAAAAAATTAATAATCATCATCATCTAATCAAATTAGCCAAAAGGTTGATTTGTACTTGAATTATTCATAAATTAACCACATATTCAATCAAATAAATGTTAAAATGTGCATATAAATGTGGGTATTCATTTATTCTCAATCGTTTCTAATTTAATCATGAACAAATTATCTTTTTTTTTTTTTTTTAATATATACAAATAAAAATAGAATTCATTCTACATTTATTCATTTTGAATTAAATGAATTCCTCATTTAAAAAATATAGTTTATTTTATGAATTCGTTCTAAATCATTCATTCTCAATATTTATAATTATTCATTGATTAATAATTTAGTTGCAAAATATGTTTGTAAATGTTAAATGTCTATGTAAATTCATTTCATTGACAATTTCATTGTAAATAATTTAATATTCTTTTGTTAGAATTGAATTCATTATTAATTCTTAGAAAATATTCAATAGACTAAAAACCTATTTAAAAATTGAAATTGTATGTCATTTATTTTAAGCTCTAAAATCTATATTATAAAAGAAAATCGAATTTATTTAATTTAATTTTGCATGTAAATAGATCTGTTAATTTATTACAAATCATTATATTTTATTTAAAATTAAATTCATTCATTCACCAATTATTTTATAAGATTAAGGAAATATGTATGTCAATTATTGTATGTTATGAATTCATTTATGTTTTAATTTCATGAGAATGAAGTAACCATTTGATAAAACAACAAAGGCTGAATTTATAGAAAATATTATTTTACTATTATTTTTATTTTGTTATTTACAATAAGTCAACTAACAAATTAAGGTCATAAATTAAAAAATAAAACAAATACATTTTAATCCACCAATTTTAGGAGGAAATGCTAAATAAATGTAATTCATTTTTATTATGTATAATTCATTGAATTAAAAAAGCTAGTTTGTGGTATAGTGTTCATTTTACATCTTTGTAAAATTGTGTTATATACAATAAATAAATTAATCAATGATTTAATGAGATAAATGAATATAAAATTAATCCGAAATAAAAACATATACAGTATATATTTTATTCGGCTAAATGAACGGCACAACTGTTGCAGGACTCGAGTACGTAAAAGCTCGGTGGTCTCCGACGAAAGAACGCGGCGGGTCACACGTCATGACCCGCGGGCCGCACTTTGCCCACGGCGGCGAGGGACGCTCACCTCCGACTTGCCCAGGCGGTCGTTGTTGGAGATGTCGAAAGTGTCGCCCGTGGCCGCCGTGTCCACGCCGCCCGTGCCCCTCTTCTGCAGACGCAAGTTGTCCAGGATCTTGGCGAAGCGAGGATCCTGCGGGAACCACATTCACTCGTTCCTGACTCTCGATCAAGGGATCTTTTATAATATAGTTTGCTAAAAGTCTGTGTGAATGATGCTGAACGCACACATTTCCTCCTCCCTAATGACTTTATCCGCGTTTTCCCGTTGATCGGCTGATTTAAAAAACTATTTTGTCTGAAGTTGAGAGCACAAATTTGCGTTAGGAGCAAAAGATGGTTTCAACGAACATCACAAGCAGCAGTTTGGCAACCCGTGAACCACTCCGTCGAAGTTTATTCCCAAACGCAACATAAAACCAAGAGAATCACACGACCGCACAACTTTGCCTTATATGAAAGGCCGCTAGCTTAATGCTAACACAAAAGGAAAAGCACCATCGATTGGCTACCGAAAGTAGCATCAATGTTGCGCTAGTTATAACCCTTCAAGCAACAGGTATTGGAACACAAACAGTAGTCAGACAATCTAGAGGAAACGCGCTATTCGCACAGGGACGAGAAGAAATACACAACTAATTGCCGCTCCATTATGATTGCCATGAAAACATTATTTCCCCCCCCCCCCAAAAAAAAACAAAACTAACAAGCATGTTTTTTTGCCATGAATAAATGGGGGTTGGGTTAAAAAATATATACATAAATATATAAATCTTACTGTGGAGCTCGTTCACATCCGTATATATTATTATACTGCCCCCAGGTGGCCAAGACGTACACAGCGGAATGGGCAGCACAATGTCCATTGAATTGAAGCAATAAATGTGGCAAGAAAAATGATTTCTTTATATTCTATTTAGTAATGTCATTCCTGTATTTGTATAAAGTACAGTAGAATGGTTATACAGAGTGATATTTTCCTTATGAAAAACACATTCCAAATGTTTTTGTTGTTTTTTTCCCCCCAAGTGGGCGGGTGGAGCAGATGAATGTCTTTTAGATCAATTTCGACGGTGAAAGATGATTTGCGATGACGAGCGTCGTCACGCAACAAATTAAACGTGTATCTCAAGGCACCGCCGCACTACTGTGTGTGTGTGCGTGCGTGCGTGCGTGCGTGCGTGTTACCTTGCTGAGTTTGGGAAGGCGCACATGCACGCCCGCCCTGAGGCCGGTGCCCAGGTTGGAGGGGCACGTGAGGATGTAGCCCAGATGTTGGTTCCACATGAACTCCCAGCCCCTCTCTTGGATCAGATGTTCTACCTGTGAATGCCAATGTCGTTTCTTAACCTGTAATTGTGCCGCATCAATTCCGCCGAGCAACACCGATCAGATTTTCTGAACTGGACTTTGGTTGTGCCCAATAATTCTGCTTTGAAACAAGTGACTACAGAAATTGTTTTTTAATTGACTTTGGGGCACCGACGGTTGTGCCCCACTAACTAGCTAAGCAACTAGAAACTAAAGAAATAGGATTTTTAAATGAATAGGGGTTTGAGGCACCAATTGTTGTGCCCCACGAACTCCGTCACGCAACAGGTGACTCCACGGAGTGTGACTTTTTGAATTTGAACTTTGGGTTATCAATGGTTGTGCCCCAAGAATTCTGCCTCGCAACAAGTGACGACAGAAATTACTTTTTGGCACAACTGAATCTTTTTAATTTGAACCTTGACGCAATAATGGTTGCGCCTAAACAATTTGAATATACAAACAGGTGATTCAAGAAATAGTTTTTTTTATTGAACTTTGGGGCACTAACGGTTGTGTCCCAATAATTCTGCCCAGCAACAAGTGACTATTATGATATTTTTTTTTTTGTAAGGCAACTTTGGGGCACTAATGACTGTGCCCATGAATTCTGCCTCGCAACAACAGTGTAAAGAGCAAATTGGTTGATGCTTTTTATTGGACTCGGGGTTCACGCCCAATGGACGCTGCTGAGGAACAGAACACTTAGTCAATGCGTAGCTTCCAAACAAATCGGACGCTGTGGCACCAATGATCGGACCCCATGTATTCTGCCTAGCAACTAGTAACTCAGGCGCAAAGGAGTAGATGTTTTTTGATTGGCCCTTGGGTTAATGCCCCATGAATTCCGCTTGGCGACAAGAGAATAAAGTGCGAATGAGCTTATGTTTTTCTTTGAACTTTGGACTAATGCCCCGTGAATTCTGCCTGGCAGCAAAGTACAGTTCTTGTAATGTTCTTTCAATCGTGAAGTTTAACGTGACAAAAAAGACACGCGGGTCAAGTCGCGTACCTGCTTGAGTCCTCTGCAGAATCTCTCAAAGACCCTCTTCATGTTGCCCCCCTTCTCCATGGAGATGACTCTGGTGTGGTCCTCCTCGTTGATCCAGATCAGGAAGGTCTTCTCGTTGTTGTGCCTGCGGAAGAACATCAAGCGTTCGGCGCGTGGCACGGACGGGCAATCGCGACACGGCAAGGAAACGGGGGACTACGGCAGGCGGATGGGCATGCAGCGCACAGCACACGTGCGGCCTACCAGATGCCCCTGGCGTCGGGCCAGTCTCGCCCCATGAAGGCGCATGTCAACAGAGGCGACACGGGCTTGTCAAACAGGAAGTGGTCCTACAGGTTTCATTAGGGTGGAAGAAGAAGACGAAAACACTCAAATGTACAAAAGAGGAAAGACCGGGAAGGCGGCTGGGACACGTGGAAGTCCGCTCTCGGCTGCTAAGACCGTAAGTCTCTAAATCCTACACTGTACGTGAGGTTCTTCTTTCTGGAACCTTCTTACCAGATGCCCCTGGCGTCAGGCCAGTCTCGGGCCATGAAGGCCGAGGTGAGTAAAGGAGACACGGGCTTGTCGAACAGGAAGTGGTCCTGAGAGGAGCGCGGCAGGATTGGATCAGAACACAAAGATCAGAACGGATAACTCGAGATCTTTCTTTCGGATTGGATGAAGTAAAAACAATAGAATCGGGCCAAGTCCAGAAGCGGATCAACCAATAATTGTGCCCCGCGAATCACGCAGAACACCCATTAGTTGTGGACTTTGAAAAAAAAAAAACATATTGGACTTTGGGGCACTAAAGCTTGTGCCCCGTGAATCTGCCTAACGACAAGTGACCGCACAAAAGTGTGACATTACGAATCGAACGTCGGGGCACCGATGATCGCGCCCCGTGAATCGTGTCGGCGGTGACGGTCTTACGTCGATCAGCTGCTGCTGCTCGCTGTCGGTCATCTCTCCCAGGCTGTAGTAGCGCCCCGCCAGGTCCCCCTTGAGGCCGGCCAGCGCCGCGACGGCCACGCGCTCTACCTCGCGGCGCTCCGCCCGGCTGCAGGCGGGCGGGAGGCTGAGGCCGCGGATGCTGCGGCCCGTGCGCACGCGAGACGACAGCACGTAGTTGTCGTCAAACGTGCCGTTCGTCAGCTGGTTAGGAAAGACGAGACCGGAGCATCGTTTCGTGCACAAGTCGGCAGCTCGGCGGGGTGCGAGTACCTTAGAGGCGTCCAGGTCCGTGGGGTGGATCATGGTTCTGGGGTCATAGCCGTTGTGGCGGTCTTTTATGACCGGGTCAAAGAGATCCGCAAACACCTGGAAATCAAATGACACCATTAGCACAGACAGAAGGACCAATCTACACCTCGTAGCTCTTTAGTCTACGGAAGTAAGACTTTTTGGGAATACAGAAAGAGTGACAACTGCTATTCATTTACTCTGGATTTATTTTAACTAAGTGAAGGACTTTGAGAGTCCACACATTGAAAAGTGTACTTTATTTCAATAAAATGACTGCACAATGGAAATATTATGCTTTTGTTGTAACAATTATGGGGAACCAATGGGTGTGCCCCACGAATTCGGCCTAGCAACAAGTCAAGTGATGAAATTGTTTTTTGTTGTTGTTTGTTTTCTAACAGAACTTGGGAACACAAATGGTTGTGCCCCATTCATACTTCCTAGGAACAAGTGACTCAAAAATTATTATTATTATTTTTGTTTTTAATGGAACTTTGGGGTACCGAAGGTTGTGCCCCACGAAGGTTGCTGAGCAACAAGTGACTATAGGAATAGGAACTCTCAAAAGTGAACTTTGGGGTAGCAATGGCTGTGTCACATGAATTGTGCCAAGTGACAACAGGAATGTTAGGGCACCAATGGTTGTACTCCACAAATTCTACCCAGCAACAAGTGACAACAGAAATAGTATACTTTTTGATTGAACTTAGGGACACCAATGGTTGTGCCCCATGAATTCTTCCTAGCAACAACTGACAAAAGTTTTTTTTTCCCCCCATTGACCTTTAGGGAACCAATATTTTTAACCCATGCTGACCAACAAGTGACTTCAGAACTTTGGGGCACCATCTGTTGTGCCCCATGAATTCTGCCTTGCAACAAATGTGAACAGAAACCTAATTTTTTTTTTTTTAAGTGAACATTGGGGCCCCAATGGTTGCGCCCCAAAAAATTCTGCCTCGCAACGAGCTTAAAATATCGGACGTCCTCTTCTGACCTGATAGCTCTCCTCGTCGCCAGCCACGCAGCCCACGGTCTTGATGAACGGGTGCCCGGGGTTGTCCACGCCCGTCTGGATGCACTGGTCCAAGGTCCAGTTGTTGGGGGTGACCTCGTCCCGCAGTTTGGAGTAAATGGCGGGCGTCAGCGCCGTCGCCATGCAGTTGTTGTGTTTGCGCAGGTCGGGGAAGTCAGAGCTGCAAGGACGAGAGGTCGTAGCGAGGGAGCGGGGGCGGGAGGTTTGCTGAGCTGGTCACAAGTGTGCATGAAATCTGAGAGGGTCACTTCCACACGGTGACTTTCACACTGGGACACGACGACGTCGTCCGCGCTCACACGCAACACATCGGCTGCAACTCGTCAACGTGACATCGTTACTCTTGACTAACTCTGCCGACCATATTCATGTGATATTTTGTTACACCCGACTTATTGTACCAATCCTGTGACGCAATGTTACTCCAACTAACTCGACCAACCACGTGACGCCCCAACTAACTCCCCCCGCAACATCGTGACACATTGTTACTCCCAACTAACAGTACCGACCACGTCGACATTATTCCTGACTGACTCTACCAACCATGTCGATGTGACAAATTGTTCACGACTAACTCGACTGACCCTGTGATGCATTGCTTCAACTAACTCCACCCTCCATGTTAACGCGATACATTGCTACTCCCGACTAACTCTACGGAACGTGACACATTGTTACTGTCACGTTCGTAGCGTATTTCTATTTCTATCGGTGGCAGTCACCTGGCCGGATAGAGCTTCTTCCTCGCCTCCGCCGCCAGAGAGCCGCTGTCGCTCAACAGGAAGCCGGTCGCCACGGTGCCCGCCCCCAGGGTGGCCAGTAGGGCGGCGGTGTTGCGGCCCGACATCAGGCGCGTGAAGGAGTTAGCCATCTTTGCCTCAACTTTGAGTCACAAGTGAAGGAGCTAGAGGCAAAAACAAAACAAAAAAAATGAAATTAATCAACAAATGAAAAGTCTAAAGACACCATCTGTCTCATATACATTCTTCAAATCTGGTGGCAATCGGACGAACTCTTTAGGTGGAGTTCATCCTCGGAGTAGCATTGGAAATGGACAAAAGGAGCCTAATGACTCTTTTCAACCAAAATGGCAGACTTCCTGCGTACTTTCAGGCACGGCTTCTTCTGGATCCTTCTTGGAGACATTTTTTTTTTCCTGTAGGCCTGCTCACGATGGACACGTCTCCCAAATTTCACGGTGCTCGCGCAAACTGTTTCCGGGGGCTGAATTTGTTTTTGTGGGTCTACTCATAATGGAAATATCTCGTTAGTCAAATTGGCTTTGGTGGCAGGATTTTTTTGTCGTTGAATTTTTCCTCTGGAAATTTGACGAGAAGGTCGTCAGAGGGCCACCCGGTGGGACGTTAGCACCTGGATCGTCCAAACCAGATTTGCGTCTGTCCTCTAACAAGCTTAGCGGAAGCTGTGGCACACGCCGTTAGCATCTTATCGCAGCTTCCCGCTAGTTAGCTTAGCCACCTGGACAGTACGGACATTACTGTGCAGAAGGTCGTTTCCCTTATGCAGCGCTAAAACGCTACCGTCATCTCCACGTCTATATTTATACGTCATATTTTTAGACGATCACAGGAGCGTTGTGCCGCCACGGCGCCAAGAAAGACTGGCCGTGGGCCACAAATCCACCGGACCCACCACGGCAGAACCCAGAGAGCGACTTTCCAGGACGAAGGATTTGGGGTAGCAAAAAGTCAGATGGTCGCAAAGAGGCAAAACAGGAAGAAAGGAGGGTTTAACTTGATCACTAAGTCGACTTAATGGTCTTAACACCTCCCCCTGCTTAACCCCTCATGGCTGGTGAACTTTTACCTCCAGTACGGCCAAGCAGGAGTCAAGAGGAACTCTGAGACATTTTCGTGACTACACCTTGCAAGAAATGCAAAACAATCGGGATGTGAAATGACTCAGACACTCTGTACCTTTAAAGTTAGCATCAAATTTAAGTTTGCATCGAGCCTTGGATGACATCACACCTGAAAAAGCACTCTGATGATCACAAATACTGACAAGATTAATCATTGGTAGAATAATAATGCTGCAATTCAATGCACACAAGGACATCCTACAATGAAATGTTAAAAACAAAATCATACCAAAAGAAAAATCAATGTTACAAAAAACCCTAAATGCAAAAGTCATATTTGTGAAATAAGAGAAAAAGGAGGTCGATTACCTGCGGGGACGACGCGGTGCCTGAAGCCGACCGTCTTCTCTTCTCTTCTTAATGAGCTTGCCCTCGCAGCAGGCCCCGCCCCCTCACGCCCCGTTTAAACACGTGAGGGCCAATCATAAGTTGACAGGGCCGTCAGCAATGTTTAGATCTGTTTGACTTTCACGCACACACGCGTCACATATTTATCAGGACTTTTATTGGCGCAATGTTAATGGAAAACAACGAGACATATCAGGTGCTAAGATCAATTCAAATATGAATAAATATCAGAAGTATCGACATTAAACAATACGTTTTCACAGTCAAACTACAAGGATATCAAATGACAACGTAGCGGAAAGGTGTTAATGCTCAACTAATACATTCCAAAAGAGAACTAAATATAACACGTCACTAGCATTAGACTGACAATATTTTTAATAAGGAATAATAATGACGATGGAACATACCGTATTATTGTTGTGTGACGTAAAAAAAATACAATAAAATAAAATAAAACTTTGAGGTCAATTCTCTTTTGTAAAATGAGCAAACTTTCGTTCAGGGTACAAAAGTTTGTGTGCAAAATTTTACAAGCTAAGCTAACGGGTTTGTCGCTAACAAGCAACACAGGCTGGAAATAATTGTCACAGCGTGATCCACCGTGTCCAGGAAGTGACGTCACTTTGTGGTCCCTTGAATCCGCCGTGTCCAGGAAGTGATGTCACACTGAACCACTTTTGAAGTTACTTCGGTGGAATCCAGCGGATCCAGCAAATACAGGAGGTGACATCACGTTGTGATCCAGTAGTCCGCCCAGAAAACGTTGTCACAGTGGATCCACCGTCTAAATTAACATTACAGTCATCCAGTGGCTCAGTCCTTTCAGGAAGTGACACCATAGCGTCAGCCACCCCACAGGAAGTAGTCCTGATGTGGGATCCAGTGGATCCACTGCCAACAGGAAGTCATGTCAGTGTGATCAAGTGGCCCGCTGCATACAGGAAGTGATGTCAGAGTATGATCTAGTGCATCCACTTTGCAAAGATGTCCACTGGATTCAGGAAGTGACATCACATTGTGGTCCTGTGTCGCCGCTGCATACAGGAAGTGATCTCAAAATGGGATCAAGTGGATCCATGACATACAGGAAGTGACATCACGCCCGTGGTTTTTCGTTGACTGTGTGACACTCAAGCTAACATTCTAGTCAGCAAGACGTCGCACATTTGAAAGGATGTCACCTGAGCTGATTGGTGACCACGGTAACCAGTCGAACTTAATCAGCCCGTTCCCACACAAACTGGAGAGATTATTACTTTTTTCTTTCCTTCGACGGGTGGAGAACAGTGGCGTTGGTTGCCAGGCAACAGGACATCAAAGCCTCACCTGATCCAAATTAGCAGGGATTAGCCTGGCTACCGGTTGTGCTAACAGGCTAGCATAAGGCAAGGCGAGATGTGAGCCACTTAGCGTGAGCTTAGCCCGGCGGTACGCGCGGCTCAATCTTCAGCGAGAGCTCGTACAGCGCGTCTTCATCCATCACCTGCGTCTTGTCCAGCAGGAAATGAGTCACCTGCAGGGGGGCGGGGCCGCAAAATGGCTGTCAGTCAAACAGGCGCCAACAGAGAGGAGCTGAAAGAAGCGCGCACGCGCACCCGACCTTGGCCTGGTGCTCGATCCTGTAAGGAGCTTGCTGGAACTGCCGGATCTCTCGGATGATGTGACTAATCTGACGGGGAGAAAAAAAGACCTCGTTTCAGACAGCGTGGAAGTTACGGAACGTCCGGGGCATTTGTGACTTTTTCATGTATTTATTTATTTTTTTAAACAAATCATCTGTTAGCCATTTATTGTTCCAAACTAATGTTATGGTTTGAACCAGCGATTCTCAAAGTGCGGTACGAGTCGCACGAGTAGTATGCGAAAGAATCAGTGAATTACATGCTCAAACTTCCCAGAATGCTTCATCTTCTTTAATCCAGTGCAGTATTGTATTGAATTTTTAAGTACAATACATTTGCATTGAATAACTCACCAATTGATTGAGGTCATTTTTTTCAATCTAACTTTTATGCGCATTTTACAGTCCATTTTGATTGAATCATTATTTGAGAACAGTTCTTATTTTTCTAGAGTTAAGCGCAGTGTTTATCTGTTCAAACGGCGCATAATGTTACTGTAGCTAACGAAACCGTTCGATCTACTTTATAGGAATAGAATCTCCCTTTGGACGAACGCTCGGGCCTTCTATGCCACTGTATTCTCGTCTTGGACTTGGCGAGCCAAATAGTTTTGGGAGTGAAAAAGGTTGAAAACCACTCGTTTGAACGATGAATATAGGTTATGAGCAACATTTTCAGCAAATAGCGCGAACAGCTGCCTTTTTCAGTCAATAATTGTAGTCACGTTCTGCAGACAAAAAGAGCGAGTAGAATTCATTCAACAGCTGAAAAATCCCCATGGAATAAAAACCAACCCTAAAACGAATGCGCTCCCGGCGGCTTTTTTGGAAGTCTTGTAAGCGATTCGATTTACCATCCTCATCTTGGAGAAGTTGACCAGGCCGTCCTCGGTGAAGTTGGGCGTCCCCTCCTCGATGAAGGCCAGGTCGGTCAGGTACATGCCCAGGTAGGGAACGCACGGAGGGTTACAGCTGCGCGCGGGGGCACGCGCGCGCACACACACACACACACACACACACACGCTTGTAACACACGCACACAGCAAATAAGCATTTCGAGCTCCACCACGTTTACTTTTTCAGCGTCTCTCGGAGGTTCTTGAAGCGTCCTTCGGACGAGACCGTCCTCTGCAGACGATCCATCAGCGCCTTGGTCTGCGCGCGCACAAGGCAGAAGAGTTTGGTGCGGAGAAAGGAGCAGCGTGCGCCTGGCGGGGCTGGCAAACATTTGTGCTAAAAAAGCCCCGTCTGATTTTGGAAAAGACACACGGGGCGGCTCATTCGTAGCGCATGTAAAAGAAAAACTAAATTGTCCATGTTAAATAGTTCATTTCAAATATTTGTAAAATATTTTCGAATTTTATTTTGAATATTTAAAGAATACATTGTTTAAATAAATACAAACATTCAGTCATTTTCATTTTCTTACTTCTTTTTAAAGCCTTTGATGTCAAATATGTATTTGTTTTATTTTACTCATCTTTTTAAATATTATTAAGAGTAAATAAATGAACCCATTATTCCATTCGATTTGTATCTTAATTCATGACTTGCGTATTCTGAATTTTCATTTTGAAAAACATGTTTATTTTGAACAATACAGCTTTTTGTGTAAAACGTATTCATGTAAGATGATGATGCTTTGTCTGAAAAATATGAGTTTAAAAAAAAAAGAATTCTCTAGAAAAACGGCTTTAGAAAATTGTGAACTTTTTTCGAGAGAAAAGATGCCGTTTTATAAATAAATACAAAGTTAATACACTGAAAACATACATATTACTTTCTCAATATTGAAGAAAAAAAATGCCAAAATTAATTAAATTAAAAACGACAAATGAATACATAAAAAAATCTATTTGAATTAACCAGTTTGAAGGGGGGGGGGAATGCCTAAATTTAGGTCAAACATTTTTGGAGGCAAAAAAAAAAAAATAATCTCATGACTTTTTAAAAATGAATCCAACTTTCATATGAAAGTAGATTCAATACAAATTAGAATGACGCAGTTTTGAGGGCAAGCAAGCGCAACGTGAGCTAAATGTTGATGTTCGTTTCGCAGCCGTCACACTGAGAAGCGTTCCTAATCTTTTGAGCGCCCGGCGTGTCCAAATCAGGCAGCGGCACTTTGCGTCCGCTCCCACCTGCTTGCAGACTTTAGCCCAGGTCTTCTTGAGGCGGAAGACGGCGCTGCGGTTGAGCGCCGAGGTGATCTCCAGGACGCCGTTGTAGTTGTTGAGGCAGCGGCAGATGTCGGCCACCGCCAGCCACTTGTCGATGGCGCCCGCCCGGGAGCCCGCGTCGCCGTGCGTCATGATCTGCGACGCCACCAGGTTGCTCATCTGGGGAGAAACCCGAAAAAAAACAACACCTTGATAATGTCATCTACAGCATGCGCTTTCCTGGTTATACGTTACAAAATACGTGGAATCCTCTCGCTTACGTAAGACGCGAGCACGAAAAGAGCAAAAGCAAACGTCGGGGAAAAACGTCTTTTGGAAATGAACTCACGTTGTTGAAGTGCTGGCTCGTTTTCATGATGTAAGGCGTCTTGTCCGTCTTGTCCACTTTCATCCAGCCTTGACCGAGGAACTCCCTGCGACAATCCATCAATCAATCAATCAATCAATCAATCAATCATCTTTATGCACACGACACCCTGCCCCTCCGATATCCCCTCTTCATTTCTCCTCGCTAATAAATGATTTTCTTGATATGTTACCACTTTTTATCTCGAGAAAAAGATGGCTTTGTTCTTTTTTTTCCAACCGCCCCAACTTTCTCCATGTCGTTACGATGTCATTCTTGAAATGTTTTTTTCCCCAGACTAAAATAAGACTTTTTGTAGAAAAACCCGAGACGACAAACTATGACTGGAGATGATTTTCTTTAAAAAAATTGTATTTAAAAAAAAAAAAAAAGGAAAAAAAGAAGACTTTTTTTATCTTGCGATATCGAGCGGCGAGCACCGCCATTGGAACCTGCATTGTCCCGAATGACCACCGGGGGCGGGAAACGGACCGCATCGAAGGGGAAGCCGATCGCTGACATTTGGCTCAATTTGCCTGCGCCAAATCATTGTAATGGTCGGACTGACTCATAGGGAATGCTCCTGAAGACGATGTGGTCCAACAAAGTGATCTGCTCGGCCAGCTCCATCGCAGACAAAGACGCCAAACACTCTGCTTTTGGACTTTCCGCCTTTGCGCACAAACACACAAATGTGATGAAAACACTCACAACAGAATCATTGGCTCGACGTGAAGGTTCTTTTTCTTACCGCAATGAAGTGGAGAAGCGGACAAGTTTTCTGCTCATCGTTAGAAGATCATTTCCATCATTATGTGGTAAAAAAAACAACAACAAAAAACAAAAAGGCTGTTACTGAGAGTAGTACTCTTCATGACGTATGAAAATGAAGTACCATTTGTAGAATGTCCTCAATCTTGAGCTGAGTGTCGTCTTGTTCTTCCTGGCAAAGAGCGCTGACGACAACATACATCAAGTTAGATGTTCAGCAGTCAAACAAGCAAAACAAAAAAGCGGAGGCCGAGAACCTGAGGATGTTGGCGGTGGCTCTCCTCTCCTGCGGCAGGAGGTCAGGATCCCGAAGAACTTCCTCCAAGAGGCCGACCACGCCCACCTTCAGCTCACCGTTGCTCTCGAAGTCCTGCCGAGTGTTACGTGAAAATCAATCCCTTTTGGAACAAGTTGAAGTAGTGTTTTAATTTTTTTTAATACATCTGCAAACATTTTTTCAAAATACATTTTTAAAAGGTTATGCACTTTATGCGCACGTGCTTTCTTAGTTTTTTATTTGAAATAAATCGAGAAAGAATACTTTTCCATGCTGTCATTATGGGATGTTGCGGATAGAATTTTGAGGGCAAGAAAATAATGTCTTCAGTATTTGGAAAAAGGTTGTAACACAACAGAAGGCGGAAACATTTACACAACCAAGTACTTTCTGGATGCACACGATGCGAATGCCATTTCTTAGTTTTTATTTTTAGTCCAAAATCTACAAAAATTAAAAATGAACGACTTTTTCACGATGGGGTCTTCTAAGTAGAATTCGGAGGGGAGGGAAGAAAATCATTTTGGAACATCAAATTCGGCCAAAGTGGAAACATTCCCAGGACTTCACTTGGATTGTACACGTCGGTCAAGAAAGCTGTCGACGGAAGTTGTGGTGTGCGTTCACCTGCGAGTGTTTGGACACCCAATGTCGCAGCACGTTGAGAACTCGGTTGGTGGCGGCTCTGCGGATGATGAACTCTTTGTCGCACGACTTCTCCGAGCTTCCGAACGCTGCGACAGGAAACGGGAAGGACTTTTAGCACTTTCCTTGCGAGATTTAGCGTCTTGCCAGACGACCATAACGACTTCGTCTGGAAACGTTTAGCGACTCGCACGTCACTCGCCAGGCCGGGCCAGGCCCCGCTTTTAAAGCCGCACACGTTCAAAGTGCAAAATGTGAGAACGGCGACCCCGGGTGGCCCAAAATAATAGCCGCGCCTCACATGGAACAGCGCTCCGAGATGGAACCTACCCTGGGAGCTGCCGTGTCCGGCGGCGGCGGTGGCGATGGCGAAGGCCGACGCGGGCGACACGGCGCAGCGAGCGTTCTCCGCCGAAGACGCTGACGAGACAGCGAGACCGCAGTTAAGGCAAACCGCAACTCGGTCTTGACAGAATAACTCGACGGGCGCCGGCCGGCGCGATACCTCCCGCCGGGCGGTACCGCAGGTGTCGCGGCGTGGACGGCGAGCGACACGGCGACACGTCGCCGGACTCGTTGCTGCTGCCGGCGGCGGTGGGAGATTCCGGAATAAATTTGTCCAGAGACACTGACTCCAGCACGGCTGTCGGGGGGAGGAGTCACGAGTCACGAGTCACACGTAACCATGGCGACACCGCTCGCGCGACATCACCGTTAACTGTCGTGCGAGCGTTTTTTTACGTCACACCAGACATGCTTGTGATATTAAAGACACGTCCGTGGACAATCTGAACTCAGAAGGTTTTGGGTTTTTTTTGGTTGGTGTCCACAAACCAGCACATCACAGACATGTCGTTGGTGTTTTTGACCATCAAAGATGTCCATCAGATCAAAGACACATTTGTGGGGAACTTGTACACAATCATTTTTGGGGGGCGGGGCATCCAAAATGTTTTGTTTTGGAATTGGCATCCATCGTTTGACCTACTCAAAACATGTCCACGGTGAATGATTTGCATTCAACATATCAAAGACACACCGATGGTGACTTTGTACTGGCCGCGCCAAACCGTGTCTTTGATGCGTTCAATTCAGGATGCCAATTCCGTGATTTCAAAGACACGGCGGCGGTGAATGTTTACACAACAAAGACACGCTCGTCGGTCATTTCTTTTTCCACCGGTGTCCACCATTCATCACCTCACAGACACGTCGTCCTCGGTGATTTATTTTCATCGGCGTCCATCGTTTAACATCAAAGATACGATGACAGTTCCGAGGTGATTTTTTTCATTGGGCTCCAGCGTTCAACACATCAACGACATCCTCCGTGGCGATTATTAGTATTATTTTTTGGAGCCACACGACTCACCTCTGCGGATGCTTCTCCTCAGTTTCCCGCAGAAGGCGTCGATGCGAGGCAGTTCGCCGCCGCCGACGTCCTCGCCGCCCGGGCTGAGTTCGGGCGAGCTGGGACCGCGACTGAGATCCAGGGGGGCCTTGGTGACGGCGGGCGGCGGCGAGGACGAGAAGCCGAAGAGCGTCCTGGACGGGGCGGCGGCGTGGGGCGGCGGCGAGGACGAGGCGAAGAGGCCGGGGCCGTGCGTGGACGTGGGGGAGCTGGCGGCGGAGGAGGACGGCGTGGAGGAAAGGTCCAGAACTTTGGGGCCCACGGGCGAGCTGAGGGACAGCTTGCGCGCGTGGACAGGCGAAGACGTGCGAGACGGGAGGGACAACGGCGGCGGCGACGAGAACTTGCGGCACAGGCGCGGGGATTTGTTGTTCAGGGGGTCCGTGCCCCACGAGCCCTGGTTGGCGGCGAAGAACAGTTCCAGGGACCTGAGGACACAAGACCACCTGTCACCATTGGGGGGGGGGGGGGGCGCCACTGAGGGAGGCGGAGGTGTGCATGGAGTCACTGAATATGGGGGCGGGGAGAGGGGGGGGGGGGGGGGGGGGCTTGAATGTTTGTTTACTTGGACTGATCCAGAGCCAGCCGAGTGATCTTCAGAGTGTAGTCGGGACACAGAGACATGATGGACAGACGGTCGCACGAGTGCTGCTCGATCCTGACCAACAAAATGACGAGGAGGAGGAAGATGACGATGAAGATGTGGACCAAAGCGGGACTAAGGGGATTTGTGGACCTGGAAACTGATCCAATTCTCAGTATTTTTGAACGGCGTACAGACATCAAAGATCGGATTTTTTCTTCATTGATATCCAGCATTTAACACATCAAAGACACACCCACGATATCAAAGAGATGTCCACGATATCATCGTTGCGTCTATTGTGACTTTCTGCCTGGCCACGAGGCGGCGATGTCCCTTTGCAAGCCAAAGACTTTTTTTCATTGGTGTCCAACCTTGAACATCTCGAGGGCGTGGCCGTGGTGAATTTTAACACCTCAAAGACACGGCCAAGAAATCAAAGACACATCCGCGAGGATGATTTTCATTGCTCGTTGCCATGTTACACATCAAAGACACGTCCGTGGGATTTCGCCCAACAAATTATCATTAACATCGCTGGCCATTATTTGCCACATCAAAGACATGCCCACGATATCAAAGCCAATGGTGATTTTGTTGTTGTTGTCGTGGATACTAATTTAAAAATCACCACGGATGTTTCTTTGATGTCTTAAATTGTGGATACCAATAGAAACAAACATTTCCACGAATGTGTCTTTGATATGTAAAATTTTGGATAGCAACCAAGTGTGAATTGAGCATCTTTGATGTGTAAAATGGCAACTCGCAATGGAAAAAAAGAAAATCTCCACGGATGTGTCTTTGATTTCATGTCCATGTCTTTGCCGTGTTCAAATTCAAAACCATGGCCAGGTCCTCCATATGGTAACGGTTGGAAAGCAATGAAGAAAATTGCGAAAAATGCTTTTTTCCAATTGCACGACACCGATTCCACCGTTTTGGCCAGATGACCGACCGCAGTGTTGTTTCCCAGTCGGCAGCGGCGTACCTGACGGGTATGGAGGTGAAGGGTCGCCTGTAGATGTGCGCCAGCTTGCGGATGACGACGGCGGCCGTGGTGAAAATTCTGTACGTGTGCAGGAAGGTGTTGAGGAAGTCGATGGACAGGAAGCGGAGGTCGGTGAGGCGCTCCAGGAGGCGCTCCACGCTGGCGTAGCGGATCTGAGGGACTTTGCACGAGTTGAGCGTCTTGCTGAAGCAGATGTCCACGTCGTCTTTGTGCAGGCGGGCGTCCGACCTGCGGGGGGCGCCCGACGTTCACAAGCGGACGGCGTTATCGGCGCTTATGTCCGTAAAGACGTTTCGGCCGATCGGAAGCATTTACGCAAACGAGCGGCTCACTTAGCTATGCGCAACAACAAACAACAAAAAAACCCAAGAGGATGTCTGCCCTGGCGGTGGTCGTGCGTCTTTGTGTCTTTGTTGGGTTTGTCTGTGTTTGTTTATTTGTGTGTATGCGTTTGTCGTAATATGCTTGATTGTGTGTGTGTGTGTGTGTGTGTGTGTGTTTGTTTGTGTTGGTTATTATGTTTACTTATATTGTTTTAACATTTGCCTGTTTCTTCCGTGAATGTTTGTTGGTTTGCAAACGCGTCTTCGTTTCGCGTGCGGTCACGCGGCGAGCGCGAGACGTCTCACTTGATCATGTGCGGCACGGACACTTTGGAGTTCTCCTCGAAGACGCTGGTCATCAGCCCGTTGCAGCGGATGTTATCGACGCACTGAAACGCAAAGGCGAGACGTGAGACGACTAAAGCGCTACTCGCAAAGCGCCATTTCGCGGGTTTCGCTCACCTGACTGATGTCGCTGGTCCAGGCCGCCTTCTCCTGGCGCGACGGCGCGAGCAGGACCACGGAGAACGTCTGGCCGTCGGGGGGCTCCACCACCACTTTGAACTCGGCGCGGCTGAAGCCTTGTCCCGCCGCGTTGTCTGCGAGCAAAACTTGTTTCCGATCAACGTTTCAAATCATTTGATCAAAAACGAGGCCAAGACATGCTCACAGTCCTCGTCGCTGGCGTCCAGTTCCTCGATGAGCGTACACTCCATGAGCGACAACGCGCCGCCTTGCTGAAGCACAAACACAACAACTCTTCATTGCGCCAAAGGTCTCGCAGCCCGTCCGGGCAGCAAGCACCCGTTGGGCCCGAATTAGTTGCGCCCCCCGTTTGCAATGGAGTTCTTCGTTGTTAATGAAGTTCCAAATATCGATTTCAACAGCAGCAAACTAGCTGGGGCATAATGAACTGGGCCCTCCCTCGATTTGCAATTCATTTGCAGAACGGTGCCACGCTAAACTTGTCAAAAGAGTTCATCTCGGCAGCAAGCGCGAGTTAGGCCTGAATCGATCGCGCCCACTGTTGACTATTCGTTTCTTTGTGTTTTTTTCCAGTTGAAACACGTCCTTCGCCGTACTCCTCCGGAGTCGAACAGCAGGCCGTCTCGGCAGCAAACTCGTCGGCCCCGACTCGATCGTGACCTCTATTTACAATCCCTTGCTTTTGTTCGTCTCCTTTGCTCCAGTGGGCCCACGGCCAAAGCCGCCTCGAACTCAAGCGCGTCCCATCTCGGCGGAAAACAGCGCTTGCCCTCAGTTAAATGCGCCCGAATTCATTTGTCTGTTTTTGTTTTAGATCCCGCCCATCGCATTATGTGTGTCAACTTTCTCAAATGTTAAATAATAACGTCGCAATAGTACGATGAGGCGATTTGACATTTTCCGTGGGAGGGAAACCCGTTACCCGCACACCCGAGTTAGTTTGACAGCCCTTGTTCGGAAGCGATCCGAGCCAAATTCGTGACCGTTTTCAAATGTCTCGCTGACAAACAGTACTTGGCCTTCAATGGATCGCACCCTAGTTACAATTTCTTTCTTTTTGAGCTCTAAACTGACCCTAAGCAAACTAAAAAGTATTTGGCCCTTGATTCATTGCATCCTATATTGACAATTCATTTCTTCCTTCACTTTTTGGCTAGTCGGCCCTCAATTCATTCCGCTCGCCGCTTTTTGGGTTCTTCGTCGAGTCGAGAACGTTTTTGCAGACCTTGAGCAGGTGCAGCTTGCCTCCGGACGTCCTGGTGCAGATGAGGAAGTGCTTGGTGAACAGGAAGCACTGGCGCTCGCCTTCCTTGCGCAGCGACAGCGAGCCCAGACGCACTTTGCTCAGCATCCCGCGCTCGCTGCTCGACGGCAGCTGGACGAGCGAACCTGTCGGGGGCGGGGACAGCACACTTGCGCTTCAGCCTTCGCCACGACAGCCCACGAACGATAAGGCCGCCCTTTCGACCACCGAACGCGCGCGCGTGTGTGTGTGTGTGTGTGTGAAACGACAAGATGGCGTCCACCTTGTCTGACGAAGGTCTGGCTGGTGTCCAGCAGAATGTCGCAGCCCTCCACGATCATCCTCTCGATGGCCAGGTTCTTGCGGATGTTCTCCGTGTCGCTCACCTCGTCGTGCATCGTCCTGATGACGCGCGCAACACCGCGCACACATTTGTCACTTTTGAGAACAACAACCACACAAGAAGAAGAAGGAGAAGAAGTTCGTACTTGGAGAGTTCTTCCAGTTTGGACTTGGCAAAGTGCAAACTATTTCTCTCCACGTGCTCGTGCGGCGTGTGCGCGAGCAACTCGTGAAGCGTGATGATGTAACGAGGAATCTGGAAAGACAACGCGGGGACGCCCCCGCTCGTCACAAATCGAGTCGTTCCGCCGTCACGTAATAACTACAACTGCAAGTGACACTAACGAGCTAACTAAGACTTATTACCTACATAGTAACGCCGACGCTGACTAACGACAACATTAGCAATAGCTCAATGACTATAAGCTCACACTAACTAGCAAATGACCTGATCACTGCTAACTAGAACCAACTATACTGAAAATACAACTAATTAGTTAACTATGACTTACTATAAGGACCCATAACTAACCGGCTAACTATTTTTACCTGCTGAACTCACCACTATTACTCACGCTTACGTATTAGAACGCTAAGTACAACTGACTCATTGGATAACCTTCGCAAGATTAACACTTCAGAGCTGACTTCCAGCCAAATATCCAAAAATAACTTAACTAAAACTAGCTCAGGTGCTCTTAGTAACTAGATAACAAACTATAGCTATTAGTAACTAACTAGATATTACTAGCTGGATAGCCAACTAGAACGATCGCTCTATCCAACTAACCAATCAACTGTTACTTGCTAGATCACTAACAATCTAACGAAGCGTAACTATTACTAAATGACAAATAAACCTCGAACTAGCTCACCGACTATTATTAACAGGCTAACTGGTACAATGGCTAACTTGAAGCCTTCCTAAATAACTATCTCACTAACGAATCGGCAGTTACGAACGACCACCGCGATTGTGTACTGGTGTCGTACTAGTATTAGCAGCAGTATTGAAACCTGGAACATGGGGTAGGTGAGGAAGGTCTCGAGCATGCGGCCCTCGCAGGCGGCGTTGGCCTCGTACTGCTTGAGCAGCTTGTCGAAGTCGCGGTTCTGCTTGCAGTTGGCCAGAACCTGAAGGCTGTACTGGTGGTTGCGCACAAACTCCTGGTAGATGTTCAGCATGGGCAGAAGGATGTCGAACAGGTCCGCTGGAGGACGGAGGAAGAGGGTGACGACGCCGAAGGTGACCGCCGGCGCGGAGACGCGCGACTCACCGAGGACGAGGGTGGGCCAGTTGGCCATGCGAGCGGTGAGGCCCTGGTGGAAGATCTGGTGCAGGAACATGACGGTCTCGCTGGGGCAGACACGGACCGGGAGCGCGTGAGCCGGCCGGCGGCAAAAACCCAAAGCCCGCCGAGATCGAACGTCGCGAATGGAGGCAAAATCCGCCTCCCTTTCGGGTATCTCCTCCTGATTAGATTTCACTCTTTGCGGCACACGTTTACTTGTTTGAAAAAAATCGCTTTTTCCTATTCTACCGGTCAGCAATTGTGCTTAAAGGCTCGGTCGTGTCGCTATTTGGCTGCTTTTGTCTTTTTTTATTTAAAAGGCAGTCGTGGCACCTGTTGAGGAAGATGCTGCTGACGTCGTGGTGGCTCACGGGCGGCTTCTTGGAGCTGGCGGCCATGCGCAGCGGACGCAGGAAGCAGTTGACCAGGACGGACAGCTGGCTGACGTACTCGCTCTCGGCCTCCACCATGTTGAAGACGATGTGGTTGCGCTTGCGCATGCTCTCGGCGTGCGGAGAGCAGATGTAGTCCTGAACGATCAGCTTCCACTTCCTCCGGCACAGCCAGCCGCGCATGAAGCTCTGCACCTGCGCGACGCGTAACGGGTCACTTCGCAAATCGCTTGACAAGTCATGTGACCGGAAGTCAGCTAGAAAGTTAGGTGACACTTAACACAGCATCATCCAAAATCATCTTCAATCGCTAAGTCAATGACCGTCATTTCCCGTGTATAATACGCACCGCCAAAGTTGACCTCAAAATTCTGCAAAACCCCTCTACCCATGTATAATGCATTTTTACAATGCATGATTTTGCTTCTACCCCTATGATCAACACGTGAAGTATTATCTGTATTTTATTCTGAAGTGGAGCACTTTATTTGAACGCATAATGCGTCTTTTAATTTACTTGCTCTTATTTTGAAATTCACAGCCCTACTTTTATTTAGTGAATGAGAAAACACGCAGTTGTGTGTGAAAACACTTACGTTTGATTACCCAGGCAGAATTTGTAAGATGGGTACAATTCTTGAAGAAAACATGAACTTCATTTTATTTTAATGGGATTCAAATGAAACTGTCTAGCATTTCAGAAAAGCATTACCATTCAACAAAACATTTCCATAAAGAAATGAATGGTGGTTGTTGTTCAGTCATCAGTCGTATTTAAAAAAAAAAAAAAAAAAACATTTCACAAATTTTGCCAGGGTATGTAAACTTATGAGCACAACTGTACATATATGCGGTCATACGTGCCCGTCATATTGGAATGAAAGTGTAGGCTACACTAGGTGGCGGTGACGTATTAGAATGCAAGTGTACACTTCTTTCATAACCTCTAGGTGGCGGTGGCATATTGAAATGATAGTGTACAGCTTTTTCATAACCTCTCGATGGTGGCATACATTTATAAAATAGGAAAGTTGTTTTTTTCCCCATTTCCCCCTATACCCATGTATAATGCGCACTATTGATGTTTTGACAATTTTGGGGGCGAAAAAAAACGGGCATTATACATTTATTGCTCTGTTATTGATTAAATGGTACAACTGCCGGCGTTAGCGGCTAGCAGCTAGCTACCCGAGTGCCCCGTCGGCCCGCGACAGCCGGGGGACGACTTTTCCCTGAGAAAGTTGAACAGGTGAAAATGACTCTGCGCATTTATTTACCTTTGATGCTGGTTAGGCTATTATTCAATTAATGAATAATCAAATTAGGGTTAGGTTATTATTAAAATCACTGTGTAAGATTCTGCATTTTTGCAGTGCAGATAAAGATATGCACATTTGCAATACAATGGGAAGTTTTGACAGCTACGCTTCAGTTCCACTTTAACAAGTCACATGACACCGTCGCTTAAGTCACTAAATAAGCCAGTTGACACTTAAGTCACGTAACTAGTCACATGACACTTTAGAAATCCAATGACACTTAAAGTCAGTCAGCAAGTTCCAAGGCACTTCAATTATTTTAAAGTCACAAGTTAACATGTGACACTGACGAAGTCACCGAACAAGACTCAAGACTTGTGAAGTCACGCGTGACAAAAGCAGTCACGTGACACCTAGCAAGTGACTCAGCAAGTCTTCGAACTCCCACGAGTGACGTTTGAGCAGGCGCGCGGGTGATCAGCGGCGCCGCGCGTACGAACCTTCTTGATCTTCTTGATGTCGGGGTCCTCCTCGTCCAGGACGTTCTGGCTGGGCTGCGTGCGCTCTTTGCTCCTGTTGAGCAGCGCGATCTGGACACGACACACGCACAACGCCGTCAGCCGGACCGCCGGCATTAGCCTACGGCGGCGGGCGTCCAGCGCTAGCGGCGGCGCGTACCTCGGCCTTGAGCCTCTCGATCTCGGCGTCCTGGTCCTCCAGCTGCGCGCGGAGCTGATTGGCTGCGATTTTCTCGGTCTCCGAGATCTGGACCAGGTGGATGTACTTCTGCATCAGGATCTCGCGCTCCACGATCAGGTCCGAGTAGCTGACCGCACGCACGCCGCGAGGCAACGTCAAAAGTTGGGCTTTTTCTTTGGCTTTTATTGCGACACTTGTACCAAATGTTTAGCCTCGTACCGTAGCCTTTAGCATTCAGCGTGTTGCAGACACACACACACACGAACAAACACGTGCAAACGCAAATATACGCACACACCCACACAAACACACATGCAAACGCTCGTGTACACGCACGTTCTCACAACAACGCACATTAACATGCACGTGCACTCACGGAAACGGTCACATTTGCGAACACACACACACATATGCAAAGGAACACAAACAAACGCGCAAACAAACATATACGCACACATGCAAACACAGGAACACACCGTCTTGCACAAACACACGCGCACTCGTGCACACAGACACGCGTTCGCACGCTCACACGTTATTTCCTCTGGGGAATAACATTTTTTTTTTCCCATTTGTAACGCTGACACACATTCGACATAAGCACAGCGCTGTTCCATATTTGCGTGTGCGCGTTGCCCTCGCGGCAGTTCACATTTAGGTCATAGTTGCGTTTTACGGACTTACATCACACGCCGGCCTTCTGTCTCGCGCGCTCACTGTTCTATTTTTATCTCCTCGCGCGACCTCTCACTTCGGTCGCGGTCACATCCAGTGCCCCCCCCCCCAAAAAAAGAATCATATTTCCAGTGAGCAGAAAATGCTGTCAATCATCAAATCATCCTCAATCCCGATGGCAAGCGTAAAAAGAAGTTCAAACCATTCAAAAAAGTCGACTTTAACAGGTTGAAGTCTTTGATGCTCTCACAACTTGATTTGTTATTTATTTGTTATTATTTTCTTCATCAAAATTGCTAATTGGAGCAGAGCGGGTGAATGTGTGTGCGTGTGTGTGTGTGTGTTTACCTGGCCTGCTGTATGCAGTCCACCCACTCGTTACAGTCGGCCTCGTCCTCCGTTCGAAGCTCCAAAGGCTTCTGACCGTCATGGCCGAACAACACCAGGAAGTAGTGCTGCGCGCACACACAGGTCAACTTCCTGTATTCCACCTGACTTCCTGTATTTGCAACACTTTACAGCACTTCACACGAAGATGACGATCATGCGCGTACGCGCGTGTTTAGTCATGATGTAACACGAACGGGCCAGAGCCACTTGTTCGCGTGTGCGGCATCCGACCAGCAGGGGGCTTAAAGGCTCGCGCGCGTTACGTCACCGACGAGGCAGCTTGTCCGGCTAATGCGGCTTCCCGCGATTTAAGCCGCACCGCGACAACGACCCGCACGGACGGTGTTCCTAGGCCGCGCCCCCTTCTGCTCGGACCACGAGTCACTTCAGTCACGTGACACTTCGAGGCCCCGTAAAGTGAAAATCAAAAGTCTTTTCAATGGGACACAAAATTGAGAAGTGTTGTTAACAAGCCCGCCGAATCCGAACGAATCAAAAAGTAGAACAATCGCGGCTCCGAAATCCCAGAAATCGAGATCTCCTCCCAACCGCGGGACGTCGCAGGCGTGTCCGCGGAACGCGCTGACAACGCGGCGGGCTCGACCTTCGCCCGTCAATCGAATACTCGTTAGCCGTCCTAAATTCTTTGCACGTTTACAACACTTACCGTCCAACATATTTCTCGTATTTAGAAACAAAACGCAAACATGACACGAAAGTGTCTTTAAGAAGTCGCTCGACGAGTCTCATGAGACGAAACAAGTCTCGAACGACACAACACCGGCTTAAAAGCCAACGTGCAAACGTTTGAAATCACAAGCTCGGACTAATAGTTTCTTCCGCTGTGGTTAAAGTGAGCGTAAAAGGGGTTTTGGTCAAATGGCAGCGTTATTATGTATTACGTGCGGCAATTGAACATTTTGCTACAGAGTTCCGGAGGTTCCGGGCCGCTGGCAAACCGGATCGCCGGAATTCTTCGATCCCACTTTGGATTTCTTCTTTCCTTGCGCCGGGCGCTCCCTCCTCTCCTCCGATTGGCTGCCTTCTGCCGACCCGTTTTGAGGAAGGAACGTGGCCAAAGCGCCACCGCCAACAAGTTGGCCGGCGTTTCGCAGCAAACGCAAAAGTTCGCTCGCGCGGACGAGACCTCGCTCGAAAAATGACTTTGCGACCCTCAGCCTCCTTTGAAACCTTAACACTGGCTCGAAACCCTACCGGCGCGGTGAGAGTCTGCTTCGAAGGCCTGACCCTCGTTCCGAGCCCTAACGAAAGCCGAAGACAGCTCGAGCCTCCCGTGCGTGTCTGGAAACCTTGCAAGAGTGAACCGGACCCCCGACCCCGACCCCGACCCCGCCTACCTGCGACTTGTCGGGCGAGGCCGGTTCGGGCGCGGGGGCGCGCTCGCACGTGCAGCCCTCCAGCAGGTACATGCCCGACGGGCGCGCGCTGCGCTCGTCGTCGAAGTAGAAGAGGAGATTGTGGTGCAGCGCGAAGAACTTGTCGCTCCAGCGGACGTTCTCCGAGCTGCGCTTGCTCAGCACGCCGCGCTTGGCGCCCTCCTTGCGGGCCAGCTGCGCCAGGCGCAGCGCGTGGCCCTCGTTGTAGCGCACGCTCTTCTGCATGGGGACCGGCCGCGCGGCGGAGGCGCGCCGCCACCGACGGCCCGCGGCGCGCCCGGAAGTGGAAATGAAAGCAAAAATGCAAACAACAACAACAACAACAACGGCAACGGCAACGACACGAGGACGAGAAAAAAGGCCAAAGTCAAGTGAGGCGAGCGCGCGCGCGGGCGGGCGGAATGTCGGCGGCGGCGGGATGAGCGCTAATCGGCTTTCGAGTCCTCTTAAAGGGCCAGCAGCAGCCGCCAACTGTCAAACTGTCACACTTATTGACACCCTTTGGCTTCCCACGCTCGGAAGGGCCAAAACGTCTTTCAAATGTTCGGCGAAGTTGCTGGTGACATTTTGGATCTATCGCAATGTTCTCGTCTTTCCCGTCAAAACGAACGCAAATGCGTCTCAGCGTCCCGCCGCTTCCTGTTTTCCTTTCTTCTACCAACGTCTTCACCGTTAATTTGGTTGCAATACAGCGGAGGGATCGGTGATGAGGCGGCCATTTTGTGTGTATCGTTACTCCTCAGATAGGAACAAATATGTTGAATTTGTCAAAGTGTCACAACCACTGCGCCTCTTTACCGTTTTTGCGGTCGTATAAAGACAAAAGAGTGCAATCTTTTGAACGAGTAGTTGAGATCGTGTATGCGCTCGTATCCGCAGAGTTTGAAGCGCAACGCGTGTCAATTGTGCAACTCGCCCCATTTTCATGAAGCCGTTTTTGTCAATTCGCGTTCCGCTAGAAGCGTATCACCGTTCGCTCCGTCCATCGGGATTGCCTCGACGACGAATGTGTGAAATGTTCCAAAGGAAGGACCGGAAGCGGGGCTCTCGCGGCACGGGGGCGGCAACGTGCCCGCGGAAAACGAAAAAAGGGCCGCAAGCGTCTCGATGAACTGAAATGAGACACCCGTCGTCTTAACGATGTCTCGACTGCCACCATGTCGCAAAAGTCAAACAAAATGTCGACGTGCGACACTTTCAAGCGATCCCTCCCGCAACCTACCGGGGAAATCACAATTTCCCATCAAATCGTTTCGAAACCCCAACGAGGTCTCGAAAGCCCACCGCCGTTCGCGAGTGTCACCCGCGGCCTCGGCTCTGATTGGCGGCTGAGGGACGAACCCGCTTTGACCTCAGGATCGCCGTCAAAGACGCAATGTGACGCGCACGCGAAACGTGCTACTAATCTGTTAGGCTGCTTAGTGATCAACACACGCACACGCGCGCGCTCACACGCACACACTCGCGGTCGTTTGCCGAGTGGCGGATGGCCGAGGTCGACCTTTTCGGAAGTACCGACCTCCCTTTCCGAGCTAAATTGTAACATTTGTTCCAGGACGCGGCTGTTGCATTTTTTCGTTTTTCTTCCGTCCAATCGGACTCCGGCCTGTAAAACGTCGCCGCGTCAGCGTAATCCTGCCCGGCGCCGTCCCGATCAATCGCGCTGCCGGCCCGCCGAACAAAAACCGGATTAGCCACGGCACTATATCTTTAAACCGTCGCATTTCAAATTCTATGACATCGGCACTTTCCCGTCCTCCGATTGGTCGGTCGTAGCGAGCCGAATTGGACGAGCGAAACACATCTGTCGCGATCTGCGGATTATCGCGAGGGGCGGGGGCGGGGGGGGGGACGGCAGGGTCACGGCAAAGGTCGAGGACGCCGGCGGCCTGCTCCCAAAGCCTCACTGGAAACATCAGACGTTATTAAATGATTCAAAACACATCACGTTCATGTCATAAAGCACGGCGGGAAATCGTTTGAAAAGGTTCATCTGACGAAGGATTGCGGGAAACGAGTCGTTCGATGGCGGCTCGCGACGAGCCGGACATCATTACGATCCCGGAGCGACCGCGCTTTGAAAACCGGACGGCCATAATCGACGTTTCGGACTTGATGGGTGGTAATTATGCTCGTTAGCGTAGCATGCGCGGGAAGTCCGGCAGCCTGTTTTCCCGGGTCGGGTCACGTGACCTTCCGCGGATCGCAGAGCAGATGAGCGTGACGATTTGGCCGTTTCGTTCGCTATTAGGGGAAAACATTACATCGTAAAAAGTACTTGAAAAACGTGTCGATGTGATCAAGTGTCATGGGAAACATGGGAGACATTATTCAAGGGGAAAATCATGGCAATTTCGCAAAACTACCGAGACAAACTTGAATTTTCCTCGGCGGGAAGATGTTCAATCAAACGTTAAAACGTGAAATCGCGTCAGTTGAATAAAAGTCATTGGAAACGCGAGACATCGTATTTACAAAAGGCTCGATGAGAAAGCAAAATTCAAAATCATCTTCATTTCATAAAAACTCATCGGAAACACGAACCCTTCGAATACTTCGATTTCATAAAGTCTGGCGGGAAACACGAGGCGAAGTTCATCATGCTCGTTTATTTAAGGCTCAGTGGAAACGGGAGACGTCATTACAAGGATCAAGTCGAATAAAACTACACTCACAATTTCGAAAGTAATCGAAGTTCATATATTTGTATGCATTTATCATCAACGTTTTTCAAACATGTAATAACTCAAACAATGCACCCTTTGGTGACATAACAATCCCATCCACCATCAAATACCGCCCGATGCTTCCACCTGGTGGCTAAACTGCAGTAAAAAAAAAAAAGAGATCAGTAGATAAAAGTACATCGTGTGGACATTTGAGTCTCCGAAAAAAAAGTCCCACAAACCACCGTCAAAGGTCGCAACCGGCCCGCGTGAATGCACGCCAAAGTACATTTCGTGATGAAAGGTTCTTTGTTAAAAGTAGTACGACTTCGCGCTCTCGATGGCGTCTGCTAAAAAGAGTTTGAATTCGGCCGTCAGGGTCCCGATCGCGTCCGACCGCCCGCGCGCACGACACAAACGTCGCGGCTGAGGACGAGGACGACGCCGCCACGTCTCAGGCGCTGCGGTCGTAGTCGCTGACCATCTTCTTGATGTGGTTGAGTTTGGCCTTCAGGTATTTGCTCCGCCTCTTCCTGGCGCGATAATCCGCCGACTGCCACGCACAAAAACACCAAAAGCTCATCGGCCGCTCGCTCGAATGCCCTCGTTCTCAAAGCGTGGCACGCGGGCACCCTCTAGCGGCGCGTCAAACAATCGCTCAGATGTTCAAAGTGTGCGGAATGTTACTGTGGCCGAAACGTCGTCGTCGTGGTCGTCGTTGGAATCCCGTCCAGCGCGTGTTATTGACAGCTCAGTTTCACTTTCACTTTCAAAACATTTGCCGAGCGCCGACCGAAGCCGCCTCACCTGTTTCACGTTCTTGATCCTGTTGTACTCGTCCAGAGCGTCCTGGCGGAAAATGATTATGATTGTCGTTATTCTTTTCACATTTAAACGTCTTTGAAGGACACCTCGAAATCCGACCAAAACGGCAGCCTGCCCGCGTCTTTTTGAGACTTTTTCCTGCGTTTCCACGTTTCCAAATTCCACGTGTCCACGTCAAAGTGGCTTTCGGGGCTTCGTTTCGAATCGATCCGAAAATGACGCCGTTGACCCAACAACGGCCGCTCGGCGGACTTCCCGTCTTTGTGGCCTTCGGTTTAGGTTTTTGAGGCGTTTTGCGGGTCAACTCAAGTCAAACTGGCTCTCGGGGGCTTCGATTTGAATTGACCGCAAATCGGCCGCTTGGAACCAAAATGGCAGACTCGCCTGCGTGTGCTTTTTTGGGGTTTAGGTTTTTTTGTGCCGAACGTGGCGACTGGCGCCCTCTACTGACCAGGTACTGCGGGCTTCCCTCCCGCAGCTCGTCCAGCTGTCGGTCGACGTCGCCGAGTTTCTTGTTGACGGCGTCCAGCTCGGCCTGGAGCTCTTTGTACTCGCGGCGGTCGCGGTCGAACTCTCGCTTGTACTCGTTTCGCTGGCGCTCGTCGGCGACGGGCGGGAACTCGCTGAGGAGCACAAGCGACAATTCGTATCGGCGCGACGCGTCCGCGCAGACCCGGCGGGCGGGCGCGTCCACCTGTAGAAGTCGGCATCGTCGTCGTCCAGCTCGTCTCCCGAAGAGGCGTAGTCGGCCTCGGGGTCCCGCCGTCTCCCGGCCGAGCTCGGAACGTCCGAGTCGGCGCCGTAAGGAACGCCGTTACCCGCGGGCCGCTCCTCCTCCGCCGGCCTGACCGACGCACACGCGTGACACGCACCGGAGGAATTATTATAGTCGTAATTATCGGAAGAAAAAACAGAACGTTCAGAATGAATTTTGTTCGGCTGCTTCAGGGCGCACGAGGATGCCGTGCCGTCAAATAGTAAACATTACACACACACGCAGCAAATTATACACACATTGTGTAACAATCATGTGAAACTTTGCTGTTTGCAGGGGCGTCACTAGGCCTAAGATTTTAGAGCCCCCCCTAAAATCTTCTCAAGCCCCCCCCCAAAATTATTTGCCAGTACGTGTTTATGGCGCCCCTCCTTCAGCCGTCACCTCATGGTGGTGGAGGGGTTTGTGCGTCCCAATGATCCTAGGAGCTGAGTTGTCTGGGGCTTCACGCCCCTGGCAGGGTCACCCACGGCAAGCAGGTCCGAGGTGAGGGACCAGACCGAGCACGGCTAAAAGAGCCCTATGATGAAAACTATTGATGGATCTAGGTTTCCCTTACCCGGACGCGGGTCACCGGGGCCCCACCTCCGGAGCCAGGCCCGGAGGTGGGGCTCGAAGGCGAGCGCCCGACCGGTAACGTGGTTCCCCCTTCCCGTGGGCTCACCGCCTGCGGGAGGGGCCATCGGGGTCGGGTGCAGTGCGAGCCGGGCGGCGGCCGAAGGCGGGGACCTCGGCGATCCGATCCCCGGCTACAGAAGCCGGCTCTCGGGACGTGGAACGTCCCCTCTCTGGCAGGGAAGGAGCCCGAGCCGGTGCGTGAGGTCGAGAAGTTCCGACTGGATGTAGTCGGACTCGCCTCCGCGCACGGCTCGGGCTCCGGTACCGGTCCTCTCGAGAGGGGTCGGACTCGCCTCCGCTCCGGAGTTGCCCACGGTGAGAGGCGGTGTTAGATTATCCGTAACGAACACCATGTTCAAGCGTAAGGGTGTCCACACGCGCACTCGGCACCGGGACGCCCGAGGTCGCAGTTCGACGATGGACTTTGCGGTCGTGTCATCGGACTTGCGGCCGCATGTCTCAGCGGTCAACCGATCACCAGCCGGTGGCGAGTCGGCTCCGACGGCGGGGGGGGGGGGGGGGGGGGGGGGGGAATCCCGGTCCGACGTGGCAGTCCCAAACGTATCGTGAGGGTCACGCGGGAGAGACCACGTTTCTCGGCTGGCCCGGGAACGCCTCGGGATCGATCCCCCGGAAGAGCCGGACGAAGCGGCCGGGGAGAGGGAAGTCCGGGCGTCCCCCGCTAAAGCTACGGCCCCCGCGACCCGACCTCGGATAAGCGCTAGAAAAGGGATGGATGGATGTTTACGGCCAAGTGTCACTGTCATAGCCCCCTAAAACCCATCTTCAGCCCCCCTCAAAAAAGATATTGGTCTCCACAAAATTTGGGGGGGGCGGGGGGGCTACGCCAACCTATATGTCAAAACCTCGCGACACCCCTGGGTGTCGGTTTTGTTGACTCTGAACGAGTCAGCACGGCACACGTGTCAGCGTATGACATCCTCATCCTCATCCTCATCCTCATCCTCACGGATGAACACGAAAGTGTCCCCATCGTGCGAAGCTGGCGAAGCGCGGACTGACGGTGGCGTGTAGCCGTAGCGAGGTTTGCCGTCGTCGGCGCTCTCGTCGTCCGGGCGACTCGCCCAACTCCTCGGCTTCTCCGGGAAGTCGGCCACGGGGAGCTCCTCGAGCGGCACCGACACGTTGTTCACCTGCCGAAACACCCGGCGGGAAACGTTGGACGCGCTTGAGGAGAAGCGAAGACGACGCGCTCGTTGGCGTCGAAGCGCCGCGAGTCTCAGGCCGCGCCGACTCCAAATGTTTCAAACGGATTCGATTCTATCTGGAATGTAGAAGACATCGAAAACTGGAAAATATCACAAGAATAAAGTCAAAATTGAAAGGAAAAAAAAGGAACTTTATTGCTATGAAATCATTTTTATGACTGGTACTTCTTAGAAAAATATCTTCCAAATAAAGATAAGACAAGGTTCGTATTTTTTTTCTCAGAAATATACATAAATATTTTGGAAGAATAGGAATTTATTTGGCTAAGATTTTTTATTTTCCTCCAAAAACATTTGGGGAATTATTGTTTTTTGTCCAGCTTTCCAGTTTTTCCCATAAAAAAATATTGAGGAAAAAAGTCATGTATTCATGTAAGTTTGCTATTTTTTTCTTTCAAAATTTGGGGGGAGAAAAAAGAGAATGTATTTGTGTAAGATTACCGTATTTTCACGACCATAGGGCGCGCCGTATCAAAATATGTATTCATTTAATATTATTTGTATTTATTTCCTATGATTTGCATTTAACACATACATAAGGCGCGCATCACACAACAACATTTATAGATGTTGGAACTCGCTCCACACATTCGAAGGCGCTCCGTCCATTTTGGAGAACATTTACGACTTTTCAGTGCGCCTCACGCTCGTGGAAAGACGATTTTTGGACGATTTTTCTCTCAAAAAGCAACACTATTCTCATAACTTGACTGCTTTTCTCCAACAGCAAACTTTGCAATATATTGTCCGTGTTTTGTTTTTTTCAGCGAGGTAACCACGCGGAATGCGGAACGACGAGCGTGCGCGGGCCCGCCGCGTGCGCTCACGTGACCTCCACGAAAACAGCGCGGAAGACGAGAATCTCTGTTCCTGCGTGCGTGCGTGACTCTCGCAGTGAGAATGCGACGTCGTGAGAGTGAAACTATTGGCGTCACACCTTGAAACCGACACCCGCCACGCCGCGCCCCGCCCCCCCCCCCACCCGCACCCCCGCCGAACTGGTCCGACCGCCTCAAATATCACGCGCACGCGCACGCACGTTTCTCTTCACCTGCACCGCAACTCCTCTCTGCATTTGGACAAAAACTGCGTACTCGTTTTGTGCTCCATAAGTCTGCCAAGTGTCGTCAAACGCCGCCTCTTCCCTCACCCCGCGGGGGCCGTGAGACGTTATGTTGCCTCAAGATTGAAATTCTGGATGTTTGTAAGACAATGACGAGCGAAAATAGTTAGCTTAGATACATTTGAGTAAGTCGCGAATGCGTCGGTGCAGAAGGGACACGTTAGCCCCGAAGGTAGATTTGCGTGCAGATTTCTTTCTGCCCGCTAAACTGCTTAGTCAGCTCATCGTTTTATTTATCGCATCGCTCGTGTCGCTAAGACCTCGGGAAAATGGTTTGGGAAGACGACATCGCCACAAGTCGTCTGCTTTCGGGAAGCGCGAAAGGCTTTTTGTCTGCTCAGGAGACGAATCGCATTGCGAGCATTTATGCACTGGGTACCGTACAGGCGGTTTGTCCGAAACGTGGACGCGCAAGGTTTTCTTTCACGGACATAAAGGACAAGCAAATATGCAAGAAAAACAAGTCGGGAATCTCCAGACCGTGTCCGTGACGGACCAAAGCTCCAGAAAGAAGAAAGTGAGCTCAAGTCCTGAATTGGAAATTGGCTCCCTCGGAAAGTGGAATGAGCTACGACGTACTTGCATTTTCCTTTACGCATTAAAAGTCCGCCTATTTGGCCAATCTTATTCATTTCGTGACACGAGTGGGTCAAAGTATTAGGAATAGCTCTCGGTATGATTTTTGAACGATTAAGTTGTACACCTAATGCGGTGTCAGTTTCCTCTCCGTTTGTCAATCGTGCCAAGCGCTCACCCAGGCTTCGACGTCCTGCGGGGGCTCTCCGTCCTCCAGCACCTTGACGCGCTTCCACAGGACGTTGCTCTTGCCGTACTCGATGATCTTCTTGCGCGTCTTGAGCGCGAACACCAGCATGACGACGAGGGCGGCCGCCGCCAAAAAGCCGAACACCACCGCGACGGCCTGCCGCGAGACAGAAAGCACCCGCTCGTTTTGTCACGGCAAATCCATTTGGGCAAATTCTTGGATCGAATTGGCTGCTTCAAATCAAAATGGGAGACTTCCTGTTCAATTTGGTGCGAGGCTTCTTGAAACTTTTCCACCTACCCTCCAATGATAGTCACACCCGCCGAATCTCCTGTCAATTGGTGACTGCGGTTCTATGGTGTCCCGCAAGGCTCTGCTTTAGAGCCTTGGCGCTTTCTTCGATTTCACTCCGAAGTGAAACTCTCGATTCAGTTGAACCGTTTAACTTCCAGTTCCGCCAATCGCGAGAGTGCTAGAAAGCTAATAATCGGTTTTGTGAACCACGGATTCCTTGCACCTGGGCTACGGCCCCCGTTTGGGCACAGAAGCACGTTGCTCCCACCGCCGTGCTTTACTGCAGGCATGGTGTTCTTTTGGTGATGAGCGGTGTTGCGTTCTCCACCTATCCAGCCATCTGTCCACTGATGATGGAACGCAAATAGGTTCTTCCCACGTCAGAAGACAAAATATACGCGCATTTCTTGAAGTCCAAAAACACACCAAGGATTTTGGCCATGAATGTTTGGAGTGTATAAGCAACACAACGAGTGACGTTACTGGGAAAAACCCTTTAACGTGAATCCCATTTTCTTGGCGTGTGTCTGACTTCAAACTAAAACGCGGTCTCTCCTCAAAACATCAAATGTACGACGTGCAGAGCGTTAAAGTCAAACAGGAGCCGAACTTTGTCAGATTCGTCTTTAAAAGGTTTCCCCGAAAGAAATGTGTGCCCAATTGACACATCCACCGAAATTTACCGGGAACTCGGTACTGTTGCTTGTTACAATGTCGTGATCTTTTGTCAAATGTGGAAATGCGTTCATGCGTGTAAAAAAACTTGAAAGGGCCAATATCGGCCGATGAAGTCAGTCGGACGCTCGTCGGACAATTCTGAAAAATCAAGCGTTTCCAACCAGACGTCAAAAGGTGAAGAAAATCGGAGAGGTGAAAGGGGAAAGGGCTCGCAAAAGACGGCGCGAAAAGTCACGCAAGACGTGCGTACCTCCTGCGGCTCCACCACGCAGTAGTGGTACAGGTACTGGTTGACAAAGACGCCCGGCGCCTGGTACTGCGCGCACAGGCCGGCGATCTGGCTGCCGTAAGCGGAGCCTTGCGACTGCGCCGCGGGGTTGACGGCCATCAGGTACACGATGGCGGCGATCAGCATCAGCAGAGCCAAAACGCCGCACAGGACGACGACGGCCAGGTAGAACTTGCGGCTCTCCGAGACGCTCCGGTGGGACGCGATGACCACGAAGACGGCCAGCGCGAAGATGAAGGCCAGGGCCGCCGTGGCGATAATGAAGCCTTTGGCCGAGCGGGGGTCGTCGTAGTTCCCGCCGAGCCCGCCGTAGTTGTTGCCGGGCCCGAAGGCGCCGCCGCCGAAGGAGCCGAAGCCGCCGCCTCCCGGGTAGCTCCCGTACGAGCCCCCGCCGACGCCGCCGCCGAAGCCCGACAGCGCCCCCTGGGAGTCCCACGCCAGGGTGGAGGCCACGCAGGCGAAGATGGCCACGCACATGACCACCACCAGGACGGCCATGATCTTCAGCACGCCCGGCGGGGACGTCCAGCCGTAGAAGTGCTGGAACTCGTCGTCCGGGTAGTACGAGTACGCCGGCTGGGGAGGCGCGTTGCTGCCCGAGGGGGGGGGGGGGGGGTTGGAAAGGGGACATGCTTGGCATTGGAAAAGAAACAAAACCTGGGGGAAATGTTGCAGTAAGTTCAGGGGCTTCGTTTACACAAAAGTTGCGCTTTGCCGCCATCTCGTGGCATCTCCATACTCAGGAACTATGTTCGCGTGCGTTGAGGAGCATCGTTTAGACAGCAGTTGCGCTTAGCCGCCATCTTGTGGCATTTAAAGGCAATTCTAAAACTTTTGGGGGTTTCGCGCGTGGATTTTCAGGCTCGGCCCCTTTTCGCCCGCAGCGCCGAGCGCTACCGGAAAACATGCGGCGTAAACAAGAGCACGAAGAAGAGGCGGAGAAGGTCCCCAACTAAGCTCCTGTGAGTTTTATTGTGCGCTTTGTTTGTATGTATTGCTGCTCTGCGCGTCTTTCAGTAGCAGTTGTCGGAAGCTTTCGGAATTGACGTAACAGCCATGCTAATTTCCTTGAGCCAGTCTATAGCGTTTAGCATCAAGCTAGCATATTTTCATCACGATGCAGGTTTGGTTCAACATTTTGGTGTTTAATGTACCATGTCTCATTTCATTTTGTTTTACAGTAAACTTCAACGGGGCGCGAAGAACTGTCGGAGCGAGAGTCTTCTTTTTCTTTCCTCAAAGTGATGTTATATGATAATCTCCCCGTCATGAAACGAACGAACCAAGGGGTCGGCACTTACTAGCCGTCCGACTCGTAGGGAGGCGGACTCCCGTTGGGTCTGCCCGACATCGCTGCAGTCACTTCTGTTGTCTTCTACTGCGTCTTTCTGCTCACCCAAAAAAAAAAAAAAGAGAACAAGAAAAGTTCACAAAAAGGTTACAGTTACAGTTGTCCAGTTAGAAGAGCTCGATATTTGGAGTCCTCCGTCGCTTCGTCAGCCGGCGGCAAATGTTGAATTCTACTCAAGGTCGCGCGGAAATTTGCGTGGCAATTCGGATCGATCGTAGCGAGCGCAAACAAGACGACGACGTGATTGAAATTTCCAGCATGTCCGCCGAGAACAACAAATGACAAGAAAAAAACGAGCTCCTCTCGGTACGCGGCCGTGTTGTTAGTGTCAGCGGGGCACGCGCTTGAAACAGAAATCAGAAATCATCCCAATTGCTCGTCTCGTGTGACAACGAAGACACGCAAATAGCAGTCGTTCCACTTCCGGGAATACAATTGACACGGTTGCATCATACCGCGGATGAAATTCCAACGATAACGATAAGGGAAATAAAAGACACAAATAACATGAAACAAGCATGCAACAAAAAAAAAAAAAAAAAAAAAAAAAAAGCAGCTTTGAGAGATTGTGAGAAATCAATTTCTGATTCGCTGCGAAATTGAAAGAACTCAAATAATGATCAACTTCAATCAAAAAGAATTGAAATTAGGGGCTCGATTGCAGCCGTGGAGCACTCATGAGGTCGCCAGAAAAGGTCCACCGTGACGTCACGAGACTGGCACAGTATTCGAAACTGTATTCAAATGATTGCAACAACCACACTTACGGTTTTTTTTTTTTTTAGCCTGATTGAAAAAATAAAAACAACGACGGATGTATCTTTGGGACGGGTCATCATGCTTTCCGTAAGGTTACTTGGACAGAGATAACCTTTTGAAAACATTTGACAACAATGCCAAGACACTAGTCAGCATTTTTTTTTTTTTCTTTTTTTAAAAACCCTAACCACACGTCACGTTCAAATTATATATAGTTAGCTGCTCAAATCACCTTAGCTGGACAGAAACAACAAGAAAACGTGTTTTACCTTTTTTGGATGAGCTGCTACAACAACAACAACAACAACAACAACAATCGCACAAGGAGAAACGTGAAAGTTTACGGCACAAAAACCAAAACCCAAAAGTCAAAAGTCAAAGAAAGTCAAGCAAGAAATCGACGTCGACCTGAAAGGGAGCGACGCAAAACAAAAACCACACCTTGACCTGACATCACTGGCCACGCCCACTTGCAGGTGTCACCCTACGTCACCGGAAATGCTGAGTTCACGGGAAAACAGAAACACCGTTTCGTGTGATCATCTCATCTCTTTTATGTGAGCAAAGTTTCACATTCAGAATGATAAATTGTGAATCCCCAACCGCCAGTATTCTACAATTAAACGTTTCATTTCATTTAATTACAGTCGCAAAATTAGGAGGCCAAAAAGGCTGCGAGTGCATGCGGGAAATGTAACTTGCAGATTTCAAATGGAGCCCGTTTTGTTTTCCTTCTTTCTTCTTCTGCCCTCCTGGCAACTTTGTGGCCCGACTTTGCACTCCACTGTCAAATGTGCAAAACGTTATATGAAAGTTGTTGTTTTTTTTAAACAAAAAAACTGAGAAACTCACTCGGCAACTTTCTTTTCCACGGATGTTCGGAATCCGATGGTGCTGCTATATTGTTCCCACATTGACTAGTTTAGCTAGTTAGAGCATGCGCCAGTTTTTCAAATGAACAACTTTCTTACGGAATAAATGCAAACAAAAATCCCCAAATGCGGAATGAAATGAGCGAAGTGTTGACACATTTGGCTTTTGCAGTCCCATTCACATGAATCCAACTTGAGCTGCAGAAGCTCATCTTGCACGACCACTTTAGACTCGACCATTTTAACAGCGACGATATTCAATAATAAGCTGCGTTATGAAAAAAGCAAGACGCGAGGGGCGACGATTATTTGACATAGAAAACGATATCGGAGACCTTGTCCACATCCTCTGATTTCAGCATCTCAACAGTAAATCAGTTCGATTTATTATCAGAAAGCAGCCTGACTCGCTTTGTGTCGAATCCAAATAAAACATTTGCAAACATCTGCTTTTGCTTTGGAAAAGATTTTGGCCTCCTTTCTGACCAAAACAGGAACTCAATCCGAATCGGTTCAATTTGAACTAATGCCCACTATGGAATACACAGATGGACATTTTAAAGTCTTCGAAATCCAATTTACTGATCAATGGAGAAAATGATGGACAGATGAATTGATGATTAAAAGAATTAGTTGCAGCCCTAAACAAAACAAAAACGTTGCAGACTTTCGTCTAATGGGGTTTATTCAGTGTTAAGACTCAAAAGATCATACAGTATAAAAGCAACAAACGTTAGCTTCGTATATATATATATATATATGTATGTATGTATATATATATATATATATATATATATATATATATAAATACACACAATGTAGATGTATCTTTTGTGGTAAGTGGTTTTATCCCAGGCTCTGGCTGTTGTGGGGCTCTCCCGGTTGACACGCCTCTGCAAGATCGCGTGGACATCGGGGACAGTCCCTCTGGATCGGCAGACTGGGGTGGCGGTCCGGAGGGTGTGTTGCAGCGACAGGGGGATCGCACTCCTCAGCCTCCCCGGTAAGGTCTGTTCAGGGGTGCCGGAGAGGAAATCGAATCTCAGATCCAGGAGGAGCGCTGCGGTTTTCGTCCTGGCCGTGGAACAGCGGACCGCCTCCACGCCCTCGGCGGGGTCCTCGAGGGTGCCCGGGAGTTTGCCCGACCGGTCTACGTGTGTTTTGCGGACTTGGCGAAGGCGTTCGACCGTGTCCCTCGGGGAGTCCCGCGGGGGGCGCTTCGGGAGCACGGGGCACCGAACCTCCCGATACGGGCTGTTCGGTCCCTGCACGACCGGAGTCAGAGTTTACCGGTCCATCTCCGTTCCTCCCCTCACCTACGGTCACGAGCCGCGGGTCGCGACCCAAAGAACGAGATCCCGCATACGAGCGGCCGAAATGAGTTTCCTCCGCGGGGCGTCCGGGCTCTCCCTCGGAGAACGGGCGAGAAGCTCGGTCGTCCGGGAGGATCTCGGAGGAGAGCCGCTGCTCCTTCACATCGAGAGGAGCCAGATGAGGTGGCCGGGCCGTCCGATCCGGATGCCTGCCGGCGAGGCGTTCCCGGGCACGCCCCGGCCGGCGGGAGACCCCGGGGACGACCCGGGACACGCCGGAGAGATTACGTCCTCGGGCTGGCCCGGGAACGCCTCGGGATCCCCCCGGAAGAGCTGGACGAAGTGGCTGGAGAGAGGGAAGTCCGGGCGTCCCCGCTAAAGCTACCGCCCCCGCGACCGACCTCGGATAAGCGCTAGAAAATGGATGGATGGTTTTATCCCATCATTCAGCATGTGTTTAATGAGTCTACCCATTATTTACAATGTTTTTGAGCTTTGAATGATCATCGTTTAGCATGTTTGGAATGATTTCAGGCCTCATTCGGCATGTTTTGAAGGCATCCTTCATCTAAGCGAAGACGAAAAGCAGGACAAATGGACGAAACTGCATGCTGGACCCTCGGAGGCCAAGTAGTGTGTGAAATGGTGGACCAAAATGCAGAGAGTGAGCACGGGCAGCCTAAAGACAAGACACGCAAGACGTTTGGTCTTCAGCTCCACGTGACGTTCAAGCACTCTCCGCTCGGGACTTTTAGTCGTAGCCGTCGTTCCACTCCATGACTTTGTGGTACTCCTGAATCTTCTGCTTGATGTGCGACAGCTTGTTCTTCAGGTAGTCGCAGCGCTCCTTCTTCTCCAGGAACGTCGGGTCCTGCGTGTCGGAAGGAAACGTTCAAAATCTCGCGCCGTCTGCCGAGGGGACGACAACGCACTCACGTCTTTCTTCCTCTGGAACTCCTGCAGGATTCTGTCGATGCGATCCGCTTCCTGTAAACGAGAAGAGAAGAAGAAGCGCGGCGTCACGACGGTCCGGGCGGCGGGAAGGGTCGAACGAGGCGACGTGAGGTCACCGTCTGGCTGCCGGGCCGCCGCGGGAGGTTGCGCATCATGGCGTCCATCTCGTCGAACTTCTTGCAGGCGGCCTGCACGTCGGCGTGCAGCTCCTTGTACTCGGCGTACTGGTCGTTGAACACGGCGCGGTACTGGTCGCGCTCCTCCTCCGAGCGGACGGTCGGGTACTTCCTGTTTGCCCGGCGACGCGCGCTCGTTAGCACGTTGTCACGGCGCCGCGGACTTGTCCGGTTATACTTAATTCGATCCCAAAACGTCTTTCCCCATTCAAACGAACGGAAACGCTCGTTATTCCGGTCGAGCCAAGAAAAATAGCGCTTGACCATATTCGACTTATAAAAACCTGCAATCGTGACATCATTAAACAGAAGGGAGACAAACTGAACACTTTGCGCCATATTTGCGCTTCGATTCATCGGACATTGCGCCGCTCATTTCGGTGTGGCAAATCCCACTTGTGTTCCAGGCAGGACACGCCCCTCCGCACCCTGATTGGCTCCCGCGTCGTGGGAAGGCCACGCGACGCGGGCGTAATGCAATGAACACTCAATCTCAATATTGATCCCATTTTTGCAAGATCAAAACAATTTTTGATCGTTTGGGGAAGGCCACGCTTAGCGCAAGTCACATCTTTCCCCGTCCGGAGGCAACGGGGCGTGTCCGATCGCGATACAGCAGCCAATCATAGTGCCTTCCGCACAAGTGGTATTACTCATAACGCCACCAGGGGGCAGTACAATACAGACATACTGATGGATATACATGAAGGAGCCGGTAACAATTACTCAGTAAACCGCAGTAATATTAGCCGACACCGATGCTGTTAATTAGCCCGTCTATGGAGTTTTGCATGTTTGCTAGCATTAAGCTATGTGGATGTTTTAAATACATCAGGTGTAATTCTCTTTTTTGACCGTAAACTTCAACTGGGAGTGTCAATAAACAGCTTGCAAGTAAATGCAAAAATAAGTAAATTCATCAATCAAAAAAGAAAAGAAAATTGGTCCAAAAGACGGCTCGTATGTGGAAAAACTCGTAAGTCGGGTTCCGCGTATCTCAAGGCAAACGTTTCACTTGGCAACGTGAAATTTGGTAGGCACCGCCATCGTGAGCTGGCCCACCAAAAGCCAAATGTTTTTTGGTTTTTTTTTGGTAATCTAATCATTCGACGAATCGTTTCAGCCTCAACTTTAATTCGACGAATCGTTTCAGCCTCAACTCCGTGCTACCGACACAAAGGAGCTGCGGCTCCGTCCAAACGCATTCTACGTTATTGCGGCGACACTCACGCGATGTAGTCCGGCACGATGACCGGCTTGGGAATGTGTCCGGAGGGTATCGCCCCCTGCAGGATTCTGGGGGCCACGGCGACGGGCTCGCCCTGGACGGACACCGGCGACGACTCCTGGCGAGGGGTTTCGGTGCCCGCGGGAGCGCCGGCGGGAACCAGCTGATGACAAAATCAACGAAAACACGAGTCAACCGGCCGGTCAAATTGCCCTCGGGTTCGACGCGGCAGGCGGGACGGGACGCTCACCAGCGACTGCGCCGCTCCAAACTCCGACTGTCGCATCTGAAAGACAAAAACACGTCGTGCGCGCCAACGCCAGTTACTGAACACAAATACAGACGTAACGCAACACAATCGCCAACAGGACAGTCAATACAATGCGATGCTAAAGTTTGTCTATGCTAAGCTAGGCTAACGGTCTTCTTGCTACAGCATCAGACCTCCTCAAATGTTCTCACACCAGGATACTAGTGCATCATGTTAGGTTCTCAAATTAAGATTTCCACCCTTGATTTGGGTTTCAATTTAGGGTTGGAAAAAAAATGGTTAGGGTTTGTAATTATGGTGTAAAGAAAAGGTTAGGGCTTTAAATTAGGGTTCAAACAAGGCCAGGGTTTCAAATTAGGGTGTGAAAAACAGGTTACGCCTGGGTTAGGGTTTCAAGCAAGGGTTCTGATTTTAAATGAAGCTTTCAAGCCTGTTGTGGGGTTTCAAATGAAGGTTTCAGTCTGAGGTTACAGTTTCCAATTCAGCTTCGAAGCAAGGGTTAGGGTTTCAAATCAGGGTCGAGCTTTGAAATTAGGGTTTCAAACCCGGTTTAGGGTCTGAATATGGATTTGAAGCGAGAGTTATCAGTTTTAATCAGGATTTCAAATTTGAAGGAAACCCCCCACCCCCAAAAAAAGCGTTCTGTTTGAAATGAGGGCGGCAGGTGACCTCTTGCGCGTCGTTTTGGCGGCATCTGCGCGCCGCTTCGTGCCTCCACAGCTTGAGGCTGACGCCGGCCCCGATCAGGTAGATGACCATGGTGAGGAAGAGGAAGATGATGGCGGCCGTCTGGCCCGCCTCCGTCCTGCAGAAGGCCCCGTTCAAGTCGTTGTTGAACACCGGGTAGGAGCACAGGCCCCCGCGGGTGGTGTCGCGCACGTACACGATGCCTGCGCACGGGAAACGGGAAAGCGTGACGTGACGTGCCGCAACACATGCCAGGCAGCGCTGAGCGCTGCGGGAAGACGTGCAGTGTGGAAGAAGAAGAAGAAGAAGAAGAAGAAGAAGACGGAGTCGTCGTCGTATACGAGGGAGCATTTTGGATGCGCTACTGCTCCGTGTGTGTAAAGTAGCCGTAGTTTTGGAGAGTTTAGAATTAGCGAAGCATTTATGCTCATTTCCCTTAGCTCTTCTATGGCGTCTCACATTATATGTTAGCATTAAGCTATCGGCCATTCCTCCTTATATGGTTCGCTTCAACGAGTGCGGCCGTACGTCCACGAGCGCGTCCTACCTGCGGCCATGTAGAGCACGGCGAGCGCCACGTTGATGACGAACTCGGTCAGCGGCCACCACGTGGAGTCCAGCAGGATGACGCGGTAGTACATGGTCATGCCCAGCACCAACACGATGATGGTCACCAGCCAGGCCAGGCCCGCCACCACCAGCACAAACGGCGTCTTGGGGCCCGTGTAGGTGACGCCGCCGGCGCCGGCGCCGTAGAAGCCGCCCCCGTAGGCGCCGCCCGGAGACGAGTACCCGAAACTGTTGAACCACCTGTTGTCTTTGTCGATGTATGCGCAGACGCAGGCGAAGACGGCGGCGCCCAGCAGGAGCTCCACGCATCCCAGAATCCTCAGCAGCCCCGCCCACGACTTCATGAAGGCGTAGCGCTGGTGGTACTCCTCCACGCGCTCGCTGTACGTCAGCGCCGTGCGGTACGTGCGACCCGACGCCGACTCGCCCAGGTCCAGGAGCTCCTTGGCGGAGTTGTAGCTGCCGGCCGACCCTCCGTAGGGTTCCTCGTAGGACTCGGGGACGGACGGCGTGTGGGGCGGCGAGCAGCGGACGCCCTCGCTGGTGCTGTTGTTGTTGTTACATGGCGGCGCCGAGGGGTCGGGCCACGACCCCTTTTGGCTGCTGCGATCGCTGGCCCGGAAGAAGTTCTTCCACGAGTCGGGGATGAAGCGGTGCACCGGTTTGATGTCCAGGGCCGGGTCCGGATCCTGCTCGGTGGCGGCCCCCTCGCTGGGGTCGCACAGGGGTGGAAAAGTTCCAGTCGATTTCCGTGGAAAGTTAAAACAATTTTTATTTTTTTTTACTACTGATTATCCCATTGATTAATCAAGTAATAAAAGCAGATTTGGCATTATTAAACACAATATCGTAAACGTGAGGTGCAAGAACTATTGGGGTCACCATCCTCATTCTACTGTAGTATCCGTGACTCGGAGTGTGTGTCGTTTTAAAAAGGCGACGCACGGCCTGGTGAGTGACACGGGCCTCGGCGAATGAGAGTGTAGAGTTGGCTGGTTGTGAACCGGCCAACCCGTTAGCCAGTTTGTGCGTCGAGTGACTTGACCCCCCGGTCGACCGATAGCGGAATTTCTGTCACCCTCCTTCGCAGGAAACCGGTCTGAGGTGGAAAATAGGTTGGGACTGAAGGCCAATCAAATCAAAGCGACGGCTCTGTTGTCGTCATGCAGAATTCCAGCCTAGCGGCCAATAAAAGCTACGCACGCCAGCTTTAAGAGCCAACCTTAAATTTCAGTAAATTCCTGTTTTTTCCCCCCATGAATTCCCAAGTTTGAAAATTGACGGAATTTGGCACTCCTACCCGTCGCTGGGGTACTCGAGTCCGACGGGAGGCTGGTCCGGCAAAGGCGGCGCCGGGAGCGGGTCGGCGCTGAGGGCGAAGTACGGCGCGGACCGGGCGCTCAGCGGGTGCGGCTCGGAAGGGTCGTCGCCCCGAGGCAACGTGGCCGGCGGGACCTGGTCGTAGTGAGGCGCCTGGCGGCGGACATGCTCACTGCGGCCAAGATGATCTTCACCGTGGAACATCAGGATGATGGGGGGCCCTGACACACGCGCGCGCACACACACACACACACACGCATACCAAAATGGACACGCGCGCACAAAATGAACAAACACACACATGGACACGCATTCACAAATGGACGCACACAAATGTATGAAAAACAAACATGGTTACGCACACAAATTGACGTGCACACGTGTGTGCATATATCACACACACACACACACACACATTCATTCACAAATGGACACACAAATGTATGAAAACACAAGGACACATGAATTGACACACGCATGCAAATGAACAAACGCACAAGGGCACACAATGCATGAAAACACACAAACATGGATAAACACAAACACACGTGGGCACACATTCACATGTGGGCCCACAAATGCATGGAAACACACAAACACACACAAATTGACAGGCGGACACGCACGCACACAGACAAACAATACAAACACACAGACACGTCCACATACATGAATACATGGACACACACGCACACAGGGAGCATTAGCAAGAAATCAGGGAATACAAATGTGATTACAGTCATAGACATAGAAATTTTCTATCCCAAAAATTGGGGATTTGCACAGGGGTGTGTAGACTTTTTCCACCCACTGCATTTATCATTCGATGTCTATGGTGACACCAACATGGCCGACACCAGCACCACAAAGCACAAAGTCACCGCAGACGAGAAAGAGAGCAAAAGCGAGAGACCCTGAAGCCAGAAATTACCCAGAATCCTCCATGCTAGCCGCGTCCACAGTGCGTCTCCCGGCCGGCGGGTGGCGGCGCGGAGATGCACTGTGGTCAGCCAATCAGAACACCAGTTGAGGTTGATGATGGTGATGAGGAGTTTGACAAATAAAAAAATAAAATAAAAAAAGAGGAAATACTGTTGAATACCTCGCTGACACGCAGTCACTCGTCACCACTTACATTGACCACCTGCTGCAAGCTAAGCTAAGCTAAGAGAAGCGAAGCTCGTTTGTGTCAACCGGATAATCACCTGGAACACAAACAACAACAATCAGCACTTCCTGACACATCATGATTAGCTCTTGTGTAAGGTCCCATTTTTGAAAAAATAAAATCGCTGGAGGGGGCAGAAAAGTACTCTCTGTTCGCACCCGTGCTGTTAGTGTCAGCAGTGCACATCAGCAGAGACACGATTTCAACTATGGGAGTCACCCCAAAAATATGCGAGGCGTCAACTCAAATAAATAAATAAAACCGGTTCATCGTCCAGCCCTTAAATGTAACTTTGAATGTTTCAAAGCTAAAATGCTAAGCTAACATCATTCACGCAACAGTAAAATGCACCCTGATTGGACAGCGACATCCCTGTTTGTGATCATTGTGGGACGATTAAAACCTAACATGAGCATGGTATGTTATAAACATTAATAAACGTGCGACAGCTTCACACACATACATGGTCAACAAAAATACATATGCTAATGTCATTACCACTTACTTGATGTGACTACAATTATAATAAGCACGTTAACAAGACGTAAATGATGCATTAGCTTGGATTTGGGATTCGTGAACGCATCATTTTGAAATATGTCTTTCAAAATCATTTAGTGGAACAGTAACTCGTTAATAAAGAAATAAAATGTCAATCATTTCAAATGAAGGCAATGAGGTGGAAAAAAACTATAAGCTATCATGATTAAACTACATAATGGTGCCGGTATAAGATTTTTACGACATTCTCGAGGCTCGCGAACACAACATTTTGAAACATTTGGAAGATAAATTATATTTTAAAAAGTTACATTTCCAAATCATTTAGCGGTATTATAACGTGAATAATGACGTAAGATGTCAATAATTTAAGTAAAGACGTAAAGAAAGCCAAAACTATAAGTTATCATGATTAAACTACATATATGAGCAAAACGAAGGGATTTTTCCGACAACCTCCGTCTTCGCAAATGCATCATTTTGAAACATTTGGACGACAAATTATAACAAAAGTTACATTTCTAAATTATTTATCTGAACTGTAACTCATTATTAACAAAGTCAAACTTAAATAATAAAAAAAATACAAGGAGCAAGCCAAAACTATAGACTATGTATATTATGGTTAAACTACATAAAATAAATACGTTACGGAGATCGTTTTTTCCGACATTCTCGAGGCTCATGAACGCATCATTACGAAACATTTTTACGATTATTTATGACAAGCGTGGCACTTCCAAATTATTTATAAGGATTGCGACTTATTAATAACGAAATAATATGTTAATGATTCAAAAGCAGACGATGAGGGTAGTAATATTAAATTAATCGTCAAACAAGAATAGTGGCAATTGAGATGGTGAATTACTTCTAAACTAGAAACAGATGTGATGACGTAAATAAAAAGTTGATAACAAAAGGAGAAATTGTGTAAAAATAACTTATATAAGGTGTTCACACTCGACGAAACAAAAGAAAAACATTAAACAAAAAAAAAAGCTGAAAAATAATTTATTTGGAGAAGGCCTGACAACCTTCCAGCAACAAGTTACGTTCAGGTTCATAAAAAAAAAAAAAAAAAAAAAAAAAAAAAATCACACGCGTGAGCACGTCCTCGAAGCAAAAATGAAGTAAAAGAACTTGAATCTACAAGTCGTTGTTTTCTTGTCCAGTTTGACCGGTTTACTCAGCGCGGGGTGCACTTCCTGGCTAGCTAGCTTCACCTTCTTCAAGTAAACATTTTATTTTTCAACGGATACCGAAGCGGACCTCATCGGTACTGGTGGGAAATTCGCCTACCGTGTTGTCTTCCTGTCTCGTTTTTCTGCTGCAGTTGTTCTTCTTAATGACAGAAAGTTGACGGGGCAGCACCGGAACAACTCCTTTTCCGCCCCCCCACACACCACGTGACCACATGCCCATCCCTGTGACGTCATCCGCACCGCGCCGGAACACACCTGCTCGAAACACCAAAAGTACTCACGCAACCAGGCAACCGTTTACAACGGTAGAAAGTCAAGTTTAAATCAAATCTACTTTTCAGGTACCTGTACTTGACTATTTTTCTGACCACATTTGAACACATATCTGTATATTGTACTCCTACCTATGTCAAAATAGGCTCGTTACCGTTCAACTTCTGCTGATAGACATGGCAAGAAAAGAAAAAGACCAGTGGTAGCAAAATTACCCAGTACTAACCCATACCCTGTACTGTGCTCCCTCATGATATCACGGTTCGCCTATTGCAGATTTAGTGCATTGACAATTGTTTTTTTTCATGTTCGTATCACACATAATTCGCCATATCGCGGGATTTTGCTGTGATTTTCTTTTGGGCGGTAAAATAAACTCTTCCTAGCCTAAAACATGAAAACCGCAAACACAAAAGAAAAAAAATCAGTAAAACACAAATGACAAGGAATTAAATGTACATATCGTACAGTACTACTGTGCTAAGTGCTGGAGGATTCTGCATCTTTTTGGACAATTGTCAAAAAAAACAAAAAAATGACCCTAACCCTAGTGTTCTGTCGTAATAGAGCGGCTCCAACTAGCGAGACAAATTCCTTGTGTGTTTTTGGACATACTTGGCAAATAAAGATGATGTGATTCCTGTGTGTTTGAGTTTAAAAGGTGTTTTAAGCGTGTAGAAGGTGTTTATAATACCCCCCCCCCCCACTGTCACGTCACCATTATTATAACGTTATTATTGGAAGCTAAAGCTGCTAGCAATGTTAGTTAACGCAGCTCTACTTAGCTTATTTAGTGATAGCGCTTGGGCCTCTGTGTCAAAAGTACTTCTTTGACTCTGGAACTTCGTCCAGCCGTGCTGCCGAGCCACGGGCTGAGAGAGACACTGTGTGGGGGCGCGGTTATGTAAATTAGCCACATTGTGACATCACAGCGGGGCCGAAGAGGAAACAGGCTCCCTCGGACACAATTTCAGAAATAGTAGGTAGGTGATCTCCTCTGTGGGCGTCGTAGTAGAGTGAAAGAAGCTTCTAGAAAGATTTCAATGAGGTTTTTATTTTCAAATCAGCCACAGGTGTTTGTGGCAGCTCACAGTAGTGGAATGAGCCAACAAACATTGAAAACATTTCCAAGGTGAACCATACGGACGCACACGGCGACAAACGCACACGTGGTCACGAAAGATGTGTTAAAAGGTACAATTTATAAGAGCTTAGCTTTAGGATCTTGCTCGCATGTGAACATTGGCCTCCTCGAGACGTGACAGACGATTTTCTCTGGTGGTCCTGGACTGGTTGCCAGCCAATCGTGTTTGTGAAGGAGATTTTCCCCCTTTTGCTAACAGGGTTAGCCGCCATTCACATGAACCTCAAAACAGCACATGGATTTGTTCATTTGTTTTGCATACCGAGGGTCACTCGTGTCAAGGAAGACATGGCTTTTTTGTTGTTGTTTTTTACTTTTTATTTTGAGAAGTTATCACATGACACACGCACCAGGAATGTTTTCAAACAGGTTCAACACGCACACACAGTTGACTGTGCTAGCAGTGACGCTACATTCGCAAGAAAGTGGTTAATCCAGCCAACCTTCCATCCATTTTCCGTACCGCTTGAACCTCACGCGGGTCGCGGGCCTATCCCTGGAGCCTATCCCAGCTATCTCCGGGCGAAAGGCGGGGTACACCCTGAACCGGTCGCCAGCCAATCGCAGGGCACACAGAAACAAACAACCATTCACACTTGCGGGCAAATTAGTCTTCAATGAACCTAGCATGCATGTTTTTGGGATGTGGGAGGAAACCGGAGTACCTGGAGAAAAGCCACGCAGGCACGGGGAGAACATGCAAACTCCACACTGGCGGGGCCGGGATTTGAACCCCGGTCCTCAGAACTGTGAGGCAGACGCTCTAAGCAGTCTTTCACTGTGCCTCCCTCATGAGTGTTTTATTTTTTATTTATTTAAGAAAAATAATGTTTTATTATTTACTGAAGTCAAGTAATGTACAGTTGTTTTACATCAAATACTACTTCCAAAAATACTTGGATTGGATTATATGCAAATGCATTGGACTTAAAATTGAAATACAACCCCAATTCTAATGAGGTCAACCTATATTGAATTGAATACACTACAAAGACCAGATATTTCATGTTCAAACTGATTAACTTGATTGTTTTTAGCAAATAATCATGAACTTGGAATTTGACGGCTGCAACACGTTCCCAAAAAGCTGGGACAGGCTCGTGTTGACCACGGTGTTACATCACCTTTTCTTTTCACAACATTCAAGAAACGTTTGGCAACGGAGGACACTAATTGTTGACGCTTTGGAGGTGGAATTCTTTCCCAGTCTCGCTCGATGTACAGCTTCAGCCGTTCAACAGTCCGGCCGGGGTCTCCGTTGCCGTATTTTACGTTTCATAATGCGCCACGCATTTTCAACGGGAGACCGGTCTGGACTGCAGGCAGGCCAGGCCAGGCCAGTCTAGTACCCGCACTCTTTTACTACCAAGTCAAGTTGCTGTAACACGTGCAGAATGTGGTTTGGCGTTGTCTTGCTGAAACAAATGACTTTTAATGCAGAAATTAGGCAGGAATTTTAAGTGTTGGATGAATCGATATCATCCTTGAGGACTGAAATAAATGGATTTTTCTACTATATTCTAATCCATTGAGATGTTTCTGTACTGTACCGGATTAAAACAAAGTTGAAGATACTGTAACATGATGCACAGTTTAAACTTTTAATTCAGTCATTCTTTCACGTGCCACTAGAGGGAGTCAAGTATTTGAGAATTCACGTTTTCACATTTTTATTTGTCAAACTTATCCTCTGTTATGCGCTGAAGATTTGTTCAATTCACGGCTTTTGGGCGTATTTTGGTACGTGCGTAGATGAGTTAAGTTGCCACAAGGTGGCTCCAAAGCCTTGGATAATAGGAAAGTAGTAATTGGTGTCGAGGATGTACAATGCAGTGGCTCCCTGCATACTTATATACATTTTTTTTTAAGGGTAATTTTGTAAAATAAGTTTGAAATTATGTTAAAGTATTTTGGGATAGGCGGCACGGTGACCAACTGGTTGGCACATCTGCTTCACAGTTCTGAGGACCGGGATTCAAGGGAGATAAGCGGTGAAGTAGATGGATGGATGGATGGATGGATGGATGTTTTGTGGCACATTTACGCTTTAAAATATTCAATGATTACAATTTTTAGGGGAGGTGTCAATTACTTGCAGTTTTTCAATATTATTATTGATTCATAATAGTTAAAGCCATTCCAAGAGGGCTAATAGAAATGTCGATTTTCAAATTTAAACTTGCCTTGGTTCGATAAAGTTTGGGAAACACTGGGCTAGACGCGGCATAAAAAAAAAACAACCGCCGATACTCCGATTTTATCTCCCAAAGTGCCGCTGCGGAATGTAACACGTCACTGATGATTTGTTCTTGTGGCCTGATAAATAATACAAACATGATATACACACGTAAAAACACTGCAGATTGTTTGATGCTAATATCTGAATACTGCGAGAAATAAAGTGCACTCGAGTGAGGACGATGATGACGATAAACACTTAAAGGGTGATTTCAAACAGCTCTCTTGGGAAAGGGCTAAAATATTCCCATCGTGCTTGGAGTTATTGCGCCGCCGTCTTGTCGGGGCCGCGGCGAGGTCAGTAGGGAATTTGGTTCTGGTAATATTGCAGCATGTCGTACGTCTTGCTCCTGCAGCCAAGCCAAGCCAAGGGAAAACGGGTTTGCACAGGAGAGGACTTTTTTTTTTAAAGAAACATTCACAGATGAGTAAATCAATAAATGCAAATTTAATTTTTTTTTTAAATCTACATATATAATGCATAAATTAGGCTCTTCTAATGATGAAATCATTTTTTCCCTTTTGTAATTTCATGTTTTAGAATTAGTTTCGCCCATTATTATCAAACACCATTTACAAATATTTAAATGGTTATAGTTTATTTCAATTCATTAACTTAATCAATTCGCCGATTATTGAATCAGTCTCATGAATTGAAAAAAAATCATAAAAATGGAATAAATAGAATGTAATGAACCAATTTTAAGAAAAAAGGCAAAAGTAATGCAGCAAGTATTACTATGACTTAATTCATAGTTGAGCTACAAAGTTGCTAAAAATGTGCATGTAAAATAGTTTCTTTTAAGAATAAAATATTTCCTTCTCATTTTTAAACTGTATCATTCATGATGAATGAAATTAAAGCATTTAATAAAAGGAATAACAAAACTTCAATATACACATTTGAATGTTTATTTGACCAAAGTTGTCATTTTATGAACAATATCATAATTAATAATAATTACTATTAACCATTTTTTAGAAGGTAAATAAATACATGACGAAAAATAAATACTGTACATTTTAATCAATCAATTTTAGGGGGGGAAAAAATCTAAATTAATGCAACAAATATTAAACATGAATTTGTAGATTATAGTTAAAAACGAATTACAAATGTGAATATAAAACATTCTTTTAATAAGGAAATAAATCACTCATTTTTAATTGTATTATTTAGAATAAGTTTAATAATAACTAAATAAGAAATTATTGAATGAAATAGATAAAATGATTATATATTTGTTTGTATATTATACTCATATATTTCACCTATTAACAATGAATCAATTATTGTTAACCGAGATAGATGAATAAAATTCATTGTACATTGTGACAATAAATATTCAAAATCCTGAATCGTAAAAAAAAAAAAAGAATAAATAAATCATTTGAATACATCAATGTTAGAAAAAAATAAGACAGCTAACAGCGGAGATATGTGAGGCGCGTTGTAGAGGAACGTCCAGGAAGCGTTCGGCTAGGCTACGTTAGCTTACCTGCTACTGAGGAAGCAACTTTGGATGACCTTTATGATGAACGCCGCCGCCTCTTTCTCGCTCATCTGAGGATTAAACCTGCCTCTGATTGGCAGAGAGAGAAAAACAGTATTTTCTATTTTTCGCGGCTTCTGTCGTTCAAATCGCATCCCTGCTTATGTGCATTCCTTACACTAACAACATGGCTAGGAACAGAGAAGCACAAGGTCGACAACTTAGCAACTTTTCCACTGCCTCTGGCTAGTATTTGTAAAAGAAAATCCGTGCTTATTTTAAGCTCAGCAGTCATTTGTTTCTTCCACAACTCACTTGAGGAGTTTGATGGTTTGTCCTCTGAAGCACGGCAGTCCCGTGTCCAGCATGAGCGTAACCAGAGACACCACCGCGTCCATGTAGGGACTGCAAGGACACGGCCACATTTGAAACAAAAACGCGAGCATTCCGCCGCCAACCGTGGAGGGAGCGCTTTCCTACCGCACGGCCAGGTAGCCTCGCACGCACATCTCCATGAACCACTTGAAGGGCGTGGCCTCCATCTTGCCGCCCATGATCATCACCATCTCGTCCGTCAGCTTGATGTCGGGCTCCCAGCCCAGGTTGCCGCCCGGCGAGCTCTCGAACATGAAGCCGAAGTCTGCAGGGAGGAGACCGATAAATGACACCGGGTCATTGTACACGGACTGCGGAGTACAAATCATTTATGTAACGTGGGTTCACAATGGTGTACGCGCTGGCTGCATTGTGTCGGCGGTCAACGATCATCGTATCACTTCTCGTTGGATACAAACAGTACGCTAACGCGGGGGAAAATATCGATTCCTTATCAATGTGCCTTAGCACGTTCTTTACTCGGGTTGCTCTCTCGATACAATTTATGCCAGCCGCTAGCATTTTAGCAAGAGGTGTTCAAAATTGGACCGTTGTAAGTCTTCCTATCGCGTTGAAGCCAAAGCTTGAAATAGGCCCACAAGACAGGCTTAACACGCAATAAAGCCTGAACAAATCCGGTTTACAGACAGCCCATTTCAAGGTTCTGCAGTTCTCCTTTTTCTTTTTTACCGATGTGGATGAGGTGTCCTTTGCTGTCCAGCATGATGTTGCCGTTGTGTCTGTCTTTAATCTGCAGCAGGAAGAGCAGCAGGCTGTATGCCGCCATGCTGCGGATGAAGTTGTAGCGAGCCTGAGGAGCGTCCAAACCATTCAAAGAGAGACAAATGATGCTTATTTTCCACAATCTAAAACACTTCCCAGGTGTTTTCATAAAAGCTCCAATAACACGTCGCCTTGAAAATAGGACGTGAAGGAACAAAAGGCGAAATTGAAGGGACGAAAGAATTTCCAGCGGGGAACCTTCTGGAAGGCCAGCGTGGACTCGTCGCCGTACTGGTTCCGGAAGTAGTCGTACATGCCGAAGTCCGTCTGCCTGCCGAGCTGGTCGCGGGACTTGCAGTCCGGGATGCACTCGATCACGCCGCACTGAGGAAGATCAGTCGGTCAGTCCGACGGACCCCCGGCCGGCTCGGTGACCAAGACTTGCCGCCGATTGTGAAAACCCACATTTAACCCCCCCCGCCCAGAAATGCTTACAATTGCAATATTCATCATTTAAACCATAAACGTACCACAAACTATGTTCCCAAAAGACAAAAGAATATAATTGTACATCATTTACCTTTAAAAATAAATAGCTTGGAGATGATTTGACTTTGAAGACCAATACATCGGAAGTGTACATGCACAGAGATCTCTCTCAGACTCTCTTTCCCCATTTAAGTGATTGGAAATACTCTTAATCCGTTCCAGTTCTCCAAAAAGCACAGAGGACCGGAGGCCAGGACTGTCAGGGAGTCTCACCCCGGGAGCAGTGGCCACCACCCGGTAGGGGAAGACGAAAAGGTCCAGGCCCACCAGCTGGAAGATGTTCTTGAAGAGCCCGATGATCTGCAGCGCTAGCATATCCTGCGCACAGACAACACTGTCAAACTGAAAATTGGATTCTTAGATGAAAAAAAATCTTCCACTTGAATAACCTAGCCATACAGGAGCCTTCGACGTTTGGGCAAAGCGAGGCTTACCTGCCGACAGTCGTCGCCCACTTTGAAGATGGCCGCCTGCCAGCAGACCCGCCGCACGCCGTCCGGGTTGTCCTCGTCGTCGTCCAGCGAGTCGGACGGGCAGCGGAGGCCCTCGCGCTCCAGCTCGCTCACGCCGCAGCGCTTCACCTTGAACTTGGCCAGGTAGGGAGCCTTGGCAGCGCTGTGGTGAGCACAGACATATCGGAGACAGATGGCAGCAAAGCGCTACTTTCAGCAAAATGAAGTTCCTAAACTCACTTTATTATAGTTCCTAAGATGGGGGCAATGAAACACTTTTGTCAAAATGAAGTTCCTCAACTCACTTCTAACATAGCTAGAACTACTTGTATCTAAATGATAAAAAAAAAAAAAAAAAATTTACTTAAACAGTTCCTTGGCATTAAGATGTCACGTGATGCGGCCAAAGTACTACTTTTGTCTATATGAAGCTCCTCAACTTACTTCAACATTGTTCCTTGGCACCAATATTTCGCAATATGGTGCCAAAGAACCACTTCTGTTTAAATGGACCTCCTCAACTCACTTCAATGTAGTTCATGATGGGGCCAAACCATTTTTATGTCTAAATGAAAAACCTGAACTCACTTCGGAGATACGGTAGTTCGATGTACATTCCTCAACTCACATCAACGGTTCCTTCACACCGAGATGGTGCCAAAGAGTAAGCTGAGTAAGACGTTATTTACTTTCCTTCCCTTCCTGAGTATAAAAATGAGTTTTAGTGCTTGAATGTCACACTTGATTCATTCCTGACGTTTTGTCAAATTGGGGTAGAAAAGGGTGAATTCAATTTGAGTCGACATCAAAGCCCCTCATGATGCCGGATGTGATGATGATATTATGATTCATCATCATTTTCATTCCAGTTGACTTTTCATGAATTGGACTTTGGGATGAATTCTGTCTAGCAACCGATGACTGTCCAAACGTGTCATTTTTCCGTGCGGTTGGGGCACAACTGATTGCGAACTATGACTTTGGGGAATGTTCTTACCTCTGCATGGGGGTTCCAGACTTGTAGTCAATGTCCAGAACGATGGCCTCGGGGTTACTGGGCAGGTAACAGCCTAGCATGTACATAGGTGGGGAGAGGGACATTTTTCACCCTAATGTTGTTTATATATTAAAAAAGAAAAAAAGCAGCAATGATCCTGACGTCACCTGGCTGAACTTTGATATCGGACAGAGCCTTCAGACAGCCCCGTTTCCTCTCCTCCCCTTTGGGAATTGGCCTGAAACGTCACCCAAAGATTCGCCCCTTGTAAATACTGTCATGTGAAAATTGCTTGAAATATTATTCTTATCATTGCTCTTTGTTCAAATTAATCTTATGGCATCTGTAGGCACTTCTAAACATTTTCAAGTACTCGTAGATTTTCGCTATTGTCCCCAGCCAAGAGTGGGGGAAGGAACACTGTCATGTTTCGATAAAGTCCCGCTATTATTCGATACTGTCACTGTCGTCTTAGGTATTGAATTGAAGCATGAAATCATGATGAAAACACTGTTTAATTCCTCACACTTTATGTGATTGTTATTACTAGATGTTTTTATATAGTACAATACTTTAGAGTACTATTTATGTTATTTAAAAAATGGTCCAAAAATGAGGTCACTGATGGTGTCGTTCTCCACAACGCCTGACTTTGGCGCGGGCAGCGTGGGTTCAGTTCCCACTCAGTGACCGTGTGAATGAGAGTGCGAATGGTTGTCCGTGTCTACATGTGCCCTGCGACTGACTGGCGACCGGTTCTGGGTGTAGTCCGCCTTTCGCCCCAAGTCAGCTGGGATAGGCTCCGGCGCCCCGTGGCCCTAACCGGGATAAGCGGTGTGGAAAATGGATGGATGGTCCAAAAATTATCTTTTTTTTTTTGTTTTTTTTTGATGGATTCAACATTTTTTTTTTAAATTCTCATTTTATTTTTTACACCATTTTGGGAGTGGTGTAGGTTGATTTTTCAAAAATATTATGCATGCGTAATATCATGACAATACTGAAAATTTAGGTCACTATGACATCCATCCACCCATCCATTTTCTGAGCCGCTTCTCCTCACGTGGGTCGCGGGCGTGCCGGAGCCCATCCCGGCTATCATCGGGCAGGAGGCGGGGCACACCCTGAACTGGTTGCCGGCCAATCGCAGGGCACGCACAAACAAACAACCATTCGCACTCACATTCACACCTAGGGGCAATTTAGAGACTTCAATGAACCTAGCATGCATGTTTTTGGGATGCGGGAGGAAACCGGAGTGCCCGGAGAAAAGCCACGCAGGCACGGGGAGAACCTGCAAACTCCACACAGGCGGGGCCGGGGACCGAACCCCCGTCCTCAGAACTGTGAGGCAGATGTTCTAAGCAGTCGTCCACCCTGCCGCCGTCACGATAACAGTGATATGAAATTTCGGTTGTTTCCTTACTTGATGATGGCCGACACGTTGGTGATCTTGTTGAAGAAGTCAAACTCTCGCTGGTAGAAGTCTTTGGCCGGACCCGACAGCGATCCTGTGATCTCCTCCACCATTTGCTCCAGCAGATCCCCGATGTCAGCTGACACAGCCACCAGCCAATAGGACGCTCAGGTAAATAAACAATAATAGGGTCATGTTTATTGATTTATTGAGTTAAACTTACGGTCCTTCTGGTGCGCCTCCTCATCCATGAAGATGTTGGTCTTCATGTTCCAGATGAACTGGTGGGCCAGCAGCTGGGACTTCTGCGCGGCCCACAGGATGTACTCCCTCACGTAACCCATCTGGACACCCGTCAATGCTCGTTACGTTGTACGGTGAAACCATGCATATTTGAGGTTCGGCATTCGTAGATTTTTGGGGGAAGCTAGCATCTGTTATTCGCTGAAAACCTCACAGTTTGTGTGCTCAAGCCAAAGCAATTATAGGAGGAGACCCCGGGGACGACCCGGGACACGCCGGAGAGACTACGTCTTTCGGCTGGACTGGGAACGCCTCGGGATCCCCCGGGAAGAGCTGGATGAAGTGGCTGGGGAGAGGGAAGTCTGGGGTCCCTGCTAAAGCTACTGCCCCCGCGACCCGACCTCAGATAAGCGGTAGAAAACGGATGGATGGATTATACAGTATCTACTTTTCTGAGGGGAAACAAGTTGCCGTTATTTAAGGTAAGGTCTTTATATTTATTAGCGCCGTATTTTCACGACCATAAGTCTTAGATGTTCTCCAAAAAGGGGCGGGGCGCCTGATAATGCGGCGCACCTTATGTGTGCACCGAGTTCCAAAATCTGTGAATGTTATTGTGTGACTTTGATGAGCGCTCGCTTGACTGAGTGGGAGCCTTTCCCGGTGACACGCTGCTTATATAGAGGAAAGGCGGACGTGACTGAGGACAGCATGCGGACGTTAAAGGGGGAAGGGTCCGCGCGAAAGAGGACGCTAAAGGCACGCCCCCAGTTGGTATATATTGGCGAAGGACCCCCGAAAATGGCACCTACGAAGAGAAACGCATTACGACGCACAGTTGAAACTGCAAGCTATCAGTTACGCGGAGGAACATGGGAATGGAGCAGCTGCGAGAGAATTGGAGATCAACGAATCCACGGTTCGCGAGTGGATGCCTGGGCTAAGGTATCTGCTTGGACTTTCGCGAAAGCCGGCTCCATTGCTGAACAGCTCCCGGGCAACGAGACTGACTCCGACAATGACGAGAGGGAACCCGGCGTGTTTGATGGCGAACTTGCCCGGCTGTTCTTTTTGGCGACAGAAGATGAGGACTTTGATGGCTTCGTGGATGAGATGAGGATTGATCCAAAAATAACGCGAGTACATTGTTAAATACTTCAATAAAGTACAAACGAATTCCGTTTCGCTCCCGCTGCCTTTTTAAAAACATACGCTGGCATGCATGCTACCGTATGTTTTAAGCTAGCCTATGTTTTACCATGCCTGCGCCCAATAATACGGCGCACCTTATGTATGTGTTAAATACAGAAATAGACCCCGTAACTGAGACTGCGCCTTTTAATACCGTGCGCCTTATGGTCTCAAAAATACGGTACTCTCTATTTGAAATTGTTTTTACCACCCACTAATTCAACCGTACCTGAACATACATGCATACATAAATACCTTATCGTAGCGCAGCGCTTGTACAATCTGCGGGATGTAGAACAAGATGGCGTCCTGTAGGGGGGAAGAAAGACAACCCTCCCACTGATGAGCCCGCCGATGACGAAGCATTCGTTGGCGTTTACGGGAAGGAAACGGAAGCACGCAACTCACCGGAGGAAAGGAGCGCAGCACCTTGACGCCGTACTGCGCGGTGAGCGGGTGCGGCGGGTACATGCTGCTGAAGTAGGACAGGCCCGTTGGCGGGTCGGCGGAGGCCCAGCACAGGATGTGGCTCAGCTCCGGAGAGTCGGCGTCGATGGTGTGCCACGTCACCAGGAACTATCAAAACCAACACGCATGGGCGCACACATTTGAAAAACACACAAACAACAACAAAAAGAGTACTTTTAAAATCCCTTTGTAGTGATGAGGGAGTCGGGAATGAGCGAATGATTCGGAACGCAGTCGCTGCTCCACGCTACAAAGGGATTTTCAGTGGACTAACTTGGCCTGCGACGGAGCTTTTATACAGTGGATGTTTTCGTGAACTACGCAGTCGTTCGAGAGTAGGAAATAAGTGGGGAAATTCCCAACCGCTAAGGCTTTTGGCTCAAGTGGCAGACGTGGTCGCACCTTGACGGCTTCTGGAACGTCGCTAACGGCACCGGGATCCAAACGCACCAGCCGGGTCACCTCGCCCGTGATGGCGTCGTTCTTGAACCTGGCGAGAAAAGCGGCGCTGTCGAGTTATTTTGCCTTTTTTTTTTTTCCTCCCTGAAAGTGTATTTATGCTTGAATCTAACTGGATAATTGGTTAGTTGATTTGTTGTGATAAGAAATAAAACTAGTTTACATATACATTTTGCAACTCATTTGATTAATTGTTAAATTAATTATGGTGAAGTTAGTTAGAAATACAATTTAAGAAATGAAATGTACTATATTACATATTGTACATTTTAACGATAGTTTGGCCACTCCTGATTTCCTGTAATATTTGTTGAATTAATGAAGCCTTTTCCCCCTAAAATTGTGTCATGAACATCTATTCATTTTGTATCGAGTTATCTCACTAAACAACTTGTTAATTGATTTAGTGTAAATAATTCAAGATATATGGCAGATGTGCTAACCAGTTGGCCACCGTGCCGTCAGAATTCTACATATTTAACCATTTTTGATCGATTCTTATCGTTTGGTAAATTCATTGTAAATCCAAAATAATGCCAGATGAGAACTTATTTGTTTAATTGAAAGAAAGTACTGTATCCGATTTGCATTCAGTCTTTTAATCATTTAACCAATCCATTTAACCAATTTTTACAAAAGCAAATAAAGAGAGACGTCCTTGGAACCTATGAGACAATGCAGAGTAGATAATGAAGATTTTTTTTTCCCCCTCATTGAAAATATCTCTGTATTAGTTCAACTAATAATAAGTCAATCTCAAACTAAATTGTAAGGAGACTCTGTGGCCACCCTGTATCTCGCATGCACATTTGAACTCCTTTTTCTCTCATTTACAAATGGATCGGCTGATCCGTCCGTTTTACAAATCCTATTATGTATGAATTCAGGCAACCTGCTGGGCAGCTGCATGGCGAGGTAGGGCGCGATGTTCCAGGCCAGGTTGACGTTGTCCTTCCACTGCTTCTCAGTCAGGCTGATGTACTTGGACCGCCAGTTGGCGATGCTGGTCTCCACCGACTGCTCGGTGGCGATGGCCAGCTCCTGGGTACACAGCGGGTTGTACCACGTGCTCAGGCGCTCGATCTCGCTCGCCTGGACACGCAAAAGGAAAACGAGGAGCTCGCTCAAGGGGGGAAACGAAAGAGCCGGTACCGTAAAAAGCGGACGAGGACGTTCACCAGCAGAGCCAACAGGAGGGTCCTGCGCTTCATGTAGTATTTGTGGAGCTGCGTCCCTCGGTTGCTCTTCTTGGACGCTCCTGCGAGACATGTTTTTGTCACATGCTGGACTTCTTTTCACCAAAGACTCAAGTAAGAGCCTCAACTTCGACTTTCAAATCAGGGTTAAGGTTTCAAATTGGGATTAGGGTTTAAAACAAGGGTAAAAAATGAAGACAGGGTTAGGGTCTTAAATAATTATTTCAAATTAGGGCTTGAAGCCAAGGTTAGGGTTTCAAGCCAGGGTGAGGGTTTCAAGAAGGGTGAATTTGAAATCAGGGCTAAGGTCTTGATTTTCAGTTTAGGGTTTGAAACTAGGGCAAATGTATCCCTAATAAAACCAAACCCTACCAGATTTCTTGGATGCGGTGGACATGCCGCTGGAAAGTGGGTACGTGTTGATCCATCCCTGGCTGCTCTGCTGCGAGCGAGCGCTGGAGTCGACGTTACTGCGCATGTCGGCGGCATTCATCACCGACAAACTGTTCAGCGACGGATCCTGGTTGTCTGTCAGTCATCACATGAACGCGCATTTAGACCAAAACACAACAACAACACAACAACAGTCACAACATGGCACCATCCACATGAGTGATGATGGAGATGTTGAGCTTTACATGCCCGCCCTGAACCGCGCTTCCTCGACTCGCATGAACCACTGAACCAGTTCAATAGACCTTGGCATTGATTAAAAGAACTTTAAAGATATTAAATCGAACTGCAATGTTTGGTGTTCCACAAGGCTCTGCTCGTGAGCCTTTCAGGTTTAATGAACCACCAAACCAGTTCAATAAACCTTGGCATTGAATCGAAGAACTTTAAAGACATTCTATTGAACTGCAATGTGTTGTGTCCCACAAGGTTCTGCTTTAGAGCCTTTACCTTTTTTTTCAGTTTCCTCTGAACTGCGCCTCTCTTTTCAGGTCAAAGGGGACATATTATGGAAAACTGACATTTCAATAGCTTGTATACAAATATGCTACCGTTCACAAGGTTTGGGTCACTTAGCAATGTCTTCATTCTTTGAAGAAATGCAATTTTTTTTTTTAAATTAATCAGAAATACAGTCTAGCTATTATTGTAGTTAAAAAAACAGGGCTTTTCTTTCAAAAGTGAGGAATTTCTTTTAAGTGACCCCAAAACTTAGTAGTAGTATGTTTTTCATGAAAGACAAAATTGTCTGGGTGACCCCAAACTTTTGAATGGTAGTGTACTGTCATTGGGTCTCTGGAGTGCTAGCCCACAATTCTAGTGTGAAAATTATACAACCAATTAAATCTTTGCGATGTGACCACCACATATGCCGCACTAATTGACAAGTGTCATTGGGTGGTTTAGTGACAAAGTGCTGCCTCCACCAGTGAAAATACAAAAACTTCTGTTTTACTAGCCTTATCCCGGACCACACACTCCCATGAACCATGACACCACTTCAAAAAATCTAAGCATTGACTCAAATCATTTTAAGACAATAAATTGAACTGCAATTTGTGGTGTCCCACAAGGCTCTGCTTTTGAGCCCTTCCGGTTTCTTCAGTTTCCTCTAAACTACACCTCTCTATTCAGTTTAACGAGGATATATACAGGATAATGTTGACATTTGAATTGTTGATATACACATAGTTGGATCTCTGAAGTCCCTGCCCAGCTTTCCAGTGTGAAATGATTCAACTAATCAAATCATTTGCGCCGCATGAATAGATCCGCTACACTAGTTGAAATGTAACGGTAGCTTGGTGATGAAGTGCAGCCATGAGTGAAAATACAATCCACTTTTACTGGGCGTTGGCTTTTTTTCTACACACTCGCCTTATCCCAACCCTATAGCTCTGCTCACGGTCGTCGTGGCAACATGCCTCACTTGGCATTGGCCATGCACTAGAGGGGTGAGCAGTGGCTCATTTGAGTGCTGCAGCATCCACACATGATGGAGATGACGGAGGGATGAGTTTAGAATTTTTAAGGGTTTGACAATGAGTCTCTCTCAGGGGAGCGTCAGGAAATGATGAGAGGAGGATTCAGAAGCGCTGATGTTCAAGTTGTACTTTCTTGCACATTGATGAACTGAGGAGAAAGGGGGTTTGGCGGGGAGGCTGACATGATGAGGAGTAGTGCATCTCAATACAAATGACAAACTTGTGCTTTATTTCCCCACTGCTGCTCAAGGAATTTTACGGAATAAAGTGACCATTTTGAAGAGGAAAACCCGACTGTGATGAAACCCGAGGCCAAAAGCAGGAAAATGACCTACATACATTTCACTTACTGAATATCTACACCAGTATTTCCCAACCTTTACTGAGCCAAAGCACATACTGTATTTATTAGACAAATTTCACGACACACCACCAAACTAAAATGTCACAAAAAGTATTTCAACAGCACTAAAATTGTAATTTTGTCTCCATTTACTCGCAACTTTACTTTCTCAGTGTAAAATCTGTGCCCGTTAGCATGTTTCTGTCCGGTTGCAAAATCCAGTGAATTTGCAAACTTTCCATGGGAATTAATAGCAATAAATGGGAATAAACCAGGAATTTACTAATTGAAGGTAAGCTTTTAATAGGCAACTTAAATATAGTATATCCTGACTCGGGATGGGAATTCAAAATCTGTTGTTTTTGACACTTGTCACGATACATTGCTGGCATACATACGTGAACAAAGATATATTTGAAGTCAATAAATCCTACTTTTCAAACAAATGAACTCTCATGGCAAACAGTGGTCGGGAATTACTGATCTAGACGGTGTAGATCTATGAGCAGCACGGTGAGGACTGAGCAAAGCATCAAATTTGCCACGCGTACGTACACGCATGCTCCCGCCGCACGCCGCAGGCCGCCGCCACCGCTGAGGCTTACTTAAGATGGATATCGGAGAAGTGCTGGACACGATAAGCGATCCAAATATCCCGGCAGAGAGCGTGCTCGGGGCCGGGGTGGTACCAAGCTCACCGGGGGGCACCAGGTGGCACGCCGCCAGGTACTTCTTGTCCGACAGGATGCTGGCGTAGAAGCGGATGGTGACGCTGATGTCCTCGCGCAGGCGCTTGTCACCTTGGGTGGGAAACTTTGGAGACATGCTGCAGACGGAACACATGCCGGCCTTACTTCAGGTACGAGTCACTTATTTGTGTGCTTGTCGCATTTGCGGGAGATAAGGACCGGACCGAAGATAATTGATGCCCATTATAATTGCATTTTTTTAAAAAAGAAATGTTTTGGGGGTTTTTTAAACTCAAAAAAATTATCGTTTTTCAATAAGTAGCGGTCAATCATGTTTTCAAAAAAACACATTTCTTTGTTTTATTTTATATCGGAAGTTGTGTCATAACAAGAACAAATCACTAATAATTTACAAATGCATGTCTTAATTAGAAAAAATATGACACCATCAGAACAAAGGTGGCTTTAAGCATACCCGCATCAATCGTAATAAATGTCATTTATCACCCTTAGCAGAATGAATGCATGGACTCCAGCAAGCCACCAGAGCAAGAGCCAAACATTTTGCCTTCAGTTTTGCGGCGCAGTGTTGTCGCAATCATGAAACAACAACAAACATCATGAAATGGCTGGAACAACAGATTTCATTTTTGTGGCCTTGTGAGAGACCCAAGAGTGACTGTGTTTTCATTTTGGATTTGTGTGTTTGACTGTCCTGTTTGAGAAATGGCTGACAGTGCATTAGTGATTGTTTGGCTCTCCTTGCCCACATGCGAGGGCATTACAGTACCTTAACTGCTCGATTTTTGTTTTCATTTCACCCAGAATCTGATTTGTGTAACTCCAATTTTCTCCTAACTGGAAAGGTGGGTCGCTCGTAAGTGAAGGTACAACTTTAGTTACATGCGTGTACCTGAAGTAATCAAAGGCCGTGGAGTAGATCTTCTCTCTGAGCACGTTCCTAACGGTGGCGTTGGTTATGATGTCAGAGTGAAGTACAGCCAGGCCCAGCGTCAGCAGCCTGCAGCACAAAACAAAACACGCCAAACACACGTCAACACAAAGCACACATATAGTTGACGTTCCGTGGCTTTAAAAGGCGGAGCCTGGCCTCGTGAGTGATGTGGCCGTCAGCAAATGAAAGTAAAGAGCTGGCTGACCCGTTAGCCAGTCTGCGTGTTGAGTGACTCGGCTTGAGTCGCGGCCACGGGCAGCTCGTGGATGATGCGCTTATAACGTGTGCGACTGCACGAACATAAGTCCGTGTGGAAAAATGATCCCGGCGAAGAATCGAGGCACAGATTTTGACCTTTTTTTTTGTGATCGAATTACTGTATTCTGGTTGTTTACTCGATGAAGCGTCGCTGCCCCTTACTATTTACTCTTCATGATTTCCATCAATTAAAATATTCCGAGCAAAACGTGTATAGTAAAAACTGTACGTATTGTAGTGTCTGTGCAGCATGTGCCTTGAAGAGGGGGTGGCATGTAAGTGTCTTGGCGTGAGGTGTGGCTGACAGCAGTTCCTGTGTCAGTGTTTTAATGTTCTGGCATTCAATGGAAGGCTGAAAGGTGCATCCCGACTGTGAAAAGTCTACATTAAAAAGCCCAAAAGATTGCTAGAAACGGCAGAATTAGGCCAGAGAGCGGGGGAGCTCCACGTTACACAACCTGAAGCGAGGTCCGATGGCGGCGACGTGGCGGTTGAGGTTACTCTTCGCCCCGCCCACGTTGAGAGACAGCGAGCGCTGGAGCAAACTACAGAAGATCTCCACCTGGTCGGCACTGGAGTACTTGGCTATCTCGAACCTCTGCACCAGAAACTGCGTACGAAGCGACGGAAAGCGTGAGGCGGAAGAAAGGATAAGGTGGCGCTACAAGAGGCCGACGGGCGGACCTCGATCCAGATGTGGTGCGGGGTGACGTCAGGCGGGCAGGGGACGGGCTGGCTCTCCTCAGACGCCGCCAGGGGGTCGGCCTCCTGCTGGGCGTCGGAGAACAAGCCCATCTTCAGCTCCACCGTCATCTGCCACGCTCCCGCCATCTCCCGCATGAACTGCAACGCACAAGGACAGCGGTGCCTTGGCTGACGAGTTTAATTTAACCCCAAAGACCCATAAATTGGGGTACTTGTGAGTCAAGGTGCCACTGTATTTACACTTAAGGACACAAAAAAGGAGACTTTATTTGATTTTTGTACCGGTACTTCCACACCAACACGTGCAGCCAGCAGCCATTCCCAGCAGGCGATGGCCGTCTCCATGCCGTGCTCGGTGAACATCTTGAGAGGAGACCAGCAGAGGTGGTGCAGCAGCTGGGGGTCGCATTCTACACCCACACCACACACACACACACACACACACACACACACACGATCATCAGATCTTATGCGAGGAGCAAATGTGGTGTAGAGCAGAGGTTCTCACACTTGTCGGGTCCTTTAGGCCTTTTCAAACTGCACTTGCTCAGTGTGAAAGGTCACAAAGAAAACTGCCGCCCGTTGCGTTGTGGTCATTGCGGACGATGCCCATATAAGGAAGCGCTGACGTAGCAACCTACAAGGAAGTCGGGACGCGTACCTCACTGGGTGGACCGCAACTCGGGAATATGCATTTGTCATTGTTGGGGGGGAACGTTCACATTTTGAGGAGTAGGAGTTGACGCAGCAGCAAAAAAAATAAAAAAATCGATCATTTTTCTTTTGTCCCAAACTTTGCCAAAATAGCAGTCAGAAATCACGGCGCCAGCCCCTGTCCGATTGAAGGAGCTTTCTGCCATCGCCGCGACACGGCCCGGGACTCGAACATTTTTCTGTTCAAGGGCGTGACGCAGAGAGTGAGCGGCCTACTGCGTTGCCGCGCCACGGCAAAACGCACCGCCGCCCCCTCAGCGCATACACCATGAATGGGAAAGTCAAGGGCGTCAGACGCTTTGCCAAGTGCAGTGTGAAAAGGCCTATACAAAGGAGAAATCTGTCTATAGAACTCTTCTTAATCCTTACGATAATTCAACATAAATACCTAGTGTACCCCTAAATGTCACAGGAATTAAAAAGTTGCCTATTTTTGAGAAAAATAGACAAGTAACAAACGAAAACATACAAAAGTAGTGCTTTGCCATCATTTTGTGGCATTTTGGTAACAACGAACTATGTTGAAGTGAGTTGTAGAACTTCATTTACACAAAAGAAGTGCTTTGCCATTATCTTGTGGCATCTTGGTGCCAAGGAACTATGTTGAAGTGAGTTGATGCAGGAATGTGGCACTTATGGGATCATACGTCACAATCATATCAGCGCTTAAGGAATTCGTCAACTATGTTTGTTGATTTGCACGCCGGTCATTTGTAAAGACCCACACTTTAAAAAAACTTAAATTAAAAAATAAACCAATACAACATTTCAAAATATTTTTCGGACCCCCAAGCTGTGGCTCGCAGACCCGTCGGAGTCGAGGGCCCCCAGTTTGAGAAGCGCGAGTATCGAGGATGATGATCAGTGCACCTTTGCTGCTGATGAGCAATGCGGCCAGCTTGAACATTGCCTCAGTGAAGCCTTCGGGTTGGGCCAAGTCCAGAGCCTCTCCCATCTGCTTGACCATCAGCCGGCCCAGGTCCGGCTGGCCCCGCACCGCCTGGGCGAAGTGGATCATGCCCGATACCTACAGACAGGAAATGAGGAACAATCAGCCTCGGGCTCGGAGGTGCGTTGTGGTGATCGACGGACGGTCTGCTGACCTCTCCTGCGTATCTGTTCCTCAGGTTGAGGGAGGCCATGAAGTTGGAGTAGTCCTTCTTCACGCAGGCTGGCCTCTCCGTCAACTGAGTGGACTGCAGGGAGACGTAAGGAATGACATTATTAATTCCAGACAAATACGAGGGAAATCTGGAAAACGGGCCATGACACCCCTTTTTCTCGTCATGGCGAATCCTTGAAATCATCATCGAATTTTAGAATTGTTTTTTTTTTTTTTTTTTTCCATCGAATTTTGAAGCCACACATTAGACAAAAACCTTCACAATTTAGCATCGACCATCTGTCTAGGATGGTTGCCTGAGACTGGGGCTCACTTTGGCAAATTCCCTCATGAGAGTTGCTCAAAGTATGAGCCTTGGATTTTGCACAAATTGGCTGCCTCAAACCAAAAGGGCCGACTTCCTGTTCGATCCTGTAATGATAGTCCATCCATCCATCCATCCATCCAGCCATCCATTATTTGAGCCGCTTATCCTCACTAGGGTTGCGGGAGAGCTGGAGCCTATCCCAGCAGGAGGCAGGGTACACCCTGAACTGGTTGCCAGCCAATCGCAGGGCACGACTATTCACACTCACATTCACACCTACGGGCAATTTAGAGTATTCAATGAACCTACCATGCATGTTTTGGGGGATGTGGGAGGAAACCGGAGTGCCTGGAGAAAACCCACACAGGCACGGGGAGAACCTGCAAACTCCACACAGGCGGGGCCGGGGATTGAACCCCCGTCCTCAGAACGATGAGGCAGACGCTCGAACCAGTCTTCCACCGTGCCGCCTAATGATAGTCATGTCCACCAAATTTCCTGTCAACTGGTCAATGTGGTTCTAAGGTGTCCCACAAGGCTCTCTTCTTGATACTTTACACTCTTACATTTACTTTGAACCGCAACTATCAATTCAATTTAAAGCAGACAATGACGCCAAACGAATCATTGGTCATGAACAAAGCAAACCACTGAGTGTTTGGGACCGACCCCTAGCGTGGTGCTCTGTCGGTTAAAGCCAGCAAAGTGCAGGATGCTCTCCGTGGCCATGGCCAGGCCCGTGTGCTGCGACAGACCCGACACCCAGTTCTGATGTTTGTTCAAGTACTCCTTGAAAAGAAGGAAAGACGGCTTAAGACAATGTTACCTACAAAACATACGTGTGGCCGCTAGAAAATGAGTGGCATGAATCCCTCGCTGTGAACATCCACAGGGTCCATGTTGTTACCTGCAGGTGGGACTTGGTGACAGACGGAGCCCATTTCATGGCTTCCTTCAGGATTTCTCCACAGCGAGCAGCAAAATCCTTTACGATGCTCTACAATCAGAGAGGCACATTAGAGAGGATGACAGCAATGAATATGTGAACTAATGAAGAGGACAATTTGCAGTTATGTGGTGGAGGTCTTTATACAGTATACTGGACATATGCAGATCCGCGTCACATTTTCTTTGGGATTTCATGTCCTTAATGCTTTCTGCTTTGTTAGTTTGAGTAGAGAATGTTTGGTTTTCCGATCAAGTACTCACTAGTAGAACACCATCTCCAGCCGGCAGGAATATGAAGTATACTTGTAAAAGCAATCATGTGTAAAGTCCCTTTGAAATAAAACAAAAAGGATCAAATACAATAAAAGCAGCTCACCTCTCTGGCTTCATAGGTATCGGGAACGGTTATCCTGTACGGAGTGTCCGGAATGTCATAGTAAGGTTGGTCCTTGTGGATGTCCTGCAGCGGAAATGTGAACGTGAGCATGACAAGGACATTCTTATCCGTCTATCAGTCATTCTTGCCATTTTCAATTGCCAATCAAAAATCAAAAGAGGAAAAAGTGACCAATTATTTTGTCATTTGTTTTTGAATCCAAACCACCCCGGAAAAAAAAAAATCCCGCTTTTTCGTACTTCAGTAAAGTGTGTCCTTGATATGATACAGTTGATGGATCCTTTGACGGACGGTAGTCATTGACCAGACTGATCGTGGTAGCCAACAAGCTAACGGTAGCTTTACTAATGGTCGTTACCAAACCTTGACAAAAGGTTAGGCTAAGTCATTTTTAACCTACTATCACAATACAATAAAAATACCAATGTCCTTGCTAAAAAATGTTTTTCTTTACGTATGTCATCCAGGTCACGGGAATCCATTGGGTTTTTCCCGAAAACGTTAAAATCTGACTTTGGCAACTACGCTATTGAAATAACAAAATAATCAGACACATTTACATTTTTTGAACGCCATGGGAAAATAGAAAAAAAAAAACTCATTCGAATCACGAGTGATTCAATCGAAAGGAGCTACGCTGTGGTGGTGACTTACGGCGCTGAGCGAGAGCGAGAGCGTCTGCAGGATGTCCAGCATGGTCTTCAGCACACGGCCGCTCCACAGCAGGTGAGGGAAGCTGCGGACGAAGCCAAAGAGGACAGACATTAAGTTGGCAGAAGGATTTGGCGGGCGAGGCCGCGCCATCTGTCTGTCTGTCTGTCCATACTCACGTTTCGGCCAGCCCGGACAAATATTTATCGGCCACTCTGCGGATCCTCTTGTGAATGTGATTGAAGTTGACCAACAGGAACTGGGCGTGGCGCTCCAGCTCCTCTTCGTGCGCTTTGGTTTTTGCCTGAAAAAAGGAAACATACTCTTGATATCAGTGCCGGAGTATCAGCACTAATCAACGCCATTCGAGACAACTAGGGATGCAAGTCATAATTCATTTCATAATCGATGAATCTGCGGATAATTGGGCAGGTTTTAGCCACGCCCAAAAAGTGAAATGGTTAAAAAAAACGCTACAGCTCCACAACTGACTATTACACAGTTCTCCATCTTTGCACGTTTTCAGCAATTATTTGTGCAAGGGATTTAGAAAGAAATATCGGAATTGACTTTACAGGATTGTTAAACTAATGTGAGGATGTAAGAGGAGAAATATCATGTTTTGCGTGATCTTACTTTCTCAATCATCATTTGCAGGAAGACTTCAAAGACTTTGTCGCTGACAGCGACTACACACTGCATCATGCCTGCGAGCGACACGACACAATCCAACAAATGTTTGGTGCATCAATATTTTGTGGCTTGAAAATGTGCGCTTACCCGATTTGTCCTTCTGGATGGCTCGGTCCTCAAAGTAGCGGAACATGACCTGGAAGCGTTCCGAGTCCAGCGAATTCAGCATCCTGATGGTAAACAACACGACAGTGACTTTCAAGTCCGTCAGGCTCAGAGACGTGTGCGCACCCACCTCATGTATTCCAGCCTGTAAACAGACAGCAGATACGTGGACATGGCGAAGTCCAGCTTGTTGATGAGCGCGGCGCCCTCTGGAGGCGGGTCCAGCAGGTTGATGATGGTGCCGCGCAGCTCGTTCAGCTCCGCCTGGGGCGAAAAAAGCGAGGCGGTCAAGTCGTGTCAACGAGTACGAGAGGCACGTGTCGACTGGAGTGTTCACGTCATCATACCGGCGTGACCGTGTCGTTCTTGAGCGCAGAGTTGTACTGCAGCTCGGAGCGGAGAGGCTCGCCGCTCGGGAACGTCAGCAGCGGCGATTTGGTGGCGATCTCGCACACGCCCTCGTACCACTCTTCAGGCCACAGACCTACGATATCGTGGGGAGGCGCAGTCTTTATAAGGGAAACCAAGAAGACGAGGAACAGAGTCTTACCTGAGCCTTCCACAGCGAAGCCCATGACCACAGAGTAGAGCCAAAAGTCCCTGAAGAGCTTCTGCAGGCGTGGTTTGGCCTCCTTGATCGGTGGCAACCTTTTTGTCAGCTGATCACGAAAGAAATAGGTGGTTGAAACGTGGCAGCGTTTGGACAAAAAAAGTTTGTCCTTGAAGGACGCCTGGAAATGCCTGAACAGAGCGGAGCATAAAACGACCAATATGGCTGACTTCCTGTGTCTGTTGGGGCAAGGCTTCAAGACTTTTTTGTGGTTCTACCCACGACAGACACGTCTACCAAATTTCATGTTGCCAAGTCAAAGTGACTGCAGGGGCTGAATTTTCAAAGAATTCTGGGGGCGCTACCGACTTTGTTGAGTTTCTGAGAAAGCCCTCTCAACGGGGATTTATTTGTCCTGATGTTAACGACGACACGCAAGCGGAGCAATTTCAAGATGGCCTTCCTGTGGTGCTCAGGCCCTAAATAGCACTGCAGACACATTCCAGCTAATGCCAACTTCAAGTCTCACCACTGCGATGACCGGGATGAGGACGCCCAGGTTGCCAGCACTGCTCGATGCCTGCAGAATAACACAATATAACACGAGGATGACAAAAGCGACCAAAACATGTCTTCCACTAGAAATAAAAACTCAATTCAAGTGTGCATTTCATGTTTATGGTTCGAACTGAACAAGAACAATAAAGCGGTGAGCGCGGTAAGGTGTCGCGATCAAATCAAAGCGGACCTTGAGAGCCGGGCCTTTGTCCGCCGCCCGCTCGCTGGCCCTCTTGCCCTCCAGGCCCAGCTGGACGAAAAGCTCCAGCAGGTTGACCAGCAGCTCGTCCACCATCTGCTCGGCCTGCAGGTTGGCCGCGATGTTGCCCAGAGCGTTGATGACGGCCAGTGAGCAGTGTCTGCGCACACGGGACACCACGGCCGTGTCATCCGGGACGACATAACCGAGCGCTTCAAATCATTTCCTATCCGATTACTTGATCACTCCACTCAAATCAAAGTTTGAGAACCACTGCCCTAACCTAGAAGTATCTCACAAAGCAACAAAGGCCACCTGTATCCGTGGTCCTTGTAGTCCTTGGTGGAGTAGACCATGGAGCTGGCCTTGACGCTGATCTGCTGGAACAAATTCCACACTTCCTGGTAGATGTATTGCTGGAGGGACACAACACAACAAGCACGTCAGCACATTAGCTCTTGGCAAGCGGCACCGGGGGCTTTTAGCCGAGACACTCGCATTGCCCGTGATGACCATGCAGCCCAGCTGGTCGATGATGAGCACGTCCAGCTGCGACGGCGGCTGGCAGAACTTCTGCTGCAGGATCTGTAGGATGGGCTCCATCACGCGGGGGGTGTCCCGCAGGGCCACGGCGATGTGGCCCAGAGCCCGGATGGTGTGGTCCGGGATTAAGTGAGCGTCCCTGAGCCACACGGGAGAGCGAGCGTGAGTTTGGATTCTTCACGAGAGGACGTCAAACAGATCTTCACCTACTTGTCGTTCTCCTGGGAGATGTAGAGACGATTGGACAGGCTGGCCAGGAAGGCTTCTACAATAACGTTATCCATAGTCAGCCCCGCCTTCAGACACCTGCGGGGGAAACGACCCCAAGCATGACCTCTGGCCGCGTGGGCTGGATCCCGGACGTGCCGGTGTATGCGCTGCGCGCGTGAGACCTCACCTGCAGATGTTATCGATGGAGATGTCCCTCAGCTGTTCGTACATGGAGGGCTGGCTCTTCTTGCTTCCTGGGTTCGTGCTGAGGGTGGACTGGGAGTGCTCGTTGGTCACGTGGATCTTGATCTCCCCGCCTCCTTGAGGAATCAGAATCATCTTTATTTTGCGGAGTATGTCCGAAAAACACACAAGCAATTTGTCTCCGGTAGTTGGAGCCGCTCAAGTACGACAATTGACAGAGAACACTTTGTAGACATCAAGATATTGAGAAAAAAAAAAAAAACAGTCACTGAGCAATAAAGGGTTAATAGTTATCTGGTAAATGCCGGTACAATTTTTTTATGTTTTTTTGACAATTGTGCAAAAAGATGCAGAGGCCTCTAGCACTTAGAGCACTTGGAATGACTCATCTCGCAATAGTCCGGTGCAGTGAGCATTGTGCAAAGGGCGCCGAGAGCGGTTTAAAGTGACGAGTAGCGCGATCATCTGGGACAGTGTCGATTGTGCCAATGTTGCAGATGCTCCTCAGTCAGTGTGCAAATGGCGCAGATGCTACTCTGGCATGAGTGGCCAGTATTGGATATGCAACCACAGATATGCAAATAGTGCAGCGTGGCGAGACGTCTACAGTGAGTGCACGAGCAATGTATCATTGGCCCCACAGAAAAGTGACAACAGAATGACGAGAGAGGAGGGTTTTAGCGCAGAGGGATCCGCCGCTCACCGGGAGCGCACTGGCTGTGGTACTTGTACAGCTTGACCAGGACCGGAGAGGGCACCACCAGGAAGTCCCTCAGCGACGTGGTGACGGAGTGGGCCACCACCGGGAAGCGCTCGCACAGGCGACCCAAGCCCTGGACACGCATTCAAAACACGAAAGATCACACGCATTCATTCGCAGGAGATCGTCAGAGTGTTCCGAACGGACAAGCGGCGGGCGGGGAGCACCGTCTCCCGGCACGGCCAGCCGCCGATTTCGAGCACTATACAGCGAATAGGGAGCGACTCCCAACAGGGCCAAGTACTTTCAACGTGGGGAGTCGGTTAGCGCTTGTTACCTGCAGGCAGCAGATGAGGAGAGGCATATGCGCGATGATGACTTTACTGGAGGTCTTGGACTGCAGCTTCTCCGACAGCTTGCCGCAAAGGTTCTCGGCTCCTGCGGATTGCGTGAAAGAGAGCCAAAATGAGCTTCGGTCGCCTCCCGCCAGCCGGCGGGCGAAGGCTCTCACCCTGCTCCTCGGTGACGGCCCACACCATCAGGTCCACGCAGGCGGCGTTGGCCTGGCAGCGCAGCTTGAGCGGGCTCAGCTCGCTCTGAAGGTACTCGACGTCGCGCAGGATCCTCTGCAGCTCCGACTGGCTGCTGCTGAACTGCTCCAGCACAAAGTCGTGCACCTCCTTCACAAAGTCCGTCTGGAGGTCTTTTGGTGGAGGACGGGCAGAATACCGACGTGAGGCGAAGAAGAACGGAGGAGGGCAACGACTTACCTTTCAGGTTGTACAGGGTGTCTCTGAGCATTTTGAATATGGCGACGTAGAGAGGGTCACTGAAGGTTTTGTAGTACACGTGAAGACCGGGACTCAACTTGGAAAGGAACACAACATTTATTGCATGATTTCAAACACAGCCTCTCTCTTCATTCTTGGTGTCAATAGTTATTACAGTGACTCGCCATTGGCAAACTAAAACTAAAAGTATTTGCTGACAATTGCACCTTTTTTTCCCGAACAAATTCAAGTCGTATCTCAAGGCACCACTCAACTATTTCAATAACAGTGAAGCAGCAGTCATACCTCCAACAGTTCTGCCAAGGTTTCATCCAGCGACTTTAAAAACGACTCCGAGACCATTTCTTCCACCTGTTGAAGACGACGACGCGTCATATTAAGACGTGCGTTGGCACGCGCGCACACGTTGGTGCGTGGCGCGTGCCCACCATGTGCAGAAGCTGCCTGAGCGTGTCCAGGGGGACGCGGAACTCTCCGCAGCTGCTGCCGGTGAAGAGAGGCGAGACGGAGAAGCTGGAGCTGATGGTGGAGAAGTAGTAGTCCGGGTCCACGGAGCTGCCGTCGGGAAGGTACGAGCCTGGGCGACATTTTTGGGGGGGGTCAATTAAGCGGCGGGCATTGCCGCATTATGAGTGATAGTAGATCGAAACAGCGCCGCTCACCTTCAAAGTACGGCGCCGACGGGCCCGCCGGGGAGCTCGGGGTCAGCCCCGTCCTCTCGGGACTGGCCTGACAACAAATGATTGAACAACGGCGACAATGCGTCCGCCGCATTTTTTCTTAGCCACATGACGCCGCTTCCGCTACAAAAAGTCAACTCTCCGAGATGAAATATGGAAAAGGACAAAATGTGGCTGTTCTTTGAATGTCAATATAGTTTTGCACAGGCAAGGTTTGTGTAAGAGTATTTCATTGAATTCAAACATTTTTTTCTTTAAAAATCTTAAACTGTACATACCGGAAAATAATCTATGGAAACTTGTTTTTGAGAAATCTTACCAAGTCAAATGTTCCTGTGTAATTCTTTTTGTTCTGTGTTTAGTTTTACAGTTAAGTCCAACTTGGGTGTCAATCAGGGAGGCAGACGAACACACGTCACGCTTACTGCAAGCAATCTACGCTGCGTTTGGGGTGCTTTCACGCACACACCGCACCACTTGGCACATCAATTGTTTTGGTTTTTTCAATTACCGTTAGGGTGAATAATCGAAATCACGATTACATTTCATTTAATCACATAGACCTACTATGTGTTTACATTTTATTTATTTTTTTAAACCTTGCCATGTCAAAAATTCCCTTCTGTGTGTGCCTGTGTGTATGTGTGTATATATATATATATATATATATATATATATATAATTGTTGTTTCTTTTTTTGCTCATTACATGACTTTTTTTCAGGCCCATCCAGTTTGTACCTGTTGAGACACGGAGGACACGGAGGAGCTCTTGTGCCTCATCGTGTCCCCCGGGCACACTGTGAGGAAGGAGCTGGGCAGGATGGAGCGGAAGTCATTGAAGGAACGTCGGCGCGCGGCGTCGCTGTCGTCCGCCGCCGTCAGGGGGGGCGCCGCCGGCCGCGGGAACAGCTTGGACAGCAGCGGCTCGTCCGTGTTGCTGTAGCGGCCGAAGGCGCGCGCCACGCCCAGCAGGGCGGGGACCGTGTGGCGACACGTGTACTCGAAGTAGGGCGGCCCTGAGAGCGGAGTCGAAAGTCAGGAAAAAAACGGAAGCCTGGTCGACGGCGGGAAGCGTGCGAATCACCTTTATCGCGACACTGCGGATTCTTGCACAAGTCTTGCAGAATTTGCATAACGTCCATGATGGTCTCCAGGATCTGACGCAATAATTACAGCATCGCAACCACATACAGTCATAACACACGTGGTATCTACACACTTACATACAAACAAACACACATACACAGACACGCAGATACACACGGACAGACATACACAAACAATTGGACGCGCGAATGATTGGGATACACAAACACACGGACACAGATGTGCACAAATACAAACATGGAAACAAACACAGACAGACACATACACGGTCATACACGCTTGAACAAACATGAACGTTCACAAAAAACACAAAGGAACACACACGCACAAACACAAACATGGGAACAAACACTAGTTCACACACACAAATACTACAAAAAAAACAAACACACACAACCAGACACACGGACATACAAACAGACAGAAAAAACGCACAAACAAGGACACAGACATCCACACGCACGCGCCTGTCAGGCACATACGGACACGCATGCACACACACACACACACACACACAGACCAACAGACACACATTCACACCTGTCCACGCAACGTTTCATCTCGCTGGGCAACGTCAGAGAGCAACGTGACGAGACAGAAGCTGAAGTTCTCGGCAACAGGAAGTATCCCTGCGGGACGGAGGTGCATAGCGCGTAAACGTGTCGGATATTTGAAGAAAAAGGCTGCAAGCCACCACAATGCGGCAAAAGTGAAGTGCGGTGAATACTTTCCAGATATTACCTCGTCCTTTGCATTCCGAGCTCTCCTCAATCCACTGCACTCTCGGAAGTCCTTTGAGCAGACCGAGAAGGTAGGGCACGATGGCGTCTTTGTGCTGCAACGACACGGCGGCGTCCCGTTAGCGACAAAACGAGTGCGTCGTGGTCTTAACAGTCGCGGCGGTGCGGCGCCCACCTGCAGGTCGGACTCCACCAAGAAGATGCCCAGCGCCAGCACGGCGTCCCGCCGCCTCTCGTCCAGCTGGAACACCCCTCGCACGTCCACGGGACACATGCATTGTAACTTCTGCACCTGCGAGCGCGACGCACTTTGATGACGACGCGTAGACCGCGACGCACCCCTTGTTCATCGTGTAATTTCACGGCCGCGACGAGGAATCGAATACCTCAAATAATTCAGTTCCTGAAAGTCACGATAATAAGTGACACCCACTTCCCCGCCTTTCTGTGACTCTTCCAGTCTGTGTTGCAACCTGGTCAGTGGCCACTTCCCCGTGAGTACAGCGCTTCCTGTTTGAAGCCTCAGCTGTGGCCGGTGGCCGCCAAGCTTCAAGTGTCACAGAATGTCATTAGCAGGTTGTAAAAGATAGACTGGAAGAGTCACAGAAAGGCATACGAGTGGACTTCCGGTTCAGAATTTTGCCCTTTAGCTTCTTGCTATCAAACAGCAAGATGTGCAAAAAGTACTGAAACATTGAACATTTGGACGTGCATTCAAAAGTTAAGAGATGGTCAAATTAAGTTTGCCTGTAGAGGTTCTAGTCCATGCTTAGGTTCATCCTGATGTTTCAATTGATTTTTTTTTTTTTTTTTTACTTTTCCCAGTTTATTAATTTTAGTGGCAGAAACAACAAATTATTACACAATACCTTCATTAGGCTCACGTTTAGATTCCTATGTAGTGCAACATAGACACATAGCTTTGTTATTAGTGGTTGACCCGAGTCATAATTATGAGATAGTATTTCATTATTGTAAGATAGTACCTAGTAATTACGTGTTAGCAGCTCATAATTATAATAATTAAGACTTGCTTTGTTTTAACTGTAATCATGAATTGTCTCATCTACTCCAGTAAAAATACATTTGTTTTACATTTCCTCGTGTTTGTTTTTTAAAACCGGTGGAAACATGGAAGCCTGTAATAATATGAATTGTTCCATGTAAATTACTTCTACCGGTTGTTGTTTTTAACTGGCTGAAAAGTAGTATTATTGAGATATTCATAATTATCAGAAAAGTATGTCAAAACACACAAGGAACACCCTTGTACTCGAGTACATAGTAGAATTATGACTCAAATCAAGCACCAATAACAAAGCTTGGGCTATGAGTAGATGACAAAATGTGGCCAAATAATGCAAATGAGCTTGTTTAGCATTTTGTTGTTTTTTTTTGGTCTGGCTTCCAGAGAAATATTCCTAACTTTTGGTTTTAGTTTCACGTGCATTTTGTTTGGCGGTGTCGTCATGCAATGTTGATAACATCAAACGTGCCGTGGCTCAATGGGTGACAGTCCCAAAACCGGTTTCCTCCAGTTGTTGCTGTACAACAGCTGTATAGATTGTATAGATTGAATACAGCTCGTTGATTTGATCTCGTAACGCTAGGTAGGACCGAACTAGCTTGATGCTGGTTAGGTAAGGACAGTGGGTCGCTAGTGGATTCCGGGTGACTCTCAGTCAGCTGTCATTTGCCGACTTCGTCTTATGCCTGACGGTGCATTAGGTCACTTCCGTCACGACATCTCCAGCCAACCTGACCCAAACGATCGCGGTCGTTTCGTGAACATGAATATTCGTGTCACTCGTGAACGAACAGACGTTAGCTAGCCTCAGCGCCCGCGCTGACCGCTAAGTTAGCATCGACGCTTTCCGGGCTGCTAACCTTGTCGAGCGGCGCCTGCCGGTGAGCCGCCAGCGAGCGAGCCAGCGACAGCACGGTGTTGAAGTAGAAGCCCCGGCTGCCCTCTCGGTGGAGAGCCATGTTTCCGCTTTCGAACGTCAAACCGCCGACACCAACAGGCGCATCTTCGATTTGGGCCCCAAACAGGATGACGCGCCGACATGTACGGCGAGCGAGCAGGTCCGAAGAGAGCGAAGCGAGCTCCCCGTCACAGAGACACAAAGGGGAACACGGAGCAACTTTTCCAGTCAAGAGCCGAATTTTTATTATGTGTGAGCGTTCACACTTTAGCCGCTGACAAACACTGAAGGCACACGGATAAACAATATCTGTTATGACAGAGGTTCTCAAACTGGGGTCCGCAAGATCGTTTACCATCAATTGTTATGTAGTTGTCCAAAAAAGTGCACATCTACGTATGGGGACTGGCGCCCCAATAAAAGTACAATAAAACGAAATCTCTTCCAGCCGACTAGCATTGCCTAAGTCATTGACATCTCACTGTATAAAGCCAACGTGCTTTCCAGAGGCTCGCGTTCAGCCATTCGCACACATCTGCTGCCAGGCCCACTCGGAGCAATTTCGGCTTAAGGATCTTGCCCGTGGGCATCCCGGGAGCCGGGATTTCAACCGCCCACCCCTCGGTCACTGGACGACCGGCTCCACAACCGCCCAATAAGAAATAGCAACACGCTGACTAAATGTGTCACGGGCCACATTTTAGTTGTGGCTTCCCTCGGAGCGCCGTTGCGACTGTGAACCCATATAAAATATTGTCTCATATAATGACATATACACAACAAATTGATGGATAACTAGTTTTCAAATCAGAAGCCAATAAAAACAAAATGTAAACTATTATTACATTTATTTGAAAAAGGTGATTGGTAACATAAAATGCTTGCAATATCTCAACGTTATCCAAGTAGAGACACCAATTTTGGTATTTTCACAAGAAACGTCAAGTCGACGCGCATGATTTACTCTCGCCGGCCACATAAAATGATGTTGCGGGCCGGATCTGGCCCCCGGGCCGCCAGTTTGACACCTGTGATATAAAGGCTCAATGAGAATAATTGAATTGTTCTCATGAGGAAAAAAAAAAAAAAAAAAACATGTTCAAAACTCTTTTTTTTTTGTTTTTTTTTTGGGGGTGGAAGAGATGAATTGCATCCCTCATTCATTTGAATGAGCAAAGATGATTTGCGATGCAGCGGATCCCGGCGGCAGTCGAACCTCGCCCCCCTCAGCCGCGGAAACCGACGCTTCTTCGCATTCGCTTTACCCTACCCGATCCATTACTTATTTGCATTTTTTCCCCCCATGCCAATTATAAGGAGCGTCAATCATTCTTCTGATGGATTTTGTCTATTTGCGCATCTATAGCTCAAGGCACCGCTACACGACAACTTTCTTGGTAAATACAAATGAATTCTCGAAATTAGGAATTTTTATCCTGAAAAAAAAAAGATCTTGTAAAGAGTTTTCATTAAAAAAAAAAAGAATTAAAAAAATGATCACCCCCCCCCTCAATCAAATATGAATTTATCGTAATATTTGGACTCATTTCTCGACCGTAGCCATCTTCTACGTCCTACAGCATTTCAGGGCACACGTGGCATTTATGTTGAGGAAATTGCTTTCCTTGAACCCAAAAAGTTTGAGAACCTGTGTCATTGGAACATACAAGTCGTGGTATAAGGCCCACCCGTATATGAAAGCCAGGCCGGCGCTGAGCTCGTCACGTAAACACCTTAACGAGCAAGTAGACCCCCGCAAACTCTGATATGGCACACGGCACATCAAGAATGAGCAAGGCAACGAATAGCATACACTTCATCTGATAGAAACTTTAAAAAGCACCCAACTTCTGTGGAAGGACGTAGAAGGCACTGTTAGTGGGATTTCATTTTGTAAAATCATTCTTGAAAGGCAACCAAAATAATCATAATCAGATTACACTTAATACAATCATATACGTCAGATAAACCTCCAATGACAGCAAGTAGGCACTTCGAGGCAGAATTGTTTCCCCATAACATCTCATTTGTAAAGAAAGTCTACGTCATTGCATACATAAGAAGGCTTTAAAATCTTCAAGTTTCATTTCTTGGTCATTAAATGTGTCCCATTCTTTTCTCTCATTAAAAGAGAGCCGTTGCCGTTCAAATGCTTGCCCTCCCTGCCCGAGTCGCTTCCACATTTCACAGCCCCTTTCCTGACAATACTGCGTAAATCACAAACCCAACCATCACTTTGCATTTGCGCGCCTGCGTTAATAACTCCGAGGTAGACGGAAGAAAAAGTGGGAACGGGAGGAAACCGGTTTGGGACTGTCAAGCGGGTCCGGAGTCAGTCTGTCTTCCAAACCACGTTGAGGGCCTTCACCACCTCCTCGTAGATGATGAAGACGATGGCCACGTCCAAGCACACCCGACCCAGACGAGGCACGGTGCCTTTGTAGAACCTGAACAATTGCAGTGACACAGTCAGTCAACAATGCCTACCAATGAATATTTGTTTATTAAGCTCATAAGCGGACCTAAAATAATACCCCGAGGTATCCCACAGTGCTCGTCGGGCTACTATAAAGCAGTGTAGCATCGCAATAGGTAACGACGGTGCATCGTGTAATACATTTGCACTTCATGATCTACTCGCGCTCAATTTTGTAATAATCTGCCATATTTTGTAATACATTTCTTGAAAGCAAATTGCATTTTGTAATGAAATGTTACACATCGCGATAGAAACGAGAAAAATGCAATCCGTTCTGTGCATCTCATCACGTTTCCTTTTGTTTTCATTATTTCACAGCTGAATTATAGACTCTGGAGAACGAAACGGTTTGGCTCACTGCAGTCCAGGCGTTCATTCAAACACGGACCGCCCAACTAGTGTTTTCCCAAATGATTATTTGGCAATTCGTGCCGGTGTGCTTCAAGTCAATGTCGTTCCGATGGGATCATTTTTGTCACTACCGCATTTTGTCATAACTGCTGCAAATTGTAGCAACTTACTGGGCTTAACGACTTTGACTACGAATCCCGCAGTGTTCATCAGACTTCAGATTTGTTAATATTAACAGACTGAAAACGTAAAGCAGTGCAGAGAGGCGGCAGACGTGAAAACGTGAGCTGGCACCGGCACGACCAGAGCGTCCAAATTGGCAGACTTACGCCCTGGCACCCTCGTGCTTCATGATCTTGATGGCGCAGTCCACGGTGCCTTTGTACTTGTGCGCTTCCAGACCCTGTTGACGCGCACAGAAAGACGACTGTTATGTATTGCAACATTTGGACGTTGTCAAGAAGTGGGGGGAAATCCAAAACTCCAGCGACCTGCATTCGGGTTTTGATGACGTCCAGCGGCGTGTTTCCGAAGACGCTGGCCGCTCCGGCGACCGCGCCGAACGTTCCCGTTATCAACGGGTTAATGGCTTTGTTTGGGTTGTCGCCTTGACCGCGCAAAAAAATACAAAATAAAAGTTTAGTCTTCATCCATCCATCTTCTGTACCGCTTCTCCTCACCTCACACGATCAGGATAATTGTGTATTTGTCTCGACGGTGACGCAGCATGTGGCGACCTCTTCGCGTGTGATTTTGTACCTTTGTACCAGTTCCTGAGCGAGGTCATGACGTAGAAGCGGATGGCCTGGTTGGAGCCTTGTTTGAGCACGGTGGCCGTCAAACCTTGGTACGTTCCTCTCAGCCCTGCGGACAAGAGTGGCAGTCAGAACGTCAATACTTTTGCAACGTTTGCAATAGACACTTTTAAGGACAGATGGGATTGTTTTTATTAGTATTATTTCTCAATGTCATTTGTTGTGAAATCTCTATGTATTTGTTTTCGTTATTTCTGTACACTTTTTATCATTTATCACAATTTCTGTATTTTGATCGTTATCATTTGAAATCATTTATGCTGTATATTTATCATAATTTGTATTTTGATGTATCTGTTACTATTTCTGTAATCATTGTCATTTTTAAATGATCCATTTGATCTCAATATTTCAGTTTTTTAGTCCTATTTCTGTATATCACCAATTCAGTATTTTTTATAATTATTTCTATATTTGTATTTGAATCATTCATATTTTCCAATCACCGTGTATCAAAAATTCCTGACTTGTGCAGTGTTGAATAATTGACTTTTTTTTTTTTTATTTCTGAATGACGATATGCAACTTTGAACAATAATTATCCGCGTCCAGTACTTTTGCCATCATTCTTTGATCTCCCGTTGGACATTTTGGAGGAGCGCGCCGCTCGGGCGACCTTGTTGCGTCTTACCTTGAGTTCTGATGATCTCCCGGACGCCGTGAAAGAATCCTTTGTACTTGGGGCTGGCCGACGTCTGATCGTGGATGAATTTGACCTGCAAAACGCCACCCGGCCGTGACTCGGACAGCGGAGGAGAGCGCGCGTGCGGCGGCGGCGGCTCGACCTCTGACCTTGACCGTCTCCATGGGACACACGACCGCCACGGCTTCGGCCACGCCGGCGCCCAGGCCGCACAGGAAGCCGCGCTTGCTGTCCAGCTTGCCGCTGTCGTCGCGCATCTTGTTGCTAAGGAACTCGAACACGCCGAATCTGTCGGCAAACGTGACGGCGGTTCTCAAAATCGCGCGACTTCAAACACTGAAATCAACTCGACCGCATCTCATGTCTGGTTGGACGGCATTATCGTCGTTCAGCTTCTATATTTGATGATTACATGACTCATGTCTACTGTTCGGATTTCTTCATCAGTTCTCTTTTTGCCCTTTTAATCCTTTCTGTATTATCATTTCAGTTTTAATCATTTTTTTTCTTTGTCTTTTTTCATCATCCTGTCTGCAGTTCTTAATGTTACTTCTGCATTTTGTATTCATTTTTGTATTTTCCCATTCAAACATTTTATTATTTCTGTTTCTATATTTTGAGCATTATCATAACTTGTTTTAGTCATTGTTTCATCGCAATTTCTCTATTTAATAATTTCATCATTTTCAATGCATTTATTTTTCTGGGTGCTTGAATCATTTCTGCCTTTTTCAATCATAATGGTATTCATAATTACACAACTTTGAATCCTATTTTGCCATTTGTATTTATTTTTCAATCAAAATTTAAATCATGATTTCAGCATTTCATTTTGTATCATTTCTGCATCTTCTTTTTTCCTGTGTTTGTTTCAATCATTTCTGCATTTTGAAAATTGTGTTTGCTTATTTTTCTGTATTTCTTAATCACGATGTATAAGTACAGTCTGTATTTGAATTGTGTTCGAACCCGTGTTTTGGTCATATATTATTCGTATTATTGTCTGATTCATTTCGCGTCGCGGTCAAACGAAAAGCAGTGAGTTGTTATCCCCAAAATATCCCTTTTTGAAAAACGGCGACATTGACGATCCTTCATTTATTCCAACTGAACTTGAACTCTCCTGAGCAGCAGCGACGCAGAACTATTGGAGGGGATGCCGAAGGTTCGGCTTGTACGACGGCGCTTCCGACGGGTACCTGACGGCCGCTTTGGGAATGGACCCGTAGAGCAGCGAGCTGAGACCGCGATAAAGACCCCCGACGCCGTGGCCGCGGACCGTCTGCTTCACGCAGTCGCCTGAGACACACAAACAAACCAAAGGCGTCCACGGAAGAAGAACCAGGCGGGAGCGCAAAAGGCGAGCCGCTGCTGACCGACGCCTCTGTACTTGGGCGGGTCGGCCTTCTCGTCCAGCTGCAGTTGAGTCTTGACGTACTCGGTGGGGAAGGTGATGCAGATCTCGATGCCGCCCGCGATGCCGCCTGCGACCCGACGCGAAACAAAAACAAAGCACATGAGCGCCCGAGTCCTTCGCAGGCCAAACCGGCCGCTGTATACGACGAAGCCGCGCAACGGCGACGTCGGATGTGAACAGTCGCAACCGTTTCAAAGGAGGAGCGAAATATGGCAAATCTTTCCAAAATGTGGGATTGTATTTTTGAAGATGTGGGCATTTTGCTCATAGGATGAATCGTTCCGTACAAGTCCTGATTGAGCTGAACATTTTGCAGTTGGAATGGTTTGAAACGGTGGAGAAATGCGGAAGGAGCAGCTAAACTTCCGCCTTCGCGTCCTCGTCTGGCGGCCGAGCGGCGAACGCCATCGGCGGCGCGGCGGCCTGGACGCCAGCCCCGCCCCATTCCAGCTCAGGGCGGAGCTTTCGTGCTCGACATACAGGATACACACACGCGCGCGCGCGCACACACTCAAGTGCACTGCATTCCCGCGTGAACGTGTTAATGTGCCTTCCGCTCATGCTCGCCACTTTTAGCCTACGAGTACAATTTTGAGCCGGATATTAAACATATCACAACCTCGATCGAATAAAGGATATCGAATGAGCTACTTGAGCATTTATTCACTACTACTCTTGATAGTCAACGCTTCCTCTTAGTTGCTCTTTGTCCACACCAGAAGAACAACTTCTGCATTTGAGTACGTCGACTACTGCTACTGCTACGACTAACAGTATAGAATTCTACTAGTTGACATCTAGTGCTCCACTGGTAGTACTAGTAGCACACCGTGCACAATTCCACAGCAAGACGGGCACACCCGCACGTCACCTGTGACCGGCATCCCGCTCTGGACTTCACATAGCTGGGAAATACACAAAACAAGCAGTTGACCTTTAAAAGTGAGTCAGTAGACCCCGGGATTGTTTGTTTAAAAAAAAAAAAAAACAAAGAAAAAAAAAAAACGCTGCCCCCGGAGCCAGTTTTGCTAAACAACAATGTTTAGCAGACGTACAGAAAAGCCTCGAGAAGCCGTGCCTGAAAAGACGCGGGAACGCTGCCACTTTGGTTCCCAGTGGCCATTTTGTCATTTTTAAGGGGGTCTTTCAAATGCATTGAAAATTCAGCCCCTGAAGCCGGTCGGACTTGGCACCATGAAATTTGGCAGCCGTGACCCACAATTAAAGTCTCCAAAAGCCACGCCCGAAAAGACATTTTTGTTTCAAACAACCATTTTCGGGTTCTTCTGAACATTTCCTCGTTTGTAAGGCCACCGCACCACTCGGCTCGCATTCGGCACGCCTGCCGCGACGCGAACCGAGGCCCGCTGTGCTATCAGAGTATCGCGCTTTGTCATCGCATTGCACGCGTGTGTGCGTGTGTGTGTGTGCGTGTGTGTGTGTGTTGAGGGGCCTCTCAGCACACAGTGCAAAGGTCAGAGAGTCACAGCATGCGCAAGAAGAAAGAACAAGCTTTGGTCTTTTTGTTTGCGCACGTGTTCGGGCAACATCACAGTAATCATTAAGCCAACTGTGTTAAAGTCGACCGCCCCAAAAAACTTTCAAATGAATGTTCTGTGTTTCCAAAGTAAAGTGCAAAATAATAACCACGTTCTAAAGAGTCACGCTCTTCATTTAAAGACACTAAGCAGATATCCGTGTTTTGTAAATGTTCAAAGTGCTTAAAGACTTCTAATAATAGAGTGCTGAATTGTTGAGCTATAGCTTAGCATCTTTTTCACCGTTTGAATGTTCCCGATTTTGTGGGCGTGGCTAAAACATCTCCTTTGATAGCGCGAGTTCCCCCCCACCCCCACCGTGTAAGTACAAAGTGACGTCATTTGGTTTGGCTGCTCAGTTGTGAGTTAGCCGTGCTTAGCGTCCACAACGAGGCCCATTTGCAACACCGGCGGGCAGTTAGCGAGCTAACGATGGCGCCGCCCCGAAAATTTACAGCACAGCTCGGCGGCGTTTTTTGAAGCTAAAAAGCGATGAAGTGACTTTTTGAAAGACACGCAGATGACGAGCTGACCATCGACACCACCGGCCGACTCCGCGCTGCGCATTTTACGACAAATAGTTGAGTCAACTTTCACTAGAGACACCCTGGCTTGGTGGGTAACGGGGCAGTGCCAACGACCCGGGCTTCGTCCTACCGTGCCGCTGTCATTTGGCGCCGTGTTCCGTTGTGACGCCACGTCACAGACAACGAGGCTAAGTTGACTCGTGCGCTTATGTTTATGATTGTAGTCCACAATAACCGTTGGATTTTGAAGTCGGGCCTCCTAACGTGATTGGACATCGTATATCAGCCGCTCAGTATGTTCGATTCCTTTTGGCGCATCCGTCGGACGCGCCCGCTACGTCAGAGAGGTGGCCCTTATTACGTAATCCAGTTTTGAAACCTGATTTATGTACTTTTGTTGGAATTCATTGAAATTTGGCAGGCTTGCTAACATCGAATTCGCATGCCCCGTTTCGGGCCCGTTTAGTGCCTCTTTAAAAGTACTTTTTGTTAGCCTTTTCCTGAAATAACATGCCAAATGTCATTAACATACACGAAACATTTTAATATTTGGCAATATATTTGAAGGGGAAAAATGAATATTTGATGTGCTCGAGTAGCTTCGTGCCAATGCTGAAGTGCGTCACTGTACGCCATCGCCACCTTCCGATTAAATTACAATTTAGCGATATTACTTGGAGCTGCGGCCACGCGAATGGTAGGAAAAAAAGTTACGAAGTTGACTTTAAAGAATGTAGTTTAGCATTATTTTGGCTTAAGAGTGCCGCAATGGACGAGTTTTGAGAGTTACAAGCTGTCGCTGGGTCGATTTAAAAAAATAAAAAATAAAAAAATAAATGGAGCAATGAAGGAACTGTGATGCCATTGCACGTGGGCAAGGAGAGTCAGAGGGTGGCAAGGAGCTGCTGGAGGCCACGACTCACAGTCGCTAACCCACTCGCGAGGCCACGCCCCTTACAGGCACACATCCAACAAATACTTAAGTACACTTTATGAAACTATTACGTTACGTTTTTTTAAGTATGACAATGAAGCAAAAAGTGTGTCGTCATCGGGGGCGGGAACAACTTCATTTTAGCCATCGTTTTCTGTAGCCAATCGCAACAAGCATTGGCGCTCACGTTCATTTCAATGAGGGAACATTGAAGGAATTATACAGACCAACCATTACAATTCTAGCGGAGGCAAGTAGTGCCTCATGTGTTGGCACGTGAGCCATTATCGGAGGACTTTTCCAACTTTCTCGTAAGCGTTTACCTGCCAGGATGGCCTTGCCGGGGTGCGTCAGCTTGGCTTTGCCCGCAGGGGGAGCGGCGGCGGCGGCGGCGGCGGGCAGGCGGCGCGTCCTGCCGCGGAAGGGCTTCACGGAGCTCGGCTGTTCGGACATGAGTGCGGCGGTCGTCGCTCCCCGGCCTCCCTCGCGCGCGGTGGGACGAAGAAGCCTCACGCGGTCGCGGAAGTGCGACGTGCGCCCCTGACCGTTGGACTTGGGACGGCACTCTCGGTGCCTTCTTCTTGTGGACTTTTGACAGGCGAAAGTTCTCTTCGGCGGTGCCGCCTCGCTGCTGAACGAACGTCGAGTTAGACTTTGCTTGATGGGCGGAGCCGCGCACGCCACGCCCCCGCCTCCTTTTAAGGGGGACACGTCAACAAGCATTTGCCTTTCTGTCCTAAACGGGAACCAAAGTCCACTTGACGGACAAAGCCCGAATTGACCTTACGCAGAATGAATGTGTCAATGGTGTAGGAGTTGGTGTTAAACTTCATTTGGACCCGCTCGTGCAGCCAAATAACGTAACTAACATGTTAACAACAGCTCTCGACATGTCTCAACATTGCCAAAGGCAATATTGAACATATTTGTTTGGCCACACTTCCGCTTGTTACGCCTCACAACAAGTTGTTTGGCCACACTTCCGGTGACGCTTTACTTTGACAGCCCGGCTTTTGAAAATGGCTCTTTGTTTTCGCAGCTACGGCGCACGCGCAGTGTGTTGACGTCATTTTGGGGCGGGAGAGGGTTTCGCCCGCGCCTCCACAACGCGCCGTTTGGCTGGCCCTAACTTCCGGAAATGGAGGCCACTTTCGCATCGGCGTGGCGCATGCGCAGTGTGTCTCCTTCACAGTGCCCTGCGACGGCGTTCTAGTAAGCTAGCCGTCCCTCCGCTCAGCATCGTCACGCCACCGCGACTTCGCCGGCTCCGCTGTCGCCCCTTCGGACCGGTGAGCAGCATCGGCGCCTTATCGTGGCGCTGTCAGCCGCGCCGGACATTTGACGTCCCTTTGCTAACGTTCGCGGCCAAGGTTAGCCGCGCGGCTCGCGCCTCAGGCGATATGGCTAACGGCAGCCGGCTGCCATTATGTAAGGATGGCGAGCCTCGCGTGCATCGTCTAATCCCGGGTTTATACGCCTCTCGTCGGCTTGGTTTAGCGCGTCATTTCGGCCAGCTGGACGCGATATGATCGGGTAAAATGGTTCCCGGAGCCCAGCTGCCTTTTGTCCCTTTGTGTCCTTTGTCCGCCAGGAAAGATGCTGCATCGAGCATTCGTTCAAAGTGCAACACCCGCACCGGGAGGAGCGCGGAATCCGTTCCATTGGACTAAATAGCACATCTGTATTGAAAAGATGGTTTTGTTCCCTTTTGTGTCGCAGCATGATGGCAGTGCCCCCTTGCTACGCAGACCTGGGCAAAGGCGCCAAGGACATCTTTAGCAAAGGCTACGGTGAGTCGGGCATTCAACGCGGCCTTCGGCTCGACTTGTTGTCGCGGTCCATCATTGCAGCGTGCGGGATCCGAAGACGTTAAACCGGGTCGGCGTGACGCATTCTAACTCGACTAATCGACTGTGTGACACCGCCTCGAATCTCGAGTAACTTCCTGGCCGTGTTCACGTGACGACGCGGTGTTGCTTCCGGTGACCTCTACTCTGGCAATGGGCCGCATTGTGACTCCTGACCAACTCTACTGAATGTGACTGCACTACTGCCGACTCACTGCACCGAGCAGGGATTTGCCGGTATTGGCCTTATTTCAAGGTATCGGGTACTCGCGAAGGCTGCCGATACCAGCCACTGAAGGGGGGCAAAAACGAAAAAAACAAAATCATTTGCTCCTCGCCAGTAGCGGCCCGGTTTGACACGTCGGCAAATCAAGCGCATCGGAAACAAAGAATGGACTTCGTCCATAATCGTCCCGTCGTTGCATTCATTGAAATGTTGCGTATCGAACGTCCGAGTGGTATCGGTACTCGGTGAATAGTCATCCTGAAAAAAAGTGGTACGGGACCTCCGTAGTAGCGACCACGTCAGCGTGAGCGGATGTGCTAAGCTAACGGCTTCCGTGTAATGAAATGTTTTTTCTGGTCCCTCCTTCCAGGCTTCGGACTAGTGAAGCTGGACCTGAAGACCAAATCTCAAAGTGGCGTGGTGAGTGTCGTCGTCTTTCTTTTGTTTTTCTTTTTTTCAGAGGCCTCTAACGAGTGACTCCGCCCACCGACACATATGATAACGAGTGTCTGAGGGTCTATCTGCTCTCTGTCCCTATATACCCTTTGACCCCCACCCCCTTCCTGACTCCGCCCCCTCTTCGACCATCACGGGCGTGCGGCGTAGATGGTAAGACGGCCGTGAGACCATCATCCTCTTTTTTCCTTCTTTAATCATCTCTCACCTGCATCTGAGCGTGCGTTCCGTTTTTGTTGTATTTTCTCACATTGTGGCCTGCAATTTCTTAGACGTATAAAAGAAAAACTATATACAAACATATTATATGAATGATCTTAAGCATAATGTATTCTGGCATGAAATGTAAACGTTTTTATAGCCTTAGACTTAGTTGCGATTATATTGTAATTACATAGACCTAATCATTAGAAACTATTAAAAACAACTTAATTGAATAACTTATTTACAATACTTAGCCCAAGTCATTTGTGAAAAATTGTGTTCTAAAAAAAAAAGTGTGCAAACACAGATTTTATTTTGACTGCTTTTCAAGGGACCCAAGCATGTTTGCGATAAATAGAATAGACCCCTCTCCTCCAATGAACGCCCCCCCCCCCGCCCACTCTGAGGAAATCTGTTTTTTCACTTTGTACATTGTATTCTTGTCCGTTTCTGCAATAAAATGCATGAGAAACGATCTGCATTGCGCAACACTATTGTCGCGGCAGATAAGCCGAAAGTGATAATGTCCAAAAATTGGCATATCTCGTTGAAGTGTATTTTGTGTGCGTGTGCGTGCGCGCGCACGCGTTCAGGAGTTCAACACGTCCGGTTCGAGCAACACGGACTCCGGCAAAGCGTCGGGCAGCCTGGAGACCAAATACAAGATGAAGGAGTTGGGCCTGAGCGTCAACCAGAAGTGGAACACGGACAACACGCTGGCTACCGAGGTCACGCTGGAGGACCAGGTCGGTGTCGGTGTCGGTGTCGGTGCCGGTGCCGGTGCGTGCATCCGCGTTGATAAAGCTCTTGCCACACTTGTGTTTGCCCACAGCTGACTCAAGGCTTGAAGGTGGCGTTGGACACATCTTTTGTTCCAAACACGGGGTGAGAGCACGTTGACTTTTGTTTTGTTACCCTGGGCACGCGGTGTTGAAAAGCGAGCGTCGCCCTGTCCAGCAAGAAGAGCGGCAAGCTGAAGACGGGCTACAAGCGCGACTACGCCAACCTGGGCTGCGACGTGGACTTCGAGGGCCCCGTCGTCCACGCCGCCGCCGTGCTGGGCTACGAGGGCTGGCTGGCCGGCTACCAGATGGCCTTCGACACGGCCAAGTCCAAACTGGCTCAGAACAACTTTGCCTTGGGGTACAAGGCCGGCGACTTCCAGCTGCACACCAACGTGTGAGTTGACGCGCGACCTCATCGTAGCGCCCGTTGCCAAAAATGCTCCTCGACTCCCATTTGAAAACGAATTATCCGTCAATTTGTGAATAATGTGAGGCGATTCGACATTTATGGGTTCGCAGTCGTAACGGCCCTCCGAGGGAATCGAACTACGATGCGGCCTGCGACGGCCCTGCCGTGGTGTGAGGTCACAGTCGTTACATGACATCACAGCACGGACAGTATGGCGTCATAGCCTCGCATCACTGCTTAATTAACACAATGGGACGTCATTGCGTGACATCACAATGCAACGGCACGATGTCATATTGTCAAGTAAAAAGTGGTCCAAGATGGATTTAGGCAAAAAACCTCATACAGAAAATACGAGCATGGATGTAAATACTGTACACGTGCAGTTTTACATGCAGTTGTCATATGACAAGCTTAAAAAAAACAATGGCGCAGTCCCTGATTGAGGGCTGTGATAGTTGTTGTGATGATTTATTTTTAAATTTTTTGCTTCTCAGCAATGACGGCACGGAGTTCGGCGGCTCAATTTACCAGAAAGTCAACGAGGCGCTGGAGACGGCCGTCACCCTGGCCTGGACCGCCGGCAGCAACAACACTCGCTTCGGCATCGCCGCCAAGTACAAAGTGGACGCCGACACTTCTGTGTCCGTAAGTCCGCAGGCACGAGCGCGAGCAGGCACGCGGATCCCGTTCCTGTTGTTCTAACCGCGTTGTTCTGACCTCATCACGCAGGCCAAAGTCAACAACGCGAGTCTCATCGGAGTCGGATACACTCAGAGCCTCCGACCAGGTGAGTACAGTTGGGATAGAACGATTATCGACATATCGGAATATCAATTAGAAACGCATACGGCCTTTTTCTCTCTTTTTTTTTTGTCAGTCGATAAGAGATCCATTTTAAACTGACATTGAATTCTTATTCCACAAATGCGATATTAATCAGAGTACCCTGTTTTGACTAGTGCTGTCACATACAATGTCGTCTTGCAAAAAAAAAAATGTTCACTTAACTTTCTGAGAGATACTACTGACCCTGGGAACTCCTTGCACGTTTTTATTTGGGCTTAAAACAAAGGTAAGTGCAAGATTAACATCTCAGTTAGATGGCGAGTTTGGAAAGCTTTACTGCAGAAAACCTTTGGGGAGCTCTTCATTTGTTGACGCTTTCATTTAACTTGCTGCTGAGCCTGGGCGCTCACGGCACTTTTTGTTAGAATTTTCAAACAAAGTTGTCTAATGTGTGAGATAAAATCATAACATTTCAACATGTTGAATAGGTGTTTCACAAACCCAGTCTTAAATCCATTTCAAATTTCCCATATGGTTTGGCATTCTAATTGATGTCTTATGGTATTTTTACTGTATTATTGAAGCGTGATGTAGTTTTTGCGACTGTTTGTACAGTGACCTTGAATGTCCTGAAAAGCGCCTATAAATAAAATGAATGATGACTATTGTTGTTATAGTTACCCTTTTACTGCAAATGAATATTGTCTCCAAATGTTGGTCATTGGGGTTCCTTGACTTAATAATTGGTATCTGTCCTTAACAAAATATCGGTCTATCTGTAGAAAACGTAGAAAACACAAAACATACAAGCGCACACACAGTGGATAGGAATAGTCTATACACCCCTATTCAAATGGCAGGTTTTTGTGATGTTAAAAACAAAAAGAGAGACCATTAGCCTACTAGAACAGCTGAACTTCTTTCCTCACCGCTGAGGTGAGTTAGCGTAGCTCGTGGCTAACGCGCCCGTCTGTCCCGGCAGGCGTCAAGGTCACGCTGTCGGCGCTCATCGACGGAAAGAACTTCAACGCAGGAGGTCACAAGGTGGGCATGGGCTTCGAGCTGGAGGCGTAGAACGAGAAAAAGACGGAAAGAAGAAGAAGAAAAACCACCGTCACGTAGCTCCTCCCCCACACGCCCCACATCCCACCAATCACACGCGAGCATGTTGACAGCGGAGGTGATTGTTGTTGTTGTGTTGTGGTGCTGCTTGCTCCTCACTGAGAACTTTGACTGACCGTGTGTGAGTGTGTTAAGTTATGTCACTTCCTGTGGAGGGTTGCCGTGACGACCAGACTTAGGACAAAGTGTACGTGTGAGTGGGGCGCCGCTAGGTGAAAACAATGCGGTGTAATCTTCTGGTTATTATTTTGCATAGTTTGCTTCTCCACAGCAGTGTTCCCCAACCTTCTATACACCGCAGACCGGTTTAGAGTAGGTGTGTGTGTGTGTGTGTATGTGTGTATATATATATATATATATATATATATATATATATATACACACACACACACACACGGTTGCCTCGCTTCCTCCTTCGCCCTTCACAGCACATCCACTGTGGGCGCGATGGAGGAGTCGGAGTTGTTGTCGGCAGCCAGACCAGACTGCAGTTCTGGAGCTCGTCAATGAGAGTAGACTTTGAACTCCATAAAAGTAGTTCTGCCTGCGTCGAGCAGAAACCTACGACTGTAGTATCTGTATCGGAGCGGACTTGGTGCGTGAGAGTTAACTTGCGATAAAGCCGTATTTTAAGTAGGACTCCTAATTTAGTGTTGTTTCGTTGAAAAGAGCAAATCTTTTCGGTAAACGTAATGCACTGAATTAGTTTATGAAATGATTTTGTCCTTTGAGCTCCGCCGCCGTTGGGCAGCCCGCTCGGACCGGAAACGGAAGCGTTCCGTGCGGCCTCGACGTGTCAATTGAGAGGCGCAGCTGTTGCGGCGGCGAAGATCCGGTCAATTTTCAAAATAAAACACATTGACGCGCGAATTGCATTGCAACAGAAAGGATAGAAATTGGTCATTCTTTCGATTGGGGACCACTGCTCTGCAGGATTGTTTTCATCTACTCGAACGTCGTCTATGTTCCGCAAAAACACTTTTTTCACCGTCCTCGTCGCCCCTCAAACTGCAATTTATTTTTGGGTGTTGTCGTCATTGTCACTTAGACCTCATTTTTCCATGTCAACTAGGGCAACTCTATTATTAAATATATTTCAAACGGAAGCGGTTCTTTGTGTTCTTTCAACAATGTCCTACATTTTGAACAAATGTGTCCAAATGTCACACTTTGATCCGCCGGCAATGCTGTAGCGTCGTTTATTTCCCCAACTCTTCTTGTGGAAAAAGCAGAACGGATTAGAAAGATTCAATTTCTTGATTTTAAAGCATTTTTATGTTTGTGAGTGAAATAGGATGTTGAAAAATAACAAATCCCTGGAGAGAAATTCTGGCCACTGCCAGAATTTCTCGCGTAACGTATTTTGATGTGAATGTAAGAAATCAGAAAGTGATTTAAAAACAGCGTGACTCGGCTAGCTGCTGATGTAGCATAGCGCCGTAGCTTCAATTCACGTCCAGGTTGTCTTTCACTTTGTATTCTCATCATTTATGTAGTATTTGTGGAAAAAGCCGAACCAATTAGAATGATTTCATTTCCTTGAAAAGTTCAAACATTTTGATCGTCATCGACATTCGCCAAGACAAATTTGTCATCATCCTCGTTACCCCTCAAAATGCTCGATTTTGGGTCACTTGGACCAAATGTTTTTCCCCCAAGGCAAGTCTAATATGAATCTGTGTAAAATAGCTCCTATGTTGTTTTCAACAATTGTCTACATTTGAACGTGTTGGCCGTCGGGGAACTCACCAGGCCCACCAGAGCTTTTAAGTGGCTGCGAGTGCCGCTTGTCAAACAGAAAAGAAAGATTAGCCGGTCCTTTACAAAAACATTCAATGCCACGCAAATCATTTCTATTGTGTTACTTCTTTGGATGTAAACATACAAAATCAGAAGTGATTTTTGTTGTTGTAGTTTTCTTTGTTGCTGAGGCTAGCTGCTAACGTTGCATAGTGTCGTAGCCTCGTTCCGGGAAAGGCTCATCCACTTCCTGGTCGTCCTTCACTTTGATTTCAAGTCCCAATGATGAATGAAAGTCGGCAATACGCCGCTAGTGCGCTCGTCCTCTCCCGGCACCGTTCCATCTCGCCCTGTGCTGTGCCGCTCAGCCCTGTTCTGTCCCCTTCAGTCCCGTCCGATCCCACCCTCTTGTCCTGCTTTGTCCTGTCCCCTTCATAGCAAATTGACTTTGGCCACCACTTGCTTGCATCCCATGACAGAATACTCCCTTCCCCCCACGGCGGGGTAGTACTGGATCTCTGCGGCCAGCTGCTCCATGTGGGCGCGATCCGGATAGAATCCCTCTCGGCTCATCTCGTCCAAAAAACACTCCGTCACGTGACTTTTCTCCAGGAGGCCGAGAGGCACGAGGTTCACCTGGGCCCAAAGCGGGTGGCGGCCCTCTAGGTGGCGCCGCAGCACGGGCGTCACGTCCCGCGCCAGGTGGCCGTGATTGGTCTCCGTGGAGACGTTGCGCAGCAGGTGCTTGGTGATGAGCTCGTGTCCCAGGTCGCCGAGGACCACGTAGATGGCGTTCAGGAACTGGTTGGCCGTCGGGGAACTCACCAGGCCCAGCAGGGCGTCGAGGAGCTCGCCGCGCATGTGCTCGGCCTCGTCCAACACGAAAAGCGGGATCTTCTCCTCCCGCTCGCCGAGCTCGACCGCCTCGGACACCAGCGAGACCAGTCGCTCGGCGCAGCGCGGGGCGTCGGCCTCCTCGGGGCAGTGGTGCAGCACGAAGTACTGAAGCACTTGGGGCTCGCCCACCACCGAGCGGAAGTGTCCCGCCAGGAGCCGCCCCAGGTGGCTTTTGCCCACCCCGCTGGGCCCGTGCAGGGACACCACCAGGGGCCTGTTGTGCACGTAGGTGGACAGGAATTCCTTAAGGTGCCACAGGAGTGCCTCCACCGCCCCCTGCTGGCCAAACACCTCCCTGCGCAGCGTCTTCTCCAGACCTTCCAGGTCGTAGCGGATCACGTGGTCGTCCAGGTTCTCGATGGCGTTGTACACCTGACGCACAGCAACGACAACTGGTTGCTTCCGTGTCTATATTTGGATCATAGCTAGTAAAGACAGCGAGTATGTACGTGGTGTCGTGTGAAGTGTTTTAAGTGTCCAGTGAGCGTCGTTGATGTTTTGAAGCCGGTGTAGCACTTGCGCTCACCTGTACAAAGAGAATGGCGCTGAGCAGGTAGAGACAAAACTCGGCCGGGCTGTGTTCCTGTCCGGGCGCTTTCCGGCACCTCCTGTTGGGGTAGAGCACCCTGCTCTTCCTCTTCCTCTTCTTCCGCTGCGGCGAGCAGGACGCCGACGCGGCGGCGGGGTCGAAGGTGAAAATCTTCGGGCTGCCGCGGGCCGGGGCCCCCGGGACGCCCCCCATGACCAGCGCCATCTCCTGGCGCCGTTTCTTCAGGGCCCGGTACTTTTGCTTGATGCGGATGACGGCGCGCAGCGTGGACGACACGTCGGCGAAGCCGGCAGCCGCGCCGGGCTCGTCCTCGGTCTCGCCGGGCTCCTCGCCGGGCTCCTCGTCGGGCTCCTCGTCGGGCTCCTCGTCGTCCATCTCGTCCTCCGTGCGGGAGGCCGACGAGCTGCTGTCCCGGTCCGTCATCTGCACCACAACCGCACACAGTGTCGTGGAGCGACTAATTACATGTGACGAGATTATGTCATTGATTCTGTCATTTAATTACAAAATGTACGTAATTGTAATTCATTACATTGCGGTGTTTATTGAAATGACAGTTGCTTGAAAAATCGCTGCAAACGCTTCATTGTTTTCTTTTTTCATCTCACTTCCTCCTTCTAAAGCCAGCGCGTGTGATTGGCTCTCTTTGGTCATGTGCCATTCTGTTCTCGTCTCAAACATGACCTCGTGATGCAATCGATTAGTCTGTCTGAGATTTTGAAAAGGTTAGACTCACAGACGTTTGAACAGTTTCATCATCATCATTTTGGACTCTTACGGAATATTCACTTATGTGGGCTGTCATAGGAAGCGATATGGTCTAAATTGTGCACATTTGTCATTAGGTCAGCATGTTATGTTTTCTACATACTGTATACATATTATGCAACAAACAATTTTTTTTCATTATTTACATTTAATCATATTTTGTTATCAGTTTATTATTTGTGTGTAAAGAACAATTATGTGGTTAATTCCAAAATAATGATCTATGGTTTTAATCCACTTTTTTTTTTTGGGGGGGGGGGGGGGGGGGATATCTGAAGGCTCCTGTTGATGCATTCATTCAAAATTAAGAAAAGTCATCAAAATGTAACCACATGGAATTAGTTACATTCAGAAAGTAATTGAAATAGTTACACTACTATTCTATTTTCAATGGGAGTCATTTCAAAGTCATCTTCCTAGCACTGCACACACAATAAGAATTCAGAGAAATTACCAATATTAAAATATGATGGAGGTAGAGCCAATTTGAGGACTGGTGCGCAAGCTCGCCTCTGATTGGTCGGTGGGAGACTTGACCTTTTGGCGACTCGTCAAACCTGCCAGTCACAGAACCTGTTAATCAACAACATTTCTTTGTGTTTTTACAAAACGCGTGCTGCACTCAAAAGGGTTAAAAATGACGCGCGCACACACTTTTGGCCTCTTGGCCATGACGAGACCGGCCACTTCCTGCTGTGAAAAACACACACACACACACACACAAACTTCGGAGTTCTTCGTCATGACGACACCAGCCACTTCCTGCTGTGAAACACACACACACACGCACGCACACAGCCGCACACACACACACACACACACACGCACACGCAGTGTTCCTGGCAGCTGGCCTGCTGCTGCTTCAGTGTGAATGAAAAGTTACACAACTTACAAATCAAGTGTGACATTGCTTAAACCACTTTGATACTTTGTTTAATTCTTGAAGGCAGTTTGAATTTGACAACTTTTTTTAACGGTCTTAAGTTTGGACTAGGTCTTCAAGACATTACAAACAGATGGATTGCGTTCATTGCATAATACAAGTGTATGAATCATGCCGCGGTTTCGGCGGGGGAGTGAGTGAGGCCAGTGCGGACCCCAGCGGCATCTCCTTCCTGCTCGATAAGCGTTCTCATCCGACCTCCGGTTTCAAGTAACCGCAAACACTGTTACTTCTTGAAAAACCTCCGGCGAGAAAAAAAACACACGTGATACATTACATTCCCAAAGGTATTCGCTCACACGGTGCACGGCCACGTTAGAAATGGAAAAACCGTTCCCACAAATTTGGCAGTATGGAATTGTCCAAAATGTTGGCTCCTTAATCCCAGTGAAAGGAACTCTGAAGGATTCAGCACAGCAGGAGCTTTTGAACAACGCCCAACTTTGTAGGAACAGTTTGGAGCTGGCCCCTCCCTCTTCCAACATGACTTTGCACCAGTGCACAAAGCAAGCTCCATCAAGACATGGCTGACAGTCTGGAGTGGATGAACTTGACCGGCCTGCACAGAGTCCTGACCTCAACCCCACAGAACCCTTTTGGGATGAATTAGAGCGGAGACCGAGAGCCGGGCCTTGTCGTCTGGAACAATGGTCACATATTCCCATAAACACACTCCTAAACCTTGCGGACAGCCTTCCCGCGAGAATTGAAGCCGTTATAGCTGCAAAAGGTGGACCGACGTCATATCGAACTCTCCGGATTGGGAATGGGATGTCACTTAAATTCACGTGCGAGTCAAGGAAGGTGATTAGACGTACAAGACAAAGTCTCTGAAACATGAGACTGCACTCTATACGGTTAGATGAGGGCAAACGTATGAAACACTGAGAATCCAGTCCATGAGACACTGAAACCAAAGTGTACGAAACATGAGGCTCAAGGCCATGAGAGACTGAAGACGAAGTGTGAAAAATGTTGAAAACAGACATGACAATGAGGTCAAATGGAGGAAAATGCAAGAATCCGGTTCATGAGAAACTAAAGACAAAGTTCATGAGACACTAAGACCAACATGTCTGAAACATGACACTCCAGTCCATGAGACAATGAAGACAAAGTGCATGAGAAATTCAAGACCTCGGGACCGCTAAACCTACAGTAGGTCAAACTGTCAGACAACCTCCGACAAAGCGAACATGAAATCCAAGACAATTGAGATGACGGCGCACGAGACCAGCCCATCGGTCTCTCGCAAGCGCAGACCTGACGGGGAGGCCGTTCGCATTCCGAGCGTATCCCGGCTTCCCTTCCTCCTCCTCCTCGCAAAAAGCACAAAACTTCACAAAGCCTTCCCACTCGGCAACTACACTGAACACGCAAAACAAAACAGAAAAAGCATGACTCACCTCTGATGTGTTTAATGCGCTCGCACGACTGCACGACTAAACTCCATTGTGTGCGCCAACCAACTTTCCGTGTGTGTGTGTGTGTGTGTGTGAGACCTGCTGGTGGCTCCACCTCCTTCATCCTGCGCTCGTGTGTCAGCACATTACAACACTTCCTTCCTTTTGTTCCACCTGATGGAAAACACAGTCAGCAACAAAAAGTACCCCAAAAAAAAAAAAAAGCAGCTCTGCCATTCGCTGCCCTGAGATACGTTAATGTGCTGATTAAAAAAATTGGGCCCATCAAATTGTAAGAATTCATCCCCATCAGGCTTTTGCATTCATTTCTCTTGGCCGCACTGCTTCCAGCACTAAATGTGGATATTAGATTTGTTTTTTGTCCAATTAGGGTTCAGCATCTATGTGTTGCCATGGAAATGTAATCTGCCCAGGACCTTCACAATCAGTAGTGCTGCTGACCCTTTAGGCAACGGATATTTCAACGCAAAAGGTCGATAGAAAATGCAATAGTCACACGCATATATTCTTTATCGTCTGCAACAAACGACTATTAAAACTGCAGCTTACCGAGTCACTTCTAGCAATTGTGAAAGTCTTCTTCATTTGTGTCTTCATGACTGCTTTGTACTGCCCCCCTCTGGTGGCCCAGTCGCACGCACGACTGAAAGTCGTATCTCAGGACACCGCCGCATGAGCTACACAGCTGTTTTTCTCAGCACATTTCCAATTCGTTCGCGCAGGGCCAGAGGGCCGGCCGTCATCTGATCGCTCGGTCGGAGCAAAAGCCGTTTCAGTCAAGTTGGACTAGTCAAGTTGCAACACACATCTTTAGCAATCTGCACGCATGAATACGTTTAGTTATCAGCATCACCGGGGAGTTGGATGGATTTTGGATGGTTTTTGTTGTAGTTTTTTTCATGTTACCCGATTGACATACGTGTGTGTTTTATTGCGTTTTTGAATAATATTGCACTCCCTTGCATACGTGTGTGTGTGTGCCCACGCAATGATGTAAATGTGAAGCCGGGCGTCGTTTGCATGTGCGACAATAAAAGTTGTAAAGCCGCCAAAGGAGACACGCCTCACGCAGTCATGTGGCGGAGGTTCATTCCAAAGCGACTTCAATGGAAGGTTGGCCAAACATTTGCAGCATTGGTGGCGTTGTGAAACCATCTAAATTCAACTAAGACTTTTTGAATAGGGGCTTTAAATTCTAGATTAAAACTACTTTGGCACCATCAAATATAAATTCGTCGAAGACATTTAATGGCATTATTAAACTCTCGAAATTCTTCTGTGAAGTTTTAAAAAGGTATCATCAAACCCTCTAATTTCTACTTCTGAATGTTAACGGAATGAAGTCTCAATTTCTTGGACATTTTTAAAGCCATTATTAAATTGTCCAAATGAAAACGATTGTTTTTCTGGCACTATTAAACTGGAATGAAGTCATTTCACGGCATTATTCAACTCTACGCTACTTTGCCGTTTCTTATGGCATTAATAAATGCTACAAATTCAGCATTGACATCTTGAATTGGAATTCAACTCCTTTGACGTTTTAATAGCATGATTAAACTCAACCCGAAATGACGTCATCCAATTTCCGGGGCACAACAACGAAACGTTTGAGTGACGTGAGAAGGAAAATGGAGCAATTAGAGTTACTGTAAGGCACTCGCATTACAGTCAAATAAATACATAGAAAAACAGGTGTTGCTGTAGACCACAACTCGCATCCGGTCACTCACACAACCTGAACTCTTTCACTCGGTGATACATGCAATAATATAACAGTAGAGTTCGCAGAGCTATAGAAGAATAGGGACTGTATGTGTGTATAAGGTGCATACACAGTACCTTCGTAGTTGTGACTTTCGCCTTGTCCAAATAGACGGTATTTACGCTTAATTGCTTCCCGATAGGGCTGGGGGGGAGGAAAAATGTATTTTATTATGATTATTATTATTTTTTTTTTATAACTCAGCTCAGTCAAAATTTCGGCTTCAAAGCTCCACCGAGACCCCCTCCCGAAAAATAAAGAAAGTTCTGCCCGGAAAAGTGCACGGCCGGCACCGATGTTTCACACGGGACTTTATTACAGAGGGACACAGTGTTGGGCCACTGATAAACTTTGCCAAAAACAACAGAGGAGCGTCCAGAGGGGATTTTCAAGACACTGTGAGATGTGTAATAGAACACCATTTACGAGTGAGCTGAATGGTAGTTAGCCTTTTTCGACCTCCAATGGTAATCGCTAGCTAGCGTGCTCATGTCAATCACAATTGCTAACCGTTTAGCATTAGCACATTTTTTTTAGGTTGAAATCTGCACACCGAAATGATACCAGACACTCACGACCGACATATGCGATCTTAGGATCACAGTCCATCCCTCATAAATGAGAATAAAATGTTAGTCCAAAAATAAACAAATAAATATAAAGAACGAAAGAAAGAAAGAAAAAAAAAAAAAATCAATAGTTTTGGGGGCGATCGTTTATCGACCGACCGGACCGATAATCAATAGGAAAATCGATTCTAAAAAAATGTAATAGTGACAGCTCTACTTTACAATGTCTTTTATTTCGCTGCATTATGTTTCTTTTTAATACAATACAGTGGTATTTTTTCTTGATTAAAAACAACAAAAAACGGCGACGTTTGTTTGGGGACTGGAATGGAAAAAAGGTGTTCCGATTTATTCCATAAAGTCAAGGTACCGCCCAGCGTATTTGATTTGAAAGCGTACACAATCGCGGCGTGAAAGGCGGAGGCGTGGGAGCGCAGGCTCGTCCGTCTCAGCGTGAAAGAGGCAAAAAAGGTCACAAATAGATTTGGAAGTGATGTATTTCCATGTTGATTTTACAGCCTCATCCACAGCTTGAAATAGTTTTACTTCCTCTTCCTGCCGCGGCCACGGCGTCCTCTGCCGACGGCGTCCGCGGGCCCGCCGCCGCCTCCGCCGGCCGCGGGCCCCGCCGCGATGTTGATTTGGCCTTCCTGGATTTCGCTGCGCGTCTCCTCGGGGAGATGCTGGATGTGCTGCTGCGTCTCCAGGTAGAACATGACGTCGCGCAGCTGGTCCTGGAGCTCCGCCACGACCCGGTCCTTCTGCTCGCCTGAACGCAACGCCGCAATTTAGCTACTCGAACGTCTTCGGCTGCAGATTTGAACATTTCATCGAATTTGAAAATTCTGACAACAGCGCCACACGCCAACGTCCTCATTTGCATACAGCGGACAATTTATTAGGCACACCGCGGCAGGTGTCAACAGCAAGATAAGGCGCACTTTGAACTTGGATATTGCATAAAGCAACTTGAAATTGGCACATTTATAATGGGATGACCTATTATTATTATGATTATTATATTAAATTCAACTAAGATATTTTTGTGGTATGTGTGAAATCTTTATTGAACAATCTCAGTGACATTATTAAACAAAATGTGTCTACTTTGACATTTTCAAGGCATTATTAAATCTTAAATTGTATGATAGAATTTTTAAAAGCATTATTAATCTCAAAATTCAACTAAGACATTTTAATGGCATTATTAAACGTCAAATTCAACTAAGATGTTTTAATAGTATTGTTAAATTAAGTTCACTGACGAAGAAATGTTTCTGGCATTATTAAATGAAATTCAATGACAGACATTTTACGGATAATTTAACTCTAAATCCAACCACTAAGTCATTTAAAATAGCATTATTGAAGTCGAAATACAACAATGGAAAACTTTTGATGGCATCATTCAACTCTAATTGAAGCTATTTTGAAATTTTTAACAGAAATAAAATGTGACTGAGATTTTGAAATAGGATTCTGAAATTCCAAATCCAATAATTAACAGTTGAAATGAGTCTCAACTTTGAAGGGCATTATTAAACTCCAAATGCGACTACTTTGCCATTTTTATGGCATTATTGTCGTCTCTGAAATGAGTTTTGCGTGCGTGCGTGCGTGCGTGCGTGCGTGCGTGGGCGTCGCCCTCACCGCTCTCTTTGGCTCTGCGCTGCTCGTCGGCCAGTCGGGCCTGCAGCTGCATCTGATTGGCTCTCAGGCATTTGTTCATCTCCTGCTCCTCCGTCAGCTCCTGGCTGAGTTTCGTCATGCGGCCGCTCAGCTGCGTGCACCTACGCGCCACACATATTTCATACTTATCGTCATCCTCATAATTGTTATAAATGAACTTCCGTCGGGTCGGCTGTTCTTTGCCGACGCTGTAAATTAAAGAGCGAGCGCGGCGCGTGCCGCCGACACGCCTCCGTGAGGACTTGCGACTCAGCAGGCGAGTCATTAGCGAGCGGGAAGTGACCGCAACAACCTTGTGACGTCTTAAATGAATGACCATCCTACTGTAAACCAAACAAAATGGATCTTAACAATTAAAAACAAGCTAAAACATCCTCATAATTAGTGAAGGCATCAGACAAACATTATCTATCACCCCCTGTTGCACCGGGGTGGAACAGCACTCGTCCCAAACAGAGATTGTGTGTGAAACGGTGTGAAATTTGGACGACGGTGCAAATCCAGGACTCCCCCCCCCCTTTTTGTGGAATATTCCAATTTTACTTTTGGTTTTTCTTTTTGGTGACATGATCTGGAGTTCAACTGACTTTTTCTCCATGCTCTGCTTGTCTTTGCTGATTTCTCCCAGGCGGCGCTCCAGGTTGTCGCAGCGCTCCAAAGTCTCCTTAAACTTGGCCTTCATGTTGTTGATCTGTCTCGCACACACGCACACACGCACGCACGAGTGGCACCCAATAACAATCAGAAAAATGCTGTTGCCGCCGCTGACGTCGTGGTTCACCTCCTCCGCCGTGTCCTTCTCCAGGTGCGCAATCTTGTTCTCCCAGTAGACCCGCTGAGACTCCAGCTGACTGGTCAGCAAGTACGAGTACTGAGGGACGACCGGGGCGACCCCTTGTTAGCGCCACGCGGCCCGAGCGAGAGAAAGGAGGGGCCGCACGTACCTCCAGCTGCAGGGCGTCCACCTTCTCCGCCTGGCAGGTGTCGCCCTCGCACTCGTACTGGACCATCTTGCCGTCCGTCTTGCTCGCCACCAGCCGGTGGACGTAATTGTCTAGCGGGAGGAACATCAGCGACACGCTCAAGCCAAACGTGCGCACTATTGCACCGGCGGCAAATATTCTGTCATTCTGCCCCGGTACCTCCGGCGTAGTCCCAGACGCGGTGGTTGGTGAGCTGCATGGCGTAGGTGTGCTGAGTCTCCTCAAAGTGTTTGTAGGCGTGGCGGCTGACGTAGCGGCCGCAGCCGATGTGGCCGCAGATCAGGCAGATCCACAGGTTCTGGGGGGCGGGACCGGCAGGTTAAAGGTTAACGCGCGGACGGCGAGTCGGCGGCGGCGTTACCTCCTGCACGCCGCACTCGAAGCATTTGTTCTCCTCCACCGGCTCTGGAGTTTGACAGTAGCGACACACCGGACACCTGCGTGCAGATCAGGTCGCAGCTTACACTCGCACGAATCATTTTCACAGTTCTGCATATGATAAAAAAGTACGTGAAAACAACTTGTTGAAAAAGGTCTAAAGGTTGTTTGGTATCAGGAGAAAGTCAAAGCAAAACTTGCTTTGACTTGACAAAACTTGTCGACTTGTTGGTCATTCCAACTGAAGGTCTCAGGTCAACTGTTGCTCAGACGTGACGCGATCCGTTCCGGTCGGGTGCTCACGTGTGTCACAACATTTCATCAGAACGGCCGTTTTGCAGCTGTGCGACACGCGAAGAGCAACATGAACGTCGCATCACGTCATTCATCAAGACGGAGGTCAGTCGTCCATTTAGCGCAGCGGTTGCGATGCTTTTCTTCACGCAAGCGCTTGATAACAACAAGTTACGAGCAGTTGAAACCGTCTCGGTATATTTTCAAGAACGTAAACGACGACATCGCTGCGCATTTACGTCAAGACGGAGCGAGCGCAGAAAGAACGCAGCCCGACAACCTTCGCATCGACCGTTTATAGGATCGGAATATTCTACCGCCGTGAAAGCAAATGAAATTCCACTGGGTGTCAGTCTGCTTCATGTGATTGAGGCCTTTACACCTTCCACCCGGAATAGACTACAAGGATCCGTTTTTTTTGCAACCCTCCCCCAATTTTATCTTAAGGCCATACTGCCCAGCCCTAGCGTGTCTTATCGCGGTTAACGGTTTGCCACTTACGACGCGTCCTCCCAGCGTTGCAGGCACTGACTGTGGAAGCTGTGGTTGCACAGCGTGGTGAGGATGCCGTTGACCGACTCGTCCATGCGCTCCAGACACACCGTGCACTTGGGAAGCTCCGTCAGCTCCATCACCGGCAAACCGGCGCCCTGGAGGAACCGGACGACGGCGGGTCACGCGGCCGGCGTCCGAGTCACGCGACCGCGCCCGCCCGCCACTCACCTCCTCCGACTTGAAAACCTCAGCGCGCTCCACGTAGACCAGCTGGCACACCGCCTCCTCGATGGAGTTGAACTGGCGGCCGTTGCACGCCGTGTAGAAGCTGTCGGCGTCCGCCTGAACACGCACACGCAAACCAATGACGGAACACGACTCCCCGGTGCGCACGTGTCGCCGTTGCCCCGACCTGCGTGCTGAACTTGATGAGCACCATGTACTGGTTGGGGGTGGAGTCCCGGATGATCTTCATGTGCTCCATGACGTCGTTGAAGGGCGCCATCAGCTTCATCAGGTCGTGACTCGTCATGGCGGCGGGAACAGTCAGGATGCACACCATGGCGCTGCGCCCCACGTCCTCCGTCAGGGACGTCATCTTGCTGCGTCGAGGCCCAAAGAAAGGAGAACGAAGAGGAAGGAGGAGGAGGGGGAGGGGAAAAGGGAGCAGAAAAGGAAGAAAAAAAGATGAGAAGGGGATGAGGATAAGTAGAGGAAGAAAAAGGAGGAGGACAGAGAAGGATGGGAAGGGGAAGGAGGTGAAGGAGGAAAAGACAGGAGAAGGAGATGAAGAAGAGGAGGCTAAGGAGAGGGAGAATGCGAAGAGAAAGAAGGAAGAGAACAGAAAGGAGGGGGAGAAGAGGAGGAGAAGGGGATGAGGAAGGACAAGGAGAAAGGCAAGGAGGAGAGAGGAGGGTGAGAAGGGAAAGGAGGTGGAGAATGAAGGAAAGAAGAAGAGAAAGGGAAGCAAAAGAAGGGGAGGATGACAGAGAGGGAGGTGAACAAGGAGGAAGAATAAGTGGAGGAGAAGAAGGAAAAGCAACGGTAAAAAGAAGGGGAGCGTGATGGCAGCATGTGGCCACAGAGGGCGCCGTTGTGCGTTTGGCGTTGTTGCCCACTCGGTCTTGTAGAGGTGCATGATCCCGTGCACGACCTCCACCGACGGGTTCCCGCTGAAGAAGGAGATTTGCTCCGGCAGCCGCTTGGACGGCGAGTCCGGAGACGACGCCGCCGCCGCCGCCGCGTCCTCATCGGGATCCGCGCAACCTTCTGGATCGTCACCCCCGCCTTTGTCTACACGTACGCACGCACGCACGCACGCACACACACACACACACACACACACACAAAAGTTCAGGAAGCATTCGGAAGTGACACGCTACTTCCTGCCTCACTCTTTCGCCTTTGAGGCTTTTGACCGACAGGTCGTCTCCGATCGGCCGGCCTGCCTCGTTTGTTCCCAACGAAGACGAAAGTGCAGGAGTAGCGACGTCGTCAACAACTGCGGGACGCACAGAGAGCAGCGCCACCTGCTGGTGTGGATGACCGTAACGCCATCGCAACCAGCAGCCCCCTTCACACAGACGTCCCGCAAAATGCCACAAATCTGCTTCAAGGGGAACTCAACTCAAATTTTGGGAGGGAGAAAGAATGTCATATGTGCCCAAACTACAGGTACATCTCAATAAATTACAATCGTGTCAAAAGATTCATTGAGTTCGGTAGTTCAATCCAAAAAGTGAAACTCCTATCATAGAGATGCAGTACACACACTCAGAGTGAAATTCTTTCGTTTTGGCTCGCGACACAAAGCAAAAAAGTGCAACAAGCGCGTTACCCGGGCTGGGCTCAAAGGTCTCGATGACCATGTCTCCCATGGACCTGCTGCCCATGTGCTGGTGCAACACGGCGCTCCTCTCCGCCTCCGTCTTGCCGCTCAGGGCCAGCCGGCCCAGGGTCAAAGATTTGTCCTGCAGCTGCTCCTCGGACATGTCGCCCGCTGACGACCGAAGCCACGCAAACGGCCAGCCCGTTCAGAGATTGGGGGGGGAAAAAAACAAAAACAACCGTTGTTCATTATTGAAATGTTATCTTTTTTAGTTACCATGTATTTACAATTAAATAAGTAGACATTTTAATCTAAACTTCAAATTGTGTATTCCACTATTATTTTATTTACAACAATAAAATTAACCACTTGGTAAATTAAATAAATGAAAAAAATTAAGAGCGTGCATTTTCTGTACCACAGAGTGGTACAGAAAATGAATGAAGAGTATGAATAACATTTTTCAGCTTTACTATTTTTAACAATCAAATTATTAAATAAAACAATATATATTTTAATCCATACATAATTGTTTAGTTGACTACTGTTATTTACAATTAAATGACGTTATTTTATAAATTAAATGGAAGCTATGTATAAATGGAAACTATGCATGTCAAATTGTTTGTTACTGTTTTTACAATAATTAGTCGTTTAGTAAATTAATGAAAAATGGTGATATTTAAAATTGTTCACTTGATAATGTTTAATTATTTGCCATAATAATGAAATGGTTAATGAAATCAAACAACTTATTTAAAAAAAGAAAAGGCTAAATAAACGCAACAATTAATGCGAGCTAAAACTGAAGAGTCATTGAGATGCTTTAAAAAAATAATAATAATAATAATAAAAAAATCACTATCTGTAGCTAGCACAACAATGTTCGGCGTCGTCTTCTCAACTCACCGGCCGAGTATCGGAAGCCCTGCGGGGCTGGAGACTGGTCGGCTATTTCCAGGCGGATGACCACCAGGGACACGTTCATGTGTTTTGTCCTCGAGAACGTTTGGAAAAGACACAAAATAGAACAAAAACAAGGCGAGGCTAGCGATGACAGCTAGCTTCACAAGCTAGCTAGCTTCCAAAACACCAGTGAGCTCATTGACAACGCAACCGTAAAATTATGATGAGGAGACATTTTAGTTAGACGACAAAAAGAAACCGCAAATATATGATACATGCCTCTTCATATTTAATACACGTCACTGACAGAAAGTTCAGGAAGCTTGTAAAGCTCTTTAACTTGTACTACTTCTTCTTATTCATAGCTGACTGCTCAAGGAAGTCGTTTATGTGCCATCGTCCCCTAGCGGACAAAGTGGAATGGCATCGGAACATGCAAACTCCACAGAACTGAACTGTGAGGCAGACGGTCTAACCAGTCGCCCACCGTGCCACCTCAGAAAAAAAATCAGTCAAGTAGAATTTCTAAGTTCCAACGTTGTTGTTTTTTTACCATAAAAAAATCTGTCAAATATGGAATACCTTAAATTGTAATTCAAAATGAAATTGAACAAGATGAAGTGCCATCTGTTTGAATTAGAATTTCTGCTATCAAATTTCGAGCAGAATTCATTTTACCATTAAAACAATTTAGTGTCAAAAAACAGTTGGCACAAAAATACCTGTGACAGCTCAATTTGAAAAAGAAGTTCTAACGCATTTTTTTGCCAAAAAAAACAAATTTTGGATGGTAACACAAATTCAGTGTTAGAAATTTGATGGTAAAAAAAAAAAATGCATTATCGAAAGATATTTCTTCCATGAAGATGCAACAGCAGCACGGTGATGCGCCGGTGCGCCGTGATTGGCTGGCAACCCCGCCTTTTGCCTAAAGCCGGCCGCAATTGGCTCCAGATCAGCCGTGACTTTCACCACCTCAAACGCCATGAAAACAGATGGATGAAATGTTTTTTTGCCAGAAAAGAATATTTCTCACATGTCGCATTTTATTTTATTTTTTTTAAAAAAGCTTTGATATTCCAGTGTTTCTGTTTTTCCATTTTCTAACAAAAGGATGCTGAGATGCTCACACTCCAGATTGTCAATCACGGTCACTTTTCATGTTCTTTCTTCCAAAAGTCAGTCGAAAGGCAAATCACAAACGATTCGTGCCAGTGACGTGTTGCAAATTGTCGCGCGACGATGGGAAGCCGGCGCCAGACAGACGCCAAGTTGACGTGGATGTCTGAAAAATGCAAAACTTGGGTACGCTTTTCTTATTAAATAAGCGATCAATTTCATTGGACGGAAGACATCCAACAAAATTTGACGACGTCTATCCAACGAGAAATGAGCTGGATTTTTTTTTTTTTAGCAGCTGCTCAATTGAAAACATCAACTTTTGCGTCATTTTTTAAATTTTTTTTTTAGCTCAGAGCAAATAAAAAACGAGCACACAAGCTACTGCAGCAGTGTTACGCTCTCTCTCTCTCTCTCTCTCACACACACACACACACACACACACAGCTACTTCCACTGCCACGTACAATTAGGTCCAAAGTGTGTTTCATTTGAGGTGCCTGCATAAAACCTCAGCGCCGTTTGGGGCGCTCACATCAGTCTCCACCAAAACGCGCACGGATGCAGGTTGTGCGCGAGAAAAACAAGTCGCATCTGCCTGGTTGTTGTGGACGTCACGTGACCGGGTCGTCGCTTCCAGCAGCGAGCGGCAGAAGCTGTTCATTATTTGGATACATTTTTGGGGTCACGCTGCGACTACAGAGGCGTTGACGTCCTTCAGACGCACACTATATAAAGAAAGCACAAAAAACACAAAAATCTCCGATGGAATCTCAAGCGTGGCAGCTTCTTTGCACGCCAACACAAAGGCGAGGGACTGCGACGAGTGAGCGGGCAAAGGAAATAGTGGTTTATTGGACTCTCAGCTACTATGTACAATAATTTACTAGTTGGGCTAAAAATGAGCGTGTGAAGGTCACCACGTGACTTCGTGATAGGCGTACGCGTGTCCGTGCGCGTACGCGAGTGAGAAGAGTGTTCCGGAAATGCGTTCAGGGCAAACAGATGAAAAAGGATCAGGCGCGGCGGCGTTCAGATCTTGAGGTTCTTCACAGTGTCCGCTCGCTTCTTGAGCAGCTCGGCCGCCTCCTGCAGCGAACGCAGGTGACTGCTCTGCAGCTTGTCCACGGCCGCCCTCGTGAACGACGACTCCTCCTGGCGGGACGACAAATACAGTGTGTATGGATTCACACAGACGGCGCAGAGGAAGCGTACAGGAAGGACGGAGAATGTACACGTCACTATAACGCCGAATGTCTACTGATGCCTCAAGTCACGACAATGACTTTCTTGAATTTATACCAAATGCCTCCACTACCGTAGGTGGCGCTATGCGTCCTTTTAGCTTGAAATGCACACCGATCGGTCCGTTGGCAAAGGTCTGCTTTCGCTGACATCTTCTCCAACAAAAGCGACTGACCTCTGTGGATCCTTCCAGGGACAAGTCGGCCAGTTTGAGCGCCGTTATTCCAGCTTCCTGTCCCCTGATGTGCTCCAGGGCCCGGGCCAGCACGTCCTGCAAGCTCGCCGTCAGTTCCTGGAAACCGCACACCACCGCCGGCTGCGGGGGACGACGGCGAAATGTTAAGCGGAGGCCGGGGACTCCAGTCAAGTCCGACTTAAAGACCCACAAAAGGCATAATTGTATTTTTGGTGTTGAAACGTGCAAACGCTGTGAACAATTTAGTACTGAATTGCTGAGATTGTAAGCTACAAAGTAATAATAGCTCGGCCCATTTCCAGCGACGGATTGTCCAGCTAGCGAAAAAGCTATGCCTGCTTCCCTTCAGCTAGTCCGCTTGAGAGCGCCTCGTTGTCAGCCGCGGGTGCGCGCACAACACAGAGTGAAGGCGGACGAGCCGGGAGGGAAGATTTGATTTATTCATTTTTATTCCCAGCGTTGTGGATCGAGGCTTCGGGCCGGTGCGGCCACCGTAGAGCGCCTCACTGTCGGCCGGGAGTGCGCGCACGACACAGAGAGAAGGCGGGAGAGCGGGTGCGACTTGAAAGCAAGTGTATTTATTTCCAAAAAGAAATGAGCCAAATAGCGCATACCTGAGCTGCGCTTGCGTCCTTTTTCTTCTTCTTCTTCTTCTGTAGGCTGGACTTGAGCGGCCGCAGGACTTTGGTGCAGTAGCTGGCGACCCACAAGACCACGCACACCGTCTGCACGGAAGCGCAACGGCCGCGTCGATAAGATGGCGGCGGATCACGAGAACAACAACAAGGTAGCGCGGCCTCACCTCCACAAAGAAGATGAGGTTTTCTAATAAGGACGGTCGGATTTTTAATTTGCCCTCTTTCATGTCCAGAAGGTCTCCTTTGCATTTATTCAGCATTTCTGTAGCAGACACAAGAAGAAGATGACGACCACAAGGCGGTCACAGAGGAATTGTGGCTCACGGCTTGCGCACCTTGAAGCTGACCGGCGAGCGACTTGAAGGCGTTGCACATCTGCATTTGCAGCTCCGATGACTCGTCTGGGAGGAGCCGAAGAATTTCAAAAACAAGGCCCGCACAAGGCCTCGAAATAAAACTTGACACAAAAATCTGATTTGAATCCATTTTCCCCCCTCCGTACGCTTTATTCTTCTGGGATTTGCTTTGAAACCATTTTGTTTTTCCAGCAGGTTCATTTCCCAGCATTAACGAGCATCAACTTCCACAGAATTATATGCAACAACAAAATCAATCAAATGAAAATCGATTCTGCACGTTGTCTATTTCTGAGCTGGAATTAAAGTGGCTGAAAAAGCTGCTAAATATATTGACAACGTTGCGAATCTGAAGTCTGCGCTTTTGTCAACTAGCTGCTCTGTTCACAGCCATGTTGTTAGTGTAAACTTTGCACAACAGCAAGCACCCACTGAACTACAAAAATCACAAAAGATTAAATCGAAGCAAAAGAAATTGTCCTGACACCAAATTAAACGAATCGATAAAATCAATGAATAATCAAAAAATGACCCTGACAGATGAACCAATAAAACGGGCCAACGGCGCAGCCCGAACGAGCCGACGGCGGAGGAGCGGCCGCTTACCGAGTCCGACGGCGTCCAGTTCGTGCACGTGGAGCGACAGCTGCAGAGCTGCCGCTTGACACTGGCAGCTGCCGCTGGACAGGGCGGCAGCCAGACGGGCGGCGGGCGGTCCCAGGAAGGGGTACTGTGCGTGGAAAGCGGCATGAGCGTGTTGACGTGAGAAAGCCATTGTCTCCGTTTGTATGCGTCGCCGCTCCGTGTGCGTTAAAGTCGCGTCATCTACATCTACGCTAATTTCCATGAGCCCGTCTACGGCATTTCGCATTCTACGTTAGCATCAATGGTTCGGTTCCACACCTGCGCGCTCCTCTCGGCCAGCTGCGCGGCCGTCAGCAGGTTCCGGCTGAGCTGCGCCAGGAGGCCGCGCAGCGCGGACGACTTGTCCGCCACGCCGTTCTCGGTGGCCGCCGGGGAGTTCTGCGGCGAGTTTTTGTGCCCCAGCGCCGCCACCAGGGCGAGGAGTCGCAGCGTGAGGGAGCGTAACCGCAGCCACACGCGCTCTTCCTCCAGGGAGCGCCGCCGATGCTCCTCGCTCAACTTCCTGTCGGGCGAGCGCGGCGAGATCACACGTTAACAAGTGGGCTCTTTTTTTTTTTAAACAGACAGATGTGATGCTTTATCTTGGTCCATTTTCATTCACACCGTTCAAAACTGTTGCTGTCGTATTTGTACGCATCGTTCCTTTCCTAAAAAGAAAGCAACCTGTTACTTATACTTTTAATGCCTTCGGTGTTTTTATAGCATTTTAATTCAAGCACTTCTAACAATTACTGCTGCATTTGTCTACATCGTACGTTTCCTAAAACGAAGACGGACTATCTCTATTTCGAAAAAAGAAAAGATTGAATCTGTTTTAAACGGGTACTGTTGTATTTGTCTGCATTGGTCAACTCGAAAGCCAAAAGATTTAAGCTGTTATATACTGTGCATTAGAAATGCCACTGGTGTTTTCTATTATAGCGTAGCATTTCAACCATTCAAGCTAATGTCTTTTCTGACCATAACAGGTCATTATAATGCGAGTTATACATCATGATGAAGTTCCCATGTCGGCTTCGGGACATTTTCCTGAACTCGGTAAATAAGTCACAGGAGAGTCGAGTTGTGCGAGGACGACGGATCGCGAGTGTGTTTTGTACCGCTCGTTGGGGTCCCAGCAGGTGAACACTGTGAGGTCTCTGTTGTCCCTCATGTTGTCCCAGGGAATGTCATCCTCCTCTGCAGACAAACACATGGCCTTCACACTCTCCTCCAGACTCAACACACTGGAAAACAACATTTTAGGGGGAAAAAAAGGAGAAAGAAAAACAAAAAAAAGAAAAAAACAAAAAAAAGAAGACAAATAGTCGTCACAACGGTGAACGGAGGCGAGCGGGCGCGGCGCACGGCTTGCGGGGTTGCTCACATATCGGCCTCCAGGAACAAGTCCAGCAGCATCCTCTCGGTGCGGACCTGGGCGAAGTGCAGCGACTGGTTCAGCCTGTTCCTGAGGGCGATGAACTCGGGGATCTTCTCGAAGGCGCCGTACTTGTACGCCTGGATGATGTACTCGGAGGTCTGCGGGGCCGAAGGCAGGCACATTTGGCTTTTTCAACGTTATTCTTTTTTATTTTGTTAGATTGTAGGGTTAGTGCTATGTTTAGAATCCATTATTATAGCAATCATCCCATCAAGTATTAGAATCATCCCATAAAAATTGATTTCTCATTCAACGATACCGATACAAAATATGCACGAGATGTGCATTTTTTTTGTCCACTTAGGTCGCCGTCCTCACGTTCCACACTAGTATCTGCGGCTGATCCACCCCCCCCCCATCGGCGGTCCCTACTCGAGGTTGCTTTTGGGTTTTTCCTTGCCTGGTTGGGGGTTTGAGATTAGAGGATGTCATCCATTGTGGCCAAGTGCGAGCCTGTGAAGCCTTTTGAGACTCTTTTGTGATGAAGGGTTCCGCAAATTAACCTGACTTGACGTGCGTGGCTTTAAAAGGCGGGGCCTGGCCTGGCGAGTGACGTGGGAGTCAGCGAATGAGAATGTACCGTTGGCTGTTGTGCGCTCAGGTCAGTGTGAGTAACATACTTTGCGACAGTACTCGAGTAATGATTCTTCTGACGAATTTTTACTTTTACTTGCTACATTTGAACACAGGTAGCTGTACTTTTCTACTCCTTACTTTTGCATTTCCATTTTTTTTTTCATCTTTGTTGCCATCTTGTGGCATCTTGGTGCCAAGGAACTATGCTGAAGTCTGTTGAGGCGCTACAATTAGCAGCCAAGGGATTATGCTGAAGTGCGTTGGGGAGCTTCTTTCAGACAAAAGTGATGCTTTGCCGCCACCATGTGACATCTTGGTGCCAAGGAGCTGTGCTGAAATGAGTTGACGAGCGCTTCATTTCGACCAAAATAGCACTTTACTGCCATTTTGTGGCATCTTTAGGCAATTCTGAACATTTTTAAGGGGGCGTCGATGACTCGCAGATCCCCAAAATTAAGTTTGACTTTTGTACTTAGGTACATTTGAGATTCTGTATTTTTTTATATTATTGAAGTAAATGAACCGAATCAGTACTTCCACTTAATTAAGTAGCGAGCGCGAGTACTTTTTCCACCACTAGAGGCCGGGGAAGTCTGAGAAGAGCGACGTGGACTCACATCTTTCTGGTTGGAGTGGAAAAACCTGAGAGAGAAGTTGCAGGCTTGCGACGCGGCGGCAAACTGTCCCAAGGACTGGGCGTAGCGCGTCAGGAGGAACCCGATGGTGTCGTGCTGGACGTGCTTGGCGTCCAGGCTGGCGTAGAGGTCCACCACCGGCTCGAAGGCGCCCAGGCGGCAGTAGAGGAGCAGCAGCAGCAGCTTGAATTGAGCGTTGGACGGGCTGTTGGACAAACCTTCGTGGAGGAGGCCCAGACTCTGCCACGCCGCCATCTCGTCTCCTGAGACGCACCGGAACGCACGTCACGCCGAGCGAGAGATAACATGGCAGAAAGAGAGCGACGACGCACCGCTTTCCGTCCACAAGTCGATGTAGACGTGAGCCGCCATCAGGCAATACATGTCGGAAAACTGCAGCTCCGTCTTCAGAGCGTTCTTCCCTGTCAGAGCGCAAACAGGGGGGGGGGGGGGGGGAACGTGAATATTATACCGAAAGTCGTTTTTGGGAGAATACATTTGTATTTTGGGGGAAATTTCGATTTTTTTCAGAAAAATGTATTTCTTAAAGAAAAAGGTCATTTCTTTGATTCAAGGAAGGTGCGTGGACTGCGGTTTGGCATTTGTGAAATCACTCATTGGCAAAATTTGGGGGGGGGGGGGGGACTGACCCCCGTTATTTGCGAAAACCTCCACTTATTTGTTTTTTTCGCTACCCAATCTTCACGTATTGATTTATATTTTTTTTTACCTGATCTGTGTTTTTTTTCCATGCCAATAATAAGGGTGCAACAATTATTTGCGTGTTTTCGCTATTCGCAGGCGGGCTGGCTCCCGAACCCCTCTTATGAGCAAGAATAAGGTCGTCATTATTTCAAAAAACAAAGGTATTTCGTGAAAAATAAGATGATAATAAATAAATATATATTTTCAGATTGAATTGCTTTGGGTAGGTGTATTTGCTCAAGAGTAAGAATAAGGTCGCCTTTTTTAAGAGTGAATTTTCAGAATCGCTTTTTCCGAAAGTTATTTTTTAAGAGAGAACTTGTAAGCTTACACGAGAAAAAAGTTGTATTCTTTGAGAAATAAACACGCAAAAATACCGTACGTTGGCCGCCCGTGTTTTGTTTTTAACTGTAAGGACTGAACCCGACCACAAATAGTTAAAATCCATGAATAATTGATAGATGCCATGAAAAAAAACATTCTGAAACAGTGCGACTATTCGTGGGAATCGTGTCCCCAAAACACGGGCAAGCAGGGGATTCCGAGAATAACGGGGGACAGGTTCCCCCAAAAATATGTCGCAGCGGTTCACTTTTTTTGGAAAGCATGTGAAACTATTTTTTATTTTTTTAAATCATTTGAAATTATCTGAATGATTTAATTGATTTGACTGCTCCAGTGTTTCACCACGCATGGATTATAGAGTATATCTACAAATCAAGTTTGATTTAATACCTTCGCTACCTTCTAAATGTTTAAGAAGAACGTCTCTTATACGAGTCCTCACAAAGAGTCAGAAAACGACCCCCACCTGCCCAATACAATTTTTGCAATTTTCATGATTTTGACACTTATGCTGTAGTTTATCTTGTCTGTGGTTCCCGATTTTAGCAGGAATTGGACCAAATTGGCCAGGATGAACAAATGTTTTTCCTGCTGACCAAACTTGAGGCCGTGCCGGTAGCGCGCCTTGAGCTCCGCGATGAGCCTCAGCTTAGCGGCGGCGTCGAGGGCGTGATGCAGGCCGAGCGCCCGACTCAGCTGACACACGCACAAATGCCTCTGCAGCGCCTTGGTGTCGTCCGGGAAGGCCGAGCCGTCGGGTCCTCGCCGGCCCGGCGGGGCGGCCTCGCTCAGCCGATTGACGAACTGAACGCAGAGAAGCGCGACAGACGTAATTGACGGGCTGCGCTTCGGCGAGACACGGCGCCCGTGCCGTCGCTCACCTGCACGTGCCGGTCTGCGGCGAGCAGGTGGAGGTAAATGTTGAGGTCCGTGACGCAGCAAGGCTTGTCGCCGAACTTGACGAAAAACTGCACCATCAGTTCCAAAGGCTCTCCTGCGCAGGCAAAAATAAAAATAAACCGCCACCACGAGGCAACGAGGCAACTTTGTCATGACCTTCAGGCCTTGTTGGATTTTACACTTTCAGCTTGTCCGTGGACATTTTTCAGATTTCTTTCTGCTCCATTGACTGAAAAGAGGTTTTAGCCAACGTCAGCTGTCATCATTAGTAGATGCTATATTCATTTTTGTTTTTTAACCATTCGATTCCAGTTTGTTTGCATAATGCGTAGGTTGTAAAACAACCTCAAAAGTGAGATTTGGGGTTTTGGCCGGACTGAACGGCGGCAGCGACCTCCATTCAAGTCCACCCGTCGCCCGTACCGCTTGCCCTCACGCGGGCCGCGGGCGTGCCGGCGCCTATCCCGGCCGACTCTGCGCGAGAGGCTGAACTCCTCGCCAGCCTATCGCAGGGCGCGTCGAAACAAACAACCATTCACACTTACGGGCAATTTAGAGCCTTCAACTGACCTGCCGTGCACGTTTTGGGGATAGATGGAGGAGACCGGAGTACCCGGAAAAAAGCCACGCAGGCACAGGGAGAACATGTCAACTCCACACAGGGGAGGCCGGATTTGAATCCGCAACCTCAGAACTGGGAGGCAGATGTGCTAACCACTGTGCCGGCCTCCATTCAAGTAAGCAGCAGTTTGGAGAATATTGAACAGTTGAACTTGACTCTCTCTTAACATTAAACGAAGAGAATTGCTCGTTGTATATGAGAAAAACCACATCCTTTTGTCATCCTAACAAACATTGCAAAATGCCATAGAAGGGCTAACAAACAGCAGCGGTATCACGGTGTTATGAAACTTTTAAGCAATGGGTAGTTGAACACAAATAGTGGAACAACACGTAGACAGAAAATAACGAGACGGGCATATATTCTAATAAATGTGGTTTTCTGTGGTCATTTTTAACTTATTTTGGTAATATCTAGAGAGAAAATACCAATGCGCTTGGTAAAAATGGAGTTTCTTTCATTATGTCTGTGTCATGGTAATCCGCAAAGGTTAAATCAAGGCAGCTGGACTCCCTCTTGTTTCTTGTTTTCCGAAAAAAAATGACAAAAGCAGTTATGCATATCTAAAACGCGACGTGGACACAAACGGGCAGCGTCTTAGAGTCCAATGATCTTTTGTGGAGTTTTTACCGAGCAGGCTTTCTTGGGGAAGGTCGCGCTCTCGCAGCCGGCGCATGAGCTCCAGACGCGCCAGGTAAGGACCTCGCAGCGAGCGAGCGTCTTTGTCGTCCTCGCCGGCGATCCGCTCCTCCACGAACCTCACCACTTCTTCCACCGTGTGGTGCACCGCGCCCTCCGAGCAGCTGCACACATCCCGCGCGTTACTGTACATACGCCAGGTAGTACACCGACTTTGCACGCCAACTGCGGTGTGACCCCGAACGAGGACGAGCTGTATAGAAAATGGACGATTTGTACTCACTGTTCTCCTTCCGCCGGCGGACTCCACGACTGATCCATGAGGTGAAAGAGCGAGTCAAAGTAGGCCAGGTAGAACTGCCAATCGTCAGGACTGCGAGCAGAGCGACAACACGATCTTAAAACCATCATATTTATCCGTGGACATCGGATGTATTTGTATGTCATTGGAATTAATATATTTCCAACAGTGTATTCTCTTCATTTGATAGCGATTCTGTTGGCTGCACTGCTTCTAGTCCGTGGATGTTAGATGTTTTTTTTTTTGTCCAATCAGATTTCAGCCTGTATGTGTTGCCATGTCAATCTAAGCTGCCCAGGGCCTTCAAAATTGGAAGTGCTTAACTTCAACTATACAGTAAGTGAACCACCGTGTTTTTGCAGATTGCCATTTGGAAATTCACAGATGGATAAAGTGAGTTGAGGAGCTTCATTTAACACAAAGTCTGTGTCTTTCCGCATTCTTGTGGCATCTATAGGCAATTAGAAACCCTTTTAAAGCGGGAACGTCAATGGACGGCGCACCAGCTTCGAGACGTACTGTACTTCCGATCTCCCCAGGCATCGGCAATTCCGTTTCCGGTTGACAACAGCAGGAAAATAGACGGGCAGAAAAAATCAAGCTCTTTGACTGGCAGAAGAAAAAATTGTCAAAATAATGTGCAGTAAGGAATACGAAGCAAAGAAGCCAATTTTGCTATTACAGCGACTCGATCCACTGCAAAGCGGCACACGGCGACGCTCATTTCAGCCATCCGTTTTTGTTGTTGTTGTTTTTTTAAATTAAAGTTTCCCATACATTATATTTACTCATTTTTCTGGCAGTTAAATTGCTTGAGTTTTTCTGCCCAACCATTTTCCCGCTGTTGTCCGTGGAGCCGGACGTTAACCGGAAACCGATTTGCCGATCACCGGCGAGATCGGCGCGACTCCGTGGCGGCGCTACTTGCAGATTTTGGCTATTCCCGGCGAAGGGTTCGGTCCCTATCCCCCTGGAATAGCTGGGATTCATTTTAGCATTGGGAATGTCGCTTTAACCAACCAGATCTCAAATTGGTCAAGCCGGCCGTCAATGATATCAACATTCTTCTACACTCTGATTGGCTGGTCAGCGCAAACGCATCTGTAGCCATGTGCGCACATCGATACATTTAATTATCAGCATTTATAGTGAATATGATGCATTTTGTTTCATTATTCAAAATATTTTTGAATATTGTTTGTGAACTGCTTCGGGTAACGTACGTTATATTGAGTTTTGTACAGTACTCGTGGCTCATATAATTGCCTTGGCGTGATGATGGTGCTATTAGAGGTGGACGAAGTCCTGCAAGAAAAAAAACAAAGAAAGTCGAGCCTCACTTCTTGAGCAGGAGCTTGTGGGCCAGGGCGTTGCACTCGGGCCAGCGCCGAAGTCGTCGGTACAACATCATGCACTTGCTCTCTCGACTCTGAAGCTCGCTGGTCAGCTTCTCTGCGGTGACGTCGCACAGTGAGGAGGAGGTGGTGGAAGCACAAAGACGCTGATTATTGTGAATATTTACCTCCGAGCGGACCCCTGACCACTTCCAAAGCCTCCTCGCATTTTCCCAAGCGCTCCAGGATCATAAAGTAGAGCTGAACCTGCGATCGCACAACAACTTTGCATGATGCAAACACAAAAGGACAGGACGCAAAGAGTTGTTCGCCGCGAAACAGGTACACTTCAATCTAGTAGAATAGTGTCAAAAGCTTCATTGCGTTTGGCAGCGCCATTCGAAAAGTGAAACTCATATTGCAAAGATGCACGACACACGCTCCGAGTGAAACCTTGCATGATTTTTAGATAGGTGTCAATTGGATGATGAGAGCTAAAAGCAAACAAAAACCCTAATTTCACCATTTCTAGAAACTACAAAGAACTTTTTTTTGGGTTGTTGAACAGAAGCTCCTCAACTCACTTCAACATAGTTTCCGCCAATTAATCACCAGGCTCGCCAGAAAGTTTGCTGAGAAACTACTTTCGTGGACAAATAACTTTTTTTTGTAGTTGTAGGTTTTGGGTAAAGTATCGCTTTTGTGTGCCAAAATACATCTCTCTGTTGTCCACCGATGCATTTTGTGCATAAATATTGCACTTTTGTGACCGAAATGCGACTTTCATGACAAACATTTCAAGGCCACGCATGATATTTGTTGCAACAGTATCATAGCCCAACGCAGCCTTTTGTGAACAAATAGCATTTTAAAATATTGCATTTCCATGAGAAACTACCACTTTCCACTTTCGTTTGTGACAACATACAGCTAACTACAACTTTTTCCCAGGTACAAATGTTGCACTCGTATGACCAAATATTAAAAAGATTGTGGCTAATTGTCAAATTTGACAGCATGCAAAAGTCTTGATAAGATGCACAATTAAGATTCAGGCTCTAGTCGACTCAACCTCTGACTGATTCAGAATCAGAATCCTCTTTAATGTCCCGATACTTTTATCGGGATAATTTAGATTTGAACATCTAAAGCGACCACGATGTCTCGCGTCCAAACGCTCACCTCTGCTTCTGCTTCAATTTTGTCTTCTTTGACCATCTTCTCCACCATGCGTTCCGCCAGGGGCAGGAACATGGTTTGGGATAGTTTTTCATCCTGTGCTGAGATGGCCTGAACAAACAAACACGCAGTTAAAAACCTTTAAAAAGTGTTTTAAGTCTTGTTTACGGGACAATAGGGCTGCGCGAGCTTGGGAAAAAAATGACAACGTGATTTTTTTTAAACCTGCGATATATATTGAGACATGAAAGAACACAGGATCTGCGTTGGCAAAGTTCATTTTCTACACGAACGAGTTCAAAGTTCAAAAATGAACCGTTGTTTTCATTTTTTTCCCCAACCGGTTACTGAGGGGTTGTTACCCTCCAAATACTGGCATTTCATGTCCCCATTGTTGCCACCCATTCAGCGCACACGAGCAACCAGCTGAGGGCTTTTTCAAAAACATGAGGAACAAGGTGTTGCTTGAATGTTGTTTTTTTGAAATGAGGAATTAAAACAAAAACAGGACTTTTGTCCTTAATGTGCAAACAAAAACATGCACCATAGTATGACAGGAACGATGGCAAAAGGACATTGATAACTTTGCGTTCCTCACAGCGCTGGCTGACTAACAACAAAACTTTTTATCTTATCTACTTTTATATTACCCAACAAAAAAATATATAATAATATCACAGTGTGATCGTACAGTGTTTTAACTAAAGCATTCTGATACAAACAATATTTTTTTTATTTTTTTTTTAAGTGATGTACTGTATTACGCAAGAACACATTCACTCCCGTTTCCGCAGCGTCCCTGAACGCACCTGCAGCGTGCCCGCCACCCGTAGTTTCATTGCGAAGAGCGAAATAGGAAATGCAGCAGGTGTGCATTGTTTCCCGCATCCTCATTCAGAGTTATCATACAAGGATGTAAGTATACAACACGCTGGGCTGCTCCGTGTGTTGTTCGAAGCGTTACGACTACCGTAACGTGCTAATCTTATTGGCATACCCCAACAGGTCCCTCTGCTGGTCACTTTTGTAATATTACAGTTGAGTCACTGTATATTATTACATACAGTACACCAACATCGCAGCGGACCCTGCAACGTGACGATCGCGCACACGCACATGGCAATGACAACGCGCAAACAAAATATGGTGCGTGGCGAGGATGACAAAAGCACGTACCTGCATTACCAGACTCATGACGGACCAGAAGTAATACGGATTCTTGGGGACGATTTTGTACAAGGCCATTCCCGCCTGAAGAGAGGAAAGCATAAATCAGGTCATAAATCATCAAACCCAGTTAAAGGAGCAGTTGTTCGTAGGTTTGTAATTACCATAAAAATTAGGCTAATCTGCGATTGGCTGGCGAGCAGTTCAGGGTGTGCCCCGCCTCTCGCCCAGAGTCAGCTGGGATAGGCGCCGGCACGCCAGCGACCCGCGGTACGGAAAACGGAAGCATGGCTAGGCTAATCGCCGTTAGCCCATCTAGCGTGTTTCGCATTTAATGTTAGCAATAAGCGTCCTGACTTTCGTAACACGAAATGAAACGGTTTGGTTGAACATTTTGCTACAAAGCTAAGTAGTGCCTTTCTTCATTGCATGTATGTATGTGCGTGTGTGCGTGAGCACTTCTCTACCTGCTGCATCTTCTTGTACTCGCCAACGCGGGCGTATGCCATGAAGAGGTGAGAGTGGTACTCCTCGCTGAGCGGGACCTTCTTCACCGCCGCCTCGTACAGTTTGGTCACCAGCTCGGCTGTAACCAACATTCGTGTCAACTGATACGTGTGCACAATCGCGCCGCCGCGCGTGTACTCACGCCGATGCATCTCCCTGTAGAGGATGGTGAGCGCTTGTAAGGAGTTGTCGTCCGTGGGCTCCAGGGAGGTGACCTCCTGGGCCAGGGAGAAGGCTTCATCCTGCTTGCCCGTCCGCTGGAGGCCGATGGCCTTCAGCACCTGGACGAGGAGGAGATGGAAGAGGAGCAAAGGTAGCGAGAAGAGGAGGAGGGGGAGGACAAAAATTAGAGGAGGAAGAGGAGGGGAGAAGAAGGAAGAAGAGGAAAAAGAGGCCAGGAGTAGAGGAGAAAGAGCAGGAGGAGACCAAGGACGAAGAAGAGGAGGTGGACGAGGAATAGAGGAGGAGGAGAACAAGGCAGAAGAGGGCGTGGAAGAGGAAGAAGTGGGCAAAAATAAAGCCACTAGTGATGTCATCATATTTTCAGGCTCAGAGAAGTGTGCTTAAAATAAAATCCCGGATATTTGCCATATCAAATTACACAATTCAGAAAAGGTTTGTGATTTTCTGGCTAAATTTCAGGATGAACCTATAATGCACTCTAACCTTTGTAGCTCAACAACTTGCACTTCTGTAAACTGTTGACTGTTTGGCAACTTGCTGTCCTTCACCAAGGAGCTTGAATGGCAAAATCCACAACATTTCCAAGGAACCATTGACCAGTCAGACGTGCATTCCAAAATTTACAAAAGGTCAAGTTCACCCGTATAGCGGTTTTAGTGCATTTTAGCTCCACTCTAGAAATGATCTCAGCATGATGATTCCCTTTGTAAAGGCAGAATGGCTCTCATTGGACGGCGTACGGAAGTGACGATACCTTCGCGCAGTGCAAGTCTTTGTGCTTCTTCAGCAGCTTGTCCGCCTGCTGGACGGCCATCTTGTTGTTGCCATTGTCCAGGTAGTCTGGGGGCAAACAAAGAACAATTCAAGTCCTTCTTAGCTGAAGTCAAACTCAATGTCTTGTAATTTTGACACAGCACAGACAAAAGTCTAAACAACACTGCAAAGATGTGTTTTTAGGACGTAGTCAGCTGACTGCCTGTAGCATCGCGCCAAATAACCGCTGATGTGAACGAAGGCGCTCAAGTTCTTAAATTGTTGGCGAGGGGGGAATAAAGGCTCGATGCCAAAGTGCATCACTGGGCGCCGCCTCAAAAAAACGAAACAAAAATAAATCAGCAAATCTGAAATGGTGAAATACAGTTTAACGCTCTATCTCCACAGTTAGTTCTCCATCTTTGCACAGTTTCTGCAATTATCTCCAAACATAAATCCATTTAGAAACAAATCTCTTTCATAAATTGGTAATGATCTTGGTGTTATGATGTTACATGTCAACTACAGTGAACCTCTGCTATATCGCAATTCATCTTAAGCGCCCCCGTTATTTGGGAATATTTAAGCAATCTTTTTGTTTCCATGGTAGTGAATTACATTGCACTGTGTGTGCTTGTATGGTAGACAAATGCAGTTCAGCCCCTCTGGAACAGCTGCCTGCCAAAATTAACTGCAGCAGACAGCGATTGTGTCACGTCCCTCCTCTCGCCGCCAAGGAAGCGAACTTTTACCGAAGACTTGTTGTCGGCATCTAACGTTTACTAAAGTTACATTGCATTCACATCTGCTGTCACTCAAGAAGCAAATTGAAGCCTTCACAATGAACAGGGGTGTGTAGACTTTTAAAATCCACTGCATTTCTATTATTTCTATGGAAGTTCAGGCAAGTTAATGCTGGGAGGGGGACATGCAGAAAAAAAACTGTATGATAGCATTAGAAATAGAGCAAATCCAAAAACAAGACAATTTGAATATTTTCTTTTTCTAAAATCTATGGGGGCAATGCTTTCAAAAGAAACATCGGAAATGCGAAAAATATAGATACTACATTAAGGCCATATTTCCCAGCACTAGTCCACATTATGATTGAAATAATTACGTGTAAATATTGTCGCAATGCCCAAAACTCAAATTAAAGATCTGTGACAGCTCCACGCTAGTTAGCCGGCTTAGCATGAAGCGTTGTCCCGTGGAATGCTAAGTGGAAGCTAACACACTTAGCCGCTCAACTACCGATAAAACCCAGAATATGGGCGCGACCACGGAGGCTAAACTTCAACGACCGTCATCCGGCGGTGAATAACCGGCACAAAATGAACAAGTTTTGGGGGGGGAAAAGACCAAGAGTCAATGAAAGACATGCTAGCCGACGTGTTAGCGTGTGCGGCTGGCTGTCACAAATAGCGCCCGTTAGGAAAACGAGACAGTGCAAAAAAACAAAAAACAAACAAAAAAACTGTCTCGACTCGAGTGTATTTGCTTTTGTTGTTTTTTTTTTTGTTTTTTTTTTTGTATTTCGTGTGTTACAATCGGGATGCTACCGGCAGAGAACCGGAGCGCACCGGCTGTGGTCGCGGGGGCAAGCCCGGGGAAGGTGCACTGTCATAGGGCGCAGCGGGGCAGCTGAGCCCGTGGTCGCCGATGAAGGGGCCGCGAAAAGGCTGCCCCTCTGGCTCCGATGGAGTCGCGTTTAAAGTGCAAGCGTAGCCGACGTGCGCGTCCGAACGTGGCGGCCGGCCGGAGCTCACCGTATATGGGTCTGAGTCTCCGGTCGTTGGGGTCTTGCACATGGCCTCTCGCCGCCATGGTGGTTTAGTTTACCTGCTGCCGAGGAAGTGTCCGCGCATGCGCACAAATGTTCACGTTTCACACGTGTTACATTTCACACTCCACCGACAAACATTTGCAACCTAAATTGTAATATTTGTAACTTGAAATTGTATTACTTTATTCCTAACAGTCCATTCTCTTCATTCGGTAGCGTTTCTCTCGGCTGCACTGCTTCTTGTACGTGTATGATGATGTCAGGTTTTTCTGTCCAATCAGATTTTAGATTCCACGTGTTGCCAGGTCAATGTAATCTGCCCAGAGATTTAGTTCAATCCGCAGGCCACCTGTGTCAAACTCAAGGCACGGGGCGACATTCGGCCCGCCACATCTTTATGTGGCCAGCTGATATTGGCTGTCCACTGCAAGGAAATCAATGTGAATTGATGTTGTGAATTGTGTTGAGGTCAGGGGTCTGTTTCATCTCATTTCAAATTCGTCTCCACGGGGCCGATGAGCTGGACCTTGACGACATCATCATTTTTCCATTCTGTGATTGGTTGGTCTGAGCAAAACTTGCTATTGGCAACTTCAGCTGCAAAACACGTCTCTTGCGATCTACACACATGAGTACAGTGAAGAATCACCATCTTTGGTGAGTATGATGTATTTTATTTCCATTTTTTCATGTTATTAGATAAACATTGGTTTTGTACTTCTTCAGAATATGTGTAATTGTGCGTGTTTTGCATTGCTGTGGTAGTGGTGATATTAGGTAGATTTGGCAGCCCGAGCTGCACATATTTTGAGAGAGGCAGCACCAGCTGACCAGTCACCAGCATGGTGACTGGTTATGAGCGTCTGCCTCACACTTCTGAGGACCGGGGTTCAAATCCCCGGTCCCGCTTGTGTGGAGTTTGCATGTTCTTCCCGGGCCTGCGTGGGCTTTCTCCGGGCACTATGGAAATGCCAATAACTCAATTAAAAGTGCCGTATCGCCCACTTCTAATTGAGCAATTGAGATTTAAAAAAAAAAACAGCACACAAGATCTCTCATTTGTTGAAATTTATTAGATATTCTGTTGTGTTCCGTTGTCCAGACCTTCAGTCACAGCTTGACAACTGTGACAAATAAACCAGAAAAAAAGTAACTAATAATCATACATTCACTACTGATACCCCTGAATGTTGCTTTCGCGACCCGGTCCTTTCCATCAATGGAGGAGGAGGAGAAAAAAAAAAAAAAAATGTTGTTTGTTGTTTTTTTTAAACCAATGTTCGAAAAAAACGTTGTTGCCTTTGCTTCTAGTCCTGCCCTCACAGTCAAACCCCAGCTGGCATTATCAAAAGGATTTCCCTTTAGCGAACACTGAAACAAAATAAAAACATTAAAGACAAACAGAGGGAAGAGGCTGAGGAAAGCTGACACGTCGTCGTGTTGCTGTGTGAGGTTTGAACGGGTTGAAAGATAACTTTTTTTCTTTTTAATGCAGCCATCGCATGAAGCTGATACACATGAAAAGCTATTGAACATTTATTCCCCATCCTCGATATTCATCTTCAGGTCCATGTACTAGTACCCTCTTTGTCATACTTGTAGGGCAACTAAGTGACACGAGTAAGGCAAAACTGTGTATTAATTCTATATCACGTCCTGCTTAATGTTGTACTAGTAGCCAAAAGTAGCACTAGCAGTGGGGAAAAAAAAAAAAAAAAAAAACTACTCTCGTTCTACTAGGGCGGTGAATGGTCTTACTAGTGATGACAAAGGACATACTAGTACATGGACCTGCAGCTGGATATCCAGGATATGGAATAAACTCTTAAACCAATTTCCACAGTACACTTCCATGACAATTGGAGCAACAGACACGCGTGACAATAAAGAAACGAGACTGCGCCGGCTCATTTCTTTTGTCACACCTCGCGTACGTGTTTCAACTATGTAGGCGATACAGTCTCAAACCACACATGAAAACGCTACCGACCCGAAAAGTACACTTATGACAAACAGCACGACCTCGAACGTTTTTAGCTAGTTAGCCGGCGACGCTTGTTAAAATGCAGCCTTGCCGCCGCATCCATCTACGGTGTCGAGTTCATTCATCCAAGGGCGTACTCGAGCTAGGCCATTCCAACTGTGTCCGTGGGTTATTTCTAGTCGTGCTTGTAAACCGCTGTAATGACTAGCAGTTTCCTGTAGATGGTGGCGTTGCATCACTTCTGAGATCAGCACAACTTTTGAGTAGAAGGTAAAGACTAGGCACTGAATCTCGGGGTCTCACGTTTATGAGGGAGAGAAATGCCAACGTTGGCAGTCAAACAAGTTTAAGTACCTCACACTCAAGAGTATGTAGAGGTACATGTATGGTATAATAAGAGTATATGTCGCGGTAGGTAGTAGGGCTGCGATTGTGAAAAAAAGAACAGCTCATGGAGTGAATGTCCAATGACGTTAAAAAAAAAATTTACTTTTTTAAATGACATTCAACTCTAGTCATGCAGCAAGCTGGCGTCGCTCATGGTGCGTTTCTTGGTTGGATACAGTAAACGCTCGTTTACTGTGGTGGTTACGTTCAAGAAAATCACACAGTAAATGAATTCCGCAAAGTATCGACTAATTATTTTATTATATAGAAGTTTCATATTTACATTCCAATGACAATTTGTGAAACTGCACTTAAGGTGCAGGTATTTTATTCGTCCACTAGAGGTCGCCATCCATAACGTATCTACAAATAAATTATATTGCCATCTAAAGCCCTTTCTCAGTCTTGTTTTTGTTTTTTTCTAGTTTGATGTGTCACAAAAGCAAGCATTAGCGTTAAAGTCACTGTTGTGCTTGATGTGTTTGTTTGTTTTTCCACAAAATGCTTGTTTTCTCCACTTTTTGTTCAGAAATGTTTTGGTGAAACCAACCCATGCTCCATTGCTGATGACTAAAGAAAAGAAAAACTTTGTGTATTGTTTTGAGTAGTCGCATTTATATCTAACGTGGCGCTTCCAAGCGTGCTAGAGAAGGGAAGTGTGCCAACCATGAGCATACATTTGAGCACACTGTTGGACTTTGGGCGTCAACTGGCCTCGAGCAGGGTTCGAATGGGCCTCGGCTGAGTACGCCTTTAAAATCGTTCGAAACAGCGGGAGAATACTTGTTTAAAAGAGTAACGCTCCGGTCACAAATGCTCCCTGCACACTGACGGGAAAAAAAAATGGGTGTGACATCATTTGCACAGGTGGCGGGAGGGCTTTCAACAACACGGACAAATACTGCGTTGTAGTACAGACAAACACGGAGAACAACAACAATGGGGGCGATCATAATAAAAATGGCCCAACGGCTGCGCGAGTCAGCCAGTTTTGGTGAGGACCTTTATGTCTAAAAAGCACATTCGTCTCCTAATGGTCAATTTAAAAGGCTCCACGCAAGAGTAAAAACAAAGCCCGTCCATCGGAATCACTATCATTTACATTTCAGGCAAATTACATCTGTGCAAAGAGTTTTTTTTGTCTTTGTGTACGTATATATAATTATATATATGCAAAACCAGGTTGTTGTTGTTGTTGTTGTTGGAGCAGAGTGGGGAGGGGTCTGTACAGTATCGGGGAACCAGGGCCACTTCCTCCCGGTGGCGGCGGCGGCGGCGGTGGTGGTGGGTGTGTCTCCGATGACATCATCAAGACAGGGTCGGGGTGGTTTGGCTCATTGCTCGTGAGCAGCACTGGTGCCTCGAATCGGACCGGTTTTACGCAGCTGGATGGATTAAATGGGGGGAAAAAAGAATCGGTTAAAATATATAGGAAACATATTTCATGCAGGAGAATATGTGGTGAAATGTAGAAAGCAGCGGAAGGAGCTGGAAGAGAAACCAATCAGTGAAAGAGAAGGAATGAGAAACGACAGCAGATGACATATTCAACCAGTTCAGGCAAAGTGGCACCGAAACAAAGTCCTGGAAAGAGGAAGGACAATCGGGCCGTTTTTGCCGCTTCGCGATTTTTTTATGTCCTATAAAACGAGGTACGTTAAGAGCATATTTGCCCCGATAATAGGGTCCGAAACGGGTCGGGGCCAACAATCTTGTTCAATATTTACAACCAAAATTCTTTCAGTGTGTGGGGAAAGCCGTCTACTCCGCAAGTCACGATGCTGCCAATAGTAAATTTCGGATTAGCGGATTGTAGCCAATCAAGAAGCGGCCTGAGTAACGAACAAGAGGCAGAAATAAAACCAAATGTCCTACCTGATGTTGTTTTTTTGCAGTAAAGTCTTTCCTGACAACATCGCCGTGCTACAACACTGTCTCCCGCCCTTCGGCAACACTCTGCAAACATCGGCGCATACGCGCAAGTGTCTGCTCTTCTTCATTTGTGTGAGATCGCGTGTGATCCCGCGAGATTTCTGCCTGGGAGGACGCGTTTCTATTTCGGCGGTGGAACAGAATCTTTATGTATGCGGTGTTCTGCGTTGAGAGTGTAAACACACCGACTGTTGACATGTTACCAATGCAACTGTGACCCGGACACAAAAAACCAAACCGGTGGCTGTGGCAATGAATCCCAGTGGGGAGTGACAGGATGTGAACAATGACGAAGAGGAGTTAGAAGCGCGATGAAGGACAGACAAAGAGCACGACGCTCTCCATGCAGGCGGCGGCCGGCGGGTCGTCTCCATGCGTGACTTACTCAGCCTGCCTCTAGAGTTTGACTACAGCGAGGGCGTCTACTCGTCTGTCGCCGAGGTGCCTCGCACGTCGCCCTTCTGGCGCATCTAATGTGACATTACAAGGTTAACGCTTGGCCTTTTGCCGGAGGACCGGCGGGAGATGTTCTTTACCTCCTCCAGCTCTCTTTGGGTCTCCTCCTCCATGCGCCTGATGTCCTCCATGGTCAGACCCACCCACTTGTCCACCCAGCAGAAGAGCTGGCGGTGGAAGTTGGTGAAGATGCGCTTCTCTTGCTGTGGATACAAACGCAGGGAAGAAGTGAAATCGTAGATTTGTTTCTCAATACATGCTTGAAGATCATTGCTGAAAATGTGCAAAGACGGAGAACTACGCAGTAATGAATTGCAGAAATACAGCGTTGAGTCCCTCCAGCCCCGATATGAGAACTTCAGTCCCAATTTTAACATGCGCTTAGCTAGCTAGCTACGCCTACATCCCGAAAACGCTTCTTCAGTTCAAAGCGCCTCGTTGGCGGATGTGAGCGGAAGCAAAAAATAATCGCACCGTTCTCCATGAAGCTTTGAGCTTCGGAAACGCGACAAGACGCAGACGTGTGGCGTTTACCCTGTGGATGAAGTTCTCCACTCTGGTTTGAAAGCCCCACCACCGGAACTTGACGGAGACCAGCTTGTACGCGCACATGTACGGACAGTCTGTCTTCAGCTCGTTCTGCGTGCGACAAAGAGACGACATTCAAAAATCAAAAAACCGGGATGCTCAACCTCTGCTGGCTGTGTCGCTTGCCTTCCACTCGGGGCCGAGGGGGCCTCTTCCGGTTTTGATCGAGCGGAAGAGGGAGGGATCTTCTTCTGCTTTGTAGTCCTGCAACAAAACACCATCAAATGCCAACTTGAGACTGTGTCACTTTATATACGACAAAAATCAATCAAGAAATGTTTCTATTACGCACACCAGCAGACATCTCCAGGACTTTGTCATGTAGTCCATTACACAAACAAGACATTGTCACACGGACTTTCCGCAAAACTGCCGCATAGGAGATGTAAAAGTAGAGCTGACATTTCTGTGGAACCCAGACAAGTGGGACATTGGTGATTCATTTCCCATGATCAGAACAGGGCACAGCCCCACGGCCTCGCACTGACCTGTGACCGACTTCAAAAGTTTTGCTTGGGAAAAAAAGAAAGTATCCGCCTCCCCTGGTGGAATCATCCTCCATTTGCCAACAGATAGGCCCAAGACTAGCAAACTCAAGTATAAAAGGGAAGAATTGGACAAATCGGCTACATTCAAAACTTGCGAGTAAATGCCCCCTTAACATGAGTTTGAATGGTATTCTTAATTCTGAACGGCTATAAATCCCCAGTTATAAGAGGGTGTGCACAATTGTGCAACCCCATTATCTCAATTATCCCCGCCCCAATTGGGTTGCACACGTTTACAGGTCCCATTACCAGTGTTCTATATAAAGTTTTCAAATGAATTACCTGGGTCTCATTTTGTATATTACAAAAACCTGGCATTTGAACAGGGGTGTGTAGACTTTTTCTATCTGCTGTACCTTGAAAAAAAAAAACTACTTTGCCATCAACTTTGAAAGGTTTGCCACAGCAACGAAGGAGCTCAAATGGGGTCTTTGTTGTTGGTGTTCTTGCGTGATGCTGTTTTAATCCGGCAGCTCAGCGGAGGGAAAGCGTGAGGAGCATCTGCGGCAGATGGACGAGCCGCTTAAGCCGCACCTCCTCGCTGAGCCACTTAACTCATTACTGCGCCCAAGCTCGTGTGAGAAACTGCAGATCCAAAATGGGGGAAGAGGGGGAAAAAAAAAAAAATGGCCCTAACACCTCCTTTTTGTCTTTAAACCGGTGCAAATGAGATGTAAGCGGTACAATGTCAGGGAGCTTAGAAGACATCAACCCGTACGAAAGAATATTAGTAGCACGTTGAAAAGTATACATACAGTCGTGTATTGAGACACGAGTTGAATTCGTTCCATGACCACGCTGGTAACACATAACACCTGTATGTCAAATATGTCAAAACTTTCCCCATTGAAATGTAAAGAAATACCGTTACAGTGAACCCCACCCAGCACACTCGTGGTTCGGCACCCGCGGAGTCACCTTTTGGCAGATTTTTTGGGTCTTTTCTTTTTTGCAGGGTAACCAACCCCAAAAACTGCTTAAGGCGGTTTATCCCCACTTATTCAAAAAAAATAATTAAAAATGTACACTAGTACAGACAAGAGTTTCACAAGTACTGTAAATATCTCAGTAAGCCGCTGTGACAATCCCTTTTCGCAGAGGCTCAAGAATGTGTGTGACTGTGAGTTGTGTTATATTTTGTGGCTACGGGTGTTTACATGTGTAGCTGCGCCATTTGTGTTCAAATATCTGCTTCTTAAGGTGTTATCAGAGCGCCACATAGCTGCTATTCGTTTACCCCGTCTATGGCGTTTCTCATTACATGTTAGCAGTAAATTAGTGGACTTTAAGACAAAACAGTGTTATTTATAAAAAAAATTAATTATCTGTTTTATGTTTCGTTTGACAGTAAACTTCAACTGGGAGTGGCATTTAACAGCTTGAAGCCTCTTTTTTGCAAGAATTGTTTACTATCTGCCAAACTGAGTTCACTTTCACCATACAGCGCACGTATGTCAATTTTGTCCTCTTAAGTCAAAGCAAAAAAAAATCATCCAAACCTTGAAATAAAACTCCTAAGTCACTCATAGCTCAAGGTACCATTATATACTGACGCATCACGTGTCTGTTGACAAACAGTGACTTCAGTCTCCTAGTATTACAATTTACTTTGAAGGGAAAAACATGACTATTGTTTTAATAGTAATACTTTTCCCACTAAAAAAATTAAAACTACAGATAGCCAGTCCTCCCTGAAACATCCCCAGTTGGTTCAACATGAAAAATGCTGCTGCTTAACAGGAGCACATCTGATTTATGTTCTGTTCAATTGTCTTATATTCGATTTGTATTTATGCACGGCACTTTGTTTCAGCTGCAGTAGCTCTATAAATAAATTGAGTTGACCAATACTCCAATGAAAAAAAATATAAATTCGGTTCTCAAGACAATGACTTTTCCTGTAAGTTTGAGTTTTTAATAACAAGACAATATAATATATTGCCATTGTTTTATATATATATATATATATATATTATAATATATACATCAGCATTACAGAGTTTGCAGCTGTTGCGGACTCACCCCTGGCGCCACTTCCTCTTTGTTCGCGATGTCTATAGGAACCACCTCCACGGTTCTCCACGTCTGCTCGTCCAGGTCGTGCACCTGATACACGAGGCATGATGCTAACACAGTGACAATTCAACAGCACAACATCCAAGGAGGGTGCATTATTGGAATTATGGGAAACGTGGGATCCCGTGTTTTTGGTGCCGACTCGGGGGGCGTCCGAAGGCCTTTGTCTGCTTGACTCACGTTTTCTACGGTTCCCAAGTCAGGCTTGTGCCACGTCTCGATCTTGATCTCAAAGTCATCTTTCATGTATTCGTTCTGCGAGGCGGGAGAGGAACGCACGTGAGTTATCAGGCGGATATCCGTGTTCACAGTTTCGGCTGAACTCAGCCGTGTGAGGCCGAAACTCAACGCTGCTTTACATCAAAAAAGCCCTCATGAGAATCAAGTTGTATTTTCAGGAAGATAAAACGGTTGCAGTCCTTCGAGAATAAGGCCGTCCGTCCTTTTGAGAAAAACGCTACATCTTATGACAACAATTTTATTTTTTAAGTTGTGTTTTATAACCATTTTGTTTTATAACCAATTTTTTAGAGAATAAACGTATTTTTGACCAAAAAATCTTACATCTTATGCGAAAAAAGCTATATATTTTTTTCGAGGCTACAGTCGTAATCAATCCTTTTTTTGCAGGGAAAAAAGTCATCTTGGAGAATAACGTCCTATTCTTTTAGAATGAAAGTGTATTTTTTGACAAAAAAAATCTTAGGAAAATAGTCATATTTTATGAAGAAAAAAAGGTTGGAATCCTACGAAAATAAAGTCATACTTTTGAGAAAATAGTTGTAATTTGAGGAGAATAAAATCCTATATTTAGAGTAAATAATAAAATAAATTAAAAAGTGAAAGTCCTATTTTTTAGAGAATAAAGTCATAATCAGAACAATGTTACATTTTTATGAAAAGGGTCTTAATCGTGTTAACAGCAGTATTTTCTCAAGAAAGAAATTATCATAATCCTTCTAAGAATGGAGTACTATTTTTTTAATAATAAAAGTACCTTTCTGGGGAAAACATGTCATGAGAATAAAGTTCTATTTTTTTAGGGAATAAAGTCATCATCAAAATAAAGTTGCATTTTTATGAACAATGGTCATAATCCTGAGAACAAAGTTGTATTTTTCGAGGAGAAAAAAAAATTAAATATGGGACAAAAGTCCTATTTTTCAATAATAAAAGTCTTGTTTTTTGTGGGGGGAAAAAAAGTTTGTCTTAAAAAAGTCCTACTCGTTTAAAAAAAAAAAAAAAAAAAAAAAAAAAAAAAAAGTATTTTTGGTAAATTTTTTTCCAAGAATAATAACAATTTGAAAATGTATTTTTATGAGTCAGAATCTTAAAAGGATAATGTATTTTCATGAAAAAAAAAAAAAAATACTTTTATGAAAACATGCCGTACTTTTGGACAAAAAAAGTGGTAATCGATGAAACCAAAATAAATTCAAATGTTTAGATGATATAAGTCATATTTGTAGAGAATAAAATTCCATTTTATGAGGATAAGGTCCCTTTTATGAGAATTTGTTTTTCCTAATCCGACGAGAACAAAGTCGTACTTCTGTGACAAAAAAGTTGCCATCCTATTATTCAAGAATAAAGTCACATTTTTAGATAAACAAAATCATATGTTTACTCTTTTAAAAATAAAGCTGCAGCTTTATGAGAAAAAAAAAATCAAATCCAATGAGAAAAATTCATTTTTGAAACAAAAAATGTGCAGTCCTTCAAGACAAGAATAAAGTCACATTTTTTAGATGAGCAGTCGTATTTTTACAGAATGTCAATTTTATGAAAAGTTGTATTTTTATGGAAAAAAAGGTCATGATCCAATAACAACCAAATCGTAATTTAACAATATGGGAATAAAGTCCTATTTTACGAGAGCTTATCAGAATTGTTTTTTTTTTATAGAACAAGATTTGATCTTATAAGAAAAAAGTCGACGTTACCAGGCAGAAATCAGTGTTGACAGGTGTAGCTGATCTAAACCAAGTGACTCGGTGAGCTCGCCATGAACGGAGGCCGGGATTTATCGCTAAATCCAATCAAGCAATAAGAGTATCAGAGAGCCACCGTGCTGCTTCTGACCACTGCGGCGTGACGGTGCGCCCTAACGCTCGCCAGAAGGAAGAGGGCGCTATCGCGAACGTGTGCCGCAAGAGACAAAGATGACACTCACCGTCACGACTGCAGCGGGCGGCGGGAGAAAAAGGAAAACAAAAGAGGTGTTAGTGTCATCAACGAGCACTTTCAAAATACACAAACATTCATTTTATAGCACACTTTGATCCTATTTTCAATACAATCTAAAGTTCCAATGCCCCTGAGGAATTTGGAATAAAACAAAAAGAAACTCTTGCTACTGCTGCACCACCTTAGCGCTTATTCTTCTGGCGTTTTACATTTGACGTTATTTAGCGGTCAGCATGACTTCTCTGTGTGCTCCTGTTCCTTAATCGTCATGCACCTTTAGTCGTAACGATACTTGTCAGAGGTGTAGTTTATTCGCCGCCTACTTAAAGGAGCAGTCCGGTATTTGATTTTCCAGTTTCTCCCCACCATTAATTATGCATTTAGCCCATCAAATAATTGCTTAATTAATTTGTTGTATATGATGCAATAAAAAAAAAGTTAAGTAATTGTTTATAAAATATTGTTGTTTTATTAATTGGTTAATTATAAAAATAAAACATTTCAATGATTATCAAAATACATATTTCACAGTCCGTTAAATCAAACGTGGCCCTTGAGCGTACCCCGCCTCTCGCCCGAAGATTGCTGGGATAGGCTCCGGCACGCCCGCGACCCGCGTGAGATGAATGAATTAATGAATGGATTTGAAACTACCTTTTGTAAATAATCCCACCCCCATGATCTGCTATATTTGATAAAGCTTCTTTTTCATTACATTGTTTGCGTGCTGTAACCAGTGAATTTCCCTGCTGTGGGATCAATAATGTCTTATCTTGACAATTAAGAATGTTAAAACGTAAATTAAAACATTGCCTGTGGCCACAGTTTGACACATTTTCGTTTCTCTTTTTTTTGGGATTCCAAATACAAACGGATCGCAGTCAACCGAAATCCAGTCAACTTTACATGTTTGCATGTTATCCAGTATTAGATGATATATATCATCATACAATTAGATCACATCATTGCGACTCTTCTACTGTATGTGCGTCTGGCGACTTACCGGTGCGACAGTAGGGGTAGGCATTCCAGGCCTTTTCGTGAAAAACAAACGCCGACTCTGGCGCGAGCATCCTCACGTATCCTGGGACTTTACTGCAGGGGGGGGGGGGGGGAGACAAAGAGCCCAGTGAGGGGACGTCCGTGGGCGAGCGGTCAAAGTGCAAAAAGTGCGGGCGGCACAATGACCTCTTGAGGTGGTAGATTTTGTGCGTGAACTGTCCCTTCTCGCCGTCTTCCTCGTAGGGCTCGTTCTTGAGCACCTCGATGCCCTCGCCGCCGCCAGTCTCATTCTTGCTGGCCTCGGCCACCGAGTACAGCTGGCCCACTTGATACTGCCGGCGGGATGCGCAACAGCGGGTGAAAGGACTTTAAAACCCCCGTAAAAAGGCAGTTTTGTCCCCCCCCCCCCCCTTTTCCTGATTCTGTCTATAAAATACATAAGCCCATTTGTCCAGAAATAACTACATTTTCAAAATGTTTCCTTGATTGCTCAAATTGACCTGTAAAAATCTCAATTTTCCTTCCATAAAAAAATTATTTTTGTAACCAATCCCATTCGCGCACAAATAACCAAATTTTCCAAATATTTCCTTCCTGGTTGATCAACTGGACCTGTAGAAATCTAGAATTTCCTGGGTCAGATTAACCTGAAAAAAATGTTTTAATGTGCACATTTGAAATGTGTTCTTTTTAAAAGGATTTAACATGAAGAGAGTTTTATAAAAATGTGCGTCATTCATGGTAAATAACCACATTTCCTAAACGTTTGCTTCGCACCATTTAATTACTGATTTTGTGGGTCAAATCGACCCTCAAAAGTCTGGATTTTATTCCCAGGTAGAACAAAAATAATGTTAATTTTTAATGTACAAATGTGTTATGGTAAATCTTCTCCTGGTCTTATGTTATTATACTTTTCTTTACTTTTAAACTACATTTACTGGGTCAAATTGACCAGTAAAAGTCTATATTGTATTTTTTTTACATCTATATGTAAAAAAACATTCACGCTAAAACTTATTCTGCTGGCACTATTGTTGTTCTTCAGTTTTATGATGAAGTTTTCATTATTTTTTGATGATCAAACGTGCAGTGGGTCACACTGACCCATTAAACAATCATAACAGCGGGGTTACTTTAAGCACAAATAAAGCGCTCGCCTTCATATACTTTTTTAAATTATTTATTTACTTTTTTTTTTTTTTTTTTAATGGCGCAAGTTCCACCTTGACGCTGCCAAAACTAATCTCAGTGCTGCGTGTGGTAATTAAGAGCTCGTTCGGCCATTGCTGCACTCTATTCGTCTTTAGGGAATTACTCGGAATGTGATTGTGAAAGGATAAACAAGGTGAAAACGTGAATGGACAGTCACAACCTAAGGCGATGATTATGAAATGCTGCCTTCGGGACTGCTGGGCTGTAGGAAGAATCTCCCTTCGAGGCCAGATAATTGAACATTTCTTGAATGCAACGACACTCACCTCTTCAACAGAAATGGGCAACACCACACGGCTGCAGACACAAAACAAAAAGTGGGGTGTTATTATAGTGCTGTCAACTCAAATTATAGCTTCAATTTAACTTATGCATAGCATAAGAACTACAGCATAAAAACCTAAAATCCTCTTAAACAATGGACGCATACACAAAAGCATTTTCTCTGATTGACTTGACGTTTATACACCAAATTATGTGTGTGCAATCAATATTATGCAGGCTAACAGCCGGACCATATATTTTCTCATCAATATTCTGCCACTCAAATATGCACTCCTTATATAAATGTGACTGCAGCGTACTGAATGCTTATTATTGTATGTACATGTAAACATGCTAAATCTCAAATTTGGGGTAGCGCATGTACAATATGCACGTGAATATTTTCCCCACATGATGAATCAAGTGTGCTTATGTACATAATTGTAATATGTTTGAAGGTCTCGAAACACTTGGCAGGGGTGTCAAACTCAAGGCTCAGGAGCCACATCGGGCCCGCTACACCATTTTAGGTGGTCCCGCGAAAGCAAATCATTTGCGTCAACATCCATGATTCTTGCTTAAATCTGTTCCAACATTTCAAATAATCATGTGAAATGACATTTAGATATTGTGTATAAAAAAAATAACAAATTTTTTACCAAAACACTTTTTATAGTAATAAACGGTTATTGAACAAAATGTTATCCTTGACTTCTGATTTCATAACCAATGATCCATCAATTTACTATGATGAGGTGATGAAACATCTATATGGTTTCACAGTCGTAACGGTCCTGAGGAAAACTGTACCAACAATGCGGCCCACGATGAAATTGAGTTTAACACCCGTGAATGAGCAACAAAACAGATGACAGCATTTGACTGTGACACTGATTGGTGACCATGTTGTGCCCAGAACCTCAATTTGGGAACACGCTTTTTACAAAAGGAAGTCACTTTACCAGAGAGGACAGTTATTTATTTTCCTCTGAATCTGTTACAATTAAAACGACATTGGGGAAATGTTGTTTCACATAGCAAGTCGTAACCGATGTATTAAAAAGGCAATTGTTTTTTAGCTATTTGCTACACAGCACAAATCTCCTGTCCTGACTCAAGTTATTAGCTAGCTCAATAAAATAGATGACTGATTTTTAACGTGACACACCAAAAAAAAAAAAAATGGCCAGCGACAATTTTGAGAAGCGAGCCTTTGTTTGGAAACCCACTCCTACAAAAGGAAGTCACTTCATCTTAGTGGTCAGTTTTGATTTATTTGCTCTGAATCTGTTAGTTCCAACTACATTCGTGATGTAGTAAAAGACACTGCCTGCAGTTACGGTTACGGTGTGAATTCAACATTTATTTCTTGTTTTATTACTTGGCTAAGAGAACTTGCAAGCTACTGGTACATTCACCAGATTGTTAGCTATTTAACTTCGCAGAACAAACCTCACAGATGACTATTAGCTATATTAATGAATTACAGATTACAGAATGTTATCATGACACTAAACACTGACTGGCCATCTTTTTTCGCCCTGAACCTTTTTTTCTACAAAAGGAAGTCACTTCACCTGAGTGGCAGGTTTTGACTGATTCCCTCTGAAGCTGCTACGGTTACAACTACATTAGGGATGTTTGTTTTTAGCCAGGCATAAGTGTACATTTTTGCCATTTGGCCGGTTGAACTCACCAGCGACAGGTGGATTCACCAACTTGAAACAGCTCAAATCTCTGCGCCACGACTCCCAATGATTAGCTAGTTAATCATCGACTTAGTTACATGTCGTGTTAGTAGTTCAAACGTTGGGTTTCATGTAAACCGCCGGGCTGCTTTGCAGATTCGCCATGCTAACAGTTGCAATTAATCGCCCAATATAAAATGGGGCTAATTGCCACGCGAGTGTCGCCGAAGTAGCAGGCCAATTCCGCGTCCTCCTTGCACGAATGTCTTGAGGGGAAAAAAGCGTCGCCAGGCATTCGTGTACTTGTTTAGGTTGTTGACAATAGTGCCAGCTATTGTGAAATGCCTGCGTTGAGGGCGGTGCTAAGGAAGTGCTCTGCTGATAGCCTAGCCTAGCCTAGCCTTTCCTGCTAGCGTTGAGGGCTAAATCCGACGGAGCCTTAAGCTGTCCCTCAAAAGCTTAACATTACGCCACTTTGGGGCTATAACGGGATGCTAACCAAAGCTTGTGAGGTTAGCACGCCTATGCGGCAACGTTAAACGCATTAAAGGCGGCGCTGTGTGTGTCTTTTTTGATTTGATATACATGACTCGTATTGAATAGGAGGCTAATTGGCCACGCTAGCAGTAGCGTTCCACTAGCAACGCTTTAAAAAAGAAAAAAAAAACACCGGTATCCCGTTATCCACGTCCGTTATCCAGCCCGCTTTTAAACGGCCTTTTTTTAGGGTTTCAGGCTAGGAAACCCAACGAAGCACGCCGATCGCTAATAAGCCCTGAAATGGATGAAAATGCGCTAAAGCGATGACTAGAGGGGGGAAAAAACCCAACACGTCAGACTCACTATTCCTTGATGAGCACCATCTTCGTCCGCCGGTCTGCGCCTGCGCAGTGGCAGGCGAGACCAGCAAGCGCTGTCAACAAGTTGGCCCCGCCCTCCGTGAATCATCCGATTGGCTGAGCGAACCGATCAATCATTACCTTTAAACCAAACAATCAATCTTTAGCCTCGACTTTGAGATTAGCATTTTGACTCATAAAAATCAACGTCGAAACTGTGCACATTTATAATAATCCACGTGTGTCAGTTGTAAATTAATGATATCTTTAAAAACACACTACATTTTTAAAAATGAGCACTTAACAAGTTACTTGTACCAGTTTTAAAACATCTGTCATTACCTTAAGGCAAACAATCAATCATTAGCCTCGACACTAAGATGATCATTTTGGCCCATAAAAATGAATGTTGAAAACGCACAAATGGATAGAAAATACAGATCATACACGTGGATCAGTATCAATTTTATTTGTTCCACGACCTCGTTCAAACCGAGGTCATGTTTCCAATTGAAATGAATGGAAATGCAATTAATCTGTTCCAGCCACAGAACAAAATTGTAGTTGCCTTATTTTGATCATTCTGTGGTTAAAAAACAAATACTTTGCAATATAGAAATAGGTGAAAACACAATTTATTTGTGTCTTGGGCTTTTCAGGTACACTAATGTTTACATTAACATTCAGTGGGGGTCACCCAAAAACATATAATTGCCCACCCGCAAATAGCAAAAGTCTACATATAGCGGGGGGCACCCAAAAAGTATAATTCCCTATATTGATAGTTTAAACCATAAATATACACCAAACTATGGGAAGTGGCTCATAGCATTCCAAATGCTTGCAAACATAGTGAAGACAGTATTCTGCCATTAAAAAAAAAAGGGACTTAAAAACAAATAACGGGCAATAGGTTACCCCCAACATCATCAAATAGGTACATTTGTGAATGCCGAACCGTGAATATGAGGAGTCCACTCTACTGTAAAATCCTTGGAGAAATGAGTAGTTATGAAGTTTTCACGAAGTCATTTATTAGTTGAGACATCGAAAGAATATTTCAATTCACTGCTTTACTCGTTTTTTTAAAATACATGAGATGTAATAATGACTGGAACGTGTAATCAATTACAGTATATAGGAAATATGATGCTATAATAGTGTCTCAGTTATTCTCAGTAATGTCATTCAGAGTTTTATTTATTTATATAAAATCTTCTGGTCCCCAAAATGTGTTCAGCTGACAAATTGACAGCGTCCGTCAAATTATAAACACAGACACATCATAACTCAAGTCCAAGTCTCACCAACGTTCATTCTTCCTGTTTACTTCACACCGACGGTTGTTGCCTAGCAACCAAAGCTTTCGCATCACATCTCAGTGTCTTCTACAGCATCCTTCGCAGAACATCAGGTCCTGGCAATCACCATGGCAACCACTAAGGTGCCGGTGTCAACACTTAGAAGAAGGGAAAAAATGGCCTGCTAGAAATTTGTAGCCAGCAGGAAATTTGGTGCGTTTTGGAGGTTTGGAAGCGGCGGGTGCTTTGGTGTCCACGCGGTGGACATGATCCAGACCCTCGGTGGGCTCACGTCGCGGCGAGAGGTCCAGCAAACCCAGAACATCTTTTTTCACTGTGCTCATTTTCTTTCCCGGAAGAAGGCTGGCGGGGGACGCACCCTCGTGTTGGCGGGCCGCCTTGAAGCTTTTGGGTCGGGGAACGGCCCTGGGGGAGGGGGAAGGGATGAGGGAGAGTTTGAGGTGGGAGTCGCTGCCAGGGGAAGGTTTGAAGTTGGGCTCTCTGCCAGTTGAAGGTCTGAGGAGGGACTTGCTGTGAAATGGTTTGACTTTGGACTCGCTGCCAGCTGAAGGTCTGAGATGGGGCTCAATGGAAGATGAAGGTGTAAGGTGGGACCGTCTCCCAGTTGAAGGTCCGACGCGAGACTCTCTGCCAGGTGGTTTTCGTTGCGACTCGCTGCCAGATGGAGGTTTGAGGTGGGACTCTTTGTCAAGTGAGGTGAGACGTTTGGGAGATGAGGACGGCACGAGCTTCTGCAGGGAGGAGGAGCGGCAAGGTGGTCTGGGCAAGAGAGGACTGAGGGGCAGAGCGCCGAGACTCGTCCTACTTGGGGGTCTGCTGAAGGCGCTGGTCTCAGAGGGCTGAAAGGCCCGCGCACCCCTGCTCAGAATCGGGGTGGTGGGCGTCGAGAGAGAGCGCCGCCCGGCGGCCCTCTGCAGGCTCTCCACGGCTCGCATGTGGCTATGGGTCTCCTCCAGAATCTTGCGGGCCAGCTCCTGGGGGTCCAGTTGTCCCGGCGGCATGCTCCGCTCCTCCTGGGACTTGACGGTGCTGTCGGTCTCCGTGCTCGAGCGGTCTGACTCGGAGCTGCTGGTCTTCCCTTCGCCTGCTGTCACGCTCCTCTGAGAAGACGAACTGCTAAGAGAAACATTTGGATCAGAACCAGTGAGTCGGGTATAAAAGCTTGAAAACAGCCTCAAGGCCTTTTTGGAGTATTTTGTGCAAAATGTTGAAAAAGTGAAGCGCTGTGAATACTTTCCGGCTGCATTGTATCTGATTGGGACCTTTTAGTTCCTGGAACCATTTTACAAATAAATTCCCCAAATTAATTATGTCTTCATTTTTTTACCACAGTACAAATACACAATCGTCTGCAGTTCTCGTGTAAATTCCTGCAGTCGACATAGGTTTTGAGTGCGCGTCTTGTGATGAAGTGGAAACTCACATTTCCTGTTTGTGTTGCGGCTTGGGGGGAACTTTTGGCGGTGGCGCTTTTTTCGGAGACACTGACGCGGAAGTGGTGGCGGACCCTCCTCCGCCCTCCCTTGCCCCGTCGCCACCCCTGGTGTGGTGGTGTCCTGCGGGTGGTGCGTCAAAGTCCCCGAGCCCGAGAGGCTCGCTGCTGATGATGGCGTAGCCCTGGTAGTCCTCATCGCCCGCCTCCCCTTTGCTCTGATCGGTCGTTCGCCTGGTGCGGCCAGGCGTCTCCTCCCCCTCCCGGGGCCGCGAGCGCTGACTGTCGACGTCGCTTCCCGCGGGCTCAGGCCGCGGCAGGAAGCTGAGGGAGGAGTTGAACGAGCTGAGGCTGTAGACGGAGACGGCGTCGCCGGACAGCGCGTCCCGGCAGATGGCGGATGGGGAGGACGGATGAGGCGGCGAGGCGGGAAAAGACGGCGGCTGAGATGCCGACGGGGAGGACGAGAGAGACTCCAGAGAGGAGGAGCTGGACACGCTGGCACCATTGGGAAGATCCGTGGAGTCTGAAACAAGACACGGAAGAAGCACGTCACACACGGCGGATTTCCTGTACTACGGGATTGGTCCCCAGTCAACAGGGATTGCACACCGGTAAACCCGTTTTGGTTGCCAGTCAATGTGGACAGTTCGCAGGTCGATCAGGTTTGGGTAAATAGGTCAGAATTGTTTTTGTTGAACTGGTTGTAGTTAACTTGAATTGCTCCCCGGTCAATCTGGACTAGTCAAACTGGATCGGTTGCCTGCGTATACCCATTGTGTGTCAGTCTGGGACACACGATGGACGTGTTCTCACCAAAGAGTACCAGGAGAGACTGAAGGGCGAAGTTGATGGCGCGCCTGCTGGCCTGCTTCCCCGTCTTCAACAGAACCTCCTCCCGACCCACCTCGCACAGATCGAACCCTGGCACACATTATGATCTGTTGTGATGCCGTCTCTGGCTTGAATTGTTCCCGTTGTGTTGTTTTCTACCCAGCGCGGCAAGGAACTCGTGGCAGCCCGGCAGCCTCCACACGCGCACGCTGAGGGAGGTTTGGACGGCGGCTGACTGCCGGTCGCGTTCGCTGTCGGGCGACGGCAGCTGCGGCAGCACCTGGTGGAGCTGGAGGCGCAAAGTCATTTCGAAGGATACTAAGGGAAAGCAATTGCGAAGGATACTCAAGGAAAGTCACTGCAAAGCAAATGAAGGCGATGCGGGTTACCTTGTGTACGAGCTGCTCTCCCGCTTCAGGTGCTGACAGCAGTTTGCAAAGAGCCTGAAACGCTGCAGCGCTCAGACCTCAACACACACACAAACAGGAGATAATCAACTTGGAGCCTTAACCCTGTCAGTAACCCTACATTTGAAACCGTAACACGTGTTTGAAAACCCAAATGTGAAACCCCAAACCGAGACCGAAACCCTAACCCTGGCTTGGAACCATCATTTGTAAACCTAACCTTGTCTTGAAACCCTTCTTTCCAACCCTAACTGTCTCGAAACCATCTTTGAAAGCGTAACATGGGCCTAAAACCTAAATTCAAAACTGGAAACCTTTTTTGAAACCTTAATTCTTAAATCTGTCTTGAAACCCTACTTTGAAACCCCACTTACCCAGCAGGGCCTGCATGGTGAGGCTGCAGCGTCGCAGCCGTTCTCCAGGATCCGACGTGGGGAAGAAGACGGCGGCGGGGAGGCCGGAACCGCCGAGGTCCAAACGGAAACCCAACGCCGTCAGCAGGGATCGCCACCCGGGAACACCGCCGACCTTTTAACACGAGCGCAGCAGACAAGTGAAGGTCGTCGTGAGTACACACGCACACACGCGCACGCGCACACACCTTATTGTCTACACTGCGCTGCGACGTATACATGGCGTTGTTGTGGCCGCTGTGAATGCGCTGCAAAGACTTCTCCACCTGCACGCAACAGAAAACCTTCGCTATCGTATCGTTGTGATCAGATGATCAGAAAGGTCTATCATCGCGTCATGCGTGTTGACTTCTGACCAGGTGGAGAAGGACCCTCAGGGCGTCCCTGGCCCGGTCGGCGTGCCGGAGGACCTCCGCCAAGGCCTGTCGCGCCACGGACTCGGGGCCGCTCACCTTCACGTCGCCGCCGATCAGAAGGTAACCTGAGCGACGACACGTAGCGCTTGTTCGGATTTCAAAACACGACATCACCAAAGAGGGCGAGCCTGGAGCCGGCAGGGTCGATGCACTCGTGCAACGGACCACCGGAGGCCGCCAGAAAACGCCAAGACCTTCAATACACTCGATGTGTCCGGAAATCAAAAGTGGAACTTTACATCATCGCATGACATCATGCATAAATTGGGATTTCAAGCCTGGGTTAAGGTTTCAAAATAGGGTTTCGAGGCCAGTCTAAGGTTTTAAGTTAAAGTGTCAAGAGAGGTTAGGGTTTTAAATTACAGTGTAAAACAGGGGTTTCAAATTACCACTAGGGGTTTCAAATTAGGAATAAAGTCAGGGTAAGGGTTTTAAAGTTGGGTTTCAAGCCAGTGTTAGGGTTCGAAAGTAGGGTTAAGGTTTCAAATTAGTGTTTCAAAGAAAGGTTAAGGTTGAGGGTTTTAAGTCATTCACTAGGGTATAAAGCTGGGGTTATGGTTTCAAAGTGGCGTTTCAAGCCAGGGTTAGGATTTGAAGTGAGGTCGTAGGGTATCGATGATATGAAATGTGCTCAGTCACCTGCCCAGTTTGAGGGGTGTGCGAAGTCCTTGTTGTTGTGTAGCGTCCTCATGGCGTCATTGAGCGCGGCGCTGCAGGGGGCGCCATTGAGCAGAGCCGTGTAGAAGGTCCGCATGAAGAGTTTGGAGGCAGGGGGGCGGAGTCGGCCACAGAGACACGCACACGCATCCGACGCCCGCCGACAGCAGGGCTCCGGTCAGGCCCGACAAGCCGTCACACGTCACCCGGACGCCACACTCGGGGAACGACCTGGGAAATGAGGAGGAGGGGAAACTTGAAAATCCTTGTAATTGCTACCCCTGGTTTTAAGACGTAATTTGAAACCCTAATCTTAGTTTGAAATGCTGAATCTGTCTTGAACCCCTGATTTGAAACACTAACCCTTGTTGAAGATGCTGGTTGTAAAACCCTGACTTTTGTTGGAAACCCCTCTTAGGGTATAACCCGGGAGTGGGTGGACGTCAGAGACGTAAGAGCGTTGAAAAGACTTTGCAAAAACCTTAAACACCAACCTGAGGACCACCAGCTTGACGCTCAGGTTGCGCTCCAAGATATCCGCCGCGGTGAGGAGGAAATCTCCAAGCGGCGGACCGCTGCACGCGCTCTCACATTCGCTGTCCTCATCCTCACAAGCCTTCTTCCCTCTATGTTTGCGCGCCGCACTTGAAGCCATCATCTGCCGGCCCCCCCCCTCCTCCTCCTGGGCGGCGGCTCGTTCCCCACCCGGGGCGAACACCAGGGCGGCGAGCTTCCAGGAAACGTGAGTGGCAAAGTGAACGCACTGCGCCCGAGCGAGGGCGGCGAGGGCAGCTTCCTTTGTGGCGTTGACGCCGGTGAGCGGGCGACACCCCAGCTGCTCCCCCAGCCGCAGAGCCTCATCCCGGGCAGAAGGCAGCGGCCCCCGCAACCAGCGCCGCATCAGGCCGGGCGGCAGGAGGGGCGCCCCCACCACGGCGGACACAGGAGCCACCGTCCCAGCAGGGCGAGGGGTCACCGGCGTGGGAACGCTTCCCGGAAGCTCGCAGGCTCGCTAACGAGGGCACGCAAAGCAGACTGAACATCTCGTAGAGGAACTCGTTGGACGAGCTGCCTTTGAGCGAGGCGAAGGGTACCAGGTACAAGTCGCCCTCCAGGACCAGGACCAGCTGCCGTTGTTGGCCCGCTGGACCGCTGCTGTGCAGCAGGGCCTGATACAAAACAAAAATCACACACAAACCAAACATCAGTGGCGGGGGACTCAAGTTACTTGACTTGACTCGACTCTGATTTAAGTCGCAAATTTCAGGACTTGGGACTTGTTTGGAACTTGATGGCTAAGACTTGAAACTCACTTATAATTCGCACGTGACTTACGCCCATCTCCGAGAAATTATCCGACGAGCTTTCTTGTCATGAATACGTACCGCCTCCATCGGCGCAATGAGCAAGTCGTAGAGGGCGCTGAGAGGAGAACGTTCGATACCCGTCCGGCAGGAAGGAGAAGACGAGCCGTCCTTCGCCGAAGAAACGCTGTTGATGCTGCTCACGCTGCGGCAGCTTCTGTTCACAAACACAAAGCAGAAAACCACTTTCACACAGCCCGTCTAACCTTTGCGTTACGGAATGAGGAGACAAGTTTGACCCACAAATCTTCCAGCTTTGGAGGTCGAATCAGAGGCGGACCAGATGCAGAGTGTGTGTGTGTGTGTGGGGATCACCTGTGTGTGAGGGGATAGTGGAAAGCCTCTTTGCTAGCATGCTGAGCTTGTGCAGTCTGTTTGTACGCTCTGCACAGCAGGCACACTGCTGTGCTTGCTTGCTTGGGTAGCATGCTAGGCTAGCAGGTAAAGGGAGGAGGCACCTGTTGAAGATGTTGTTCCTGGATACCATGCGCAGGTAGCCGCTGGGGTCGTCATCTGAGCTCAGTTTTTCGCTGAGCTCGTCAAAGTGTAGCTCCGGAACATCTCCCGCTTCGCTCTCCGTCTCGCTGCCCGCATGAAGCCTGTAAGGAAATATTCTGCAATAATGAATTACACTAACTAAATGACATATGATGGTTAGCACGACCGCCTCGCATTTCAGAGGTTGTGGGTTTAAATCCAGGCTCCGGCCTTCCTGTGCGGAGTTTGCATGTTACCCCCAAGCTTGTGGAGATTGTCTCCGGGTGCTCCGGTTTCCTCCCACATTCCAAAAACCTAAACTTCCCTCTAGTGCAGTAAGTGGTGCTGGAAAATAAGGGACCAAAACTGCAGAGACCCCACCCCAAGAGTTCATTGGCATTGAGGAGGTGCTACCCCGCTAACAGGGATTTTTTTGGGTCCGAATAGAGAACAACCGGTCCATCTCCTTCTGCTTATTCGGGGTCAGGTCGTGGGGGCAGCAGCCTAAGCAGCTCTTCCACGGGGATCCCGAGGCATTCCCGGGCCAGCTAACAGATAAGTCTCCTGTGGGGCCTCTAAGTTTTGGGAACACCGCACCAGGAAAGTGTCAAGGAGGCATCCTAACCAGATGCCCGAGCCGTCTCATCTGGCTCCTCTCGATGTGGAGGAGCGGCGGCGCTACTCTGAGCCTTTCCCGGATATATCGAGGTTCTCACCATAACTCTACGGGAGAGCCGGGACATTTTTTGTCCGCTTGTAACTGTGCTCTTGTTATTTCCGTCACTACCCACAGGTCTAGACCATAGTGGGAACATGACGCCAACTGGTAAATCGAGACCTTGTTTCGCCTTTCAGCTCAGCTCCTTTTTACCGTGACAGACTGATGCAGCGTCTGCAGTACCGATCGGCCTTGTCCATCTCCTGCTTCATTCTTCTCTCATTCCTGAACAAGACCCCAAAACACTTAAACTCCTTTCGAGGCAAACTGTAAATGGTTGCACAGGAACCGAACAGCCCATATCAGCGAGTCTGGTGCCCCATAGACCCGGAGCACCCCCACAGGACTCCTCAAGGGACACGCAAGTATGACATTACCTGTTCTGATGAACTCTGGAACAAACTTTTTGCAACAGATCCCGTGGCCCAAACCTCCAAACGCTTTTAGTTCCGGTGTAAAGTTGTGTAGTTGGCGTAGTTTGTCACCTGCTGAGGTATCCGTCAACTCCCAGAACCTCTCTAGCGTTGGAGATGTACTGCTCCAGAGAAAGTAGACCGCCGTCCAACGAGCTCCAACCGTCGTCTTGGAACTCTGGCGCATCAGCTCCCACACGGGCCTGGTTGAATTTGACAATGCCTGCGGTGGCACCGTGACAGTGGGGGTGAGAGGCATAAAAAGGGGTGACGACCGTGTTAAATGTGAGATGTTCTGCTACCTGAACCAGGAGCCAGCAGCCAGCTGTACAGGAAGCCTCCCGCCACTGAAAAGTATAGCACCATGGCCTTCAGGGAGTTGACAGTCTCCCTAATGTGCTCCACCGTAACAGGAGCGTACTGGTCTGAGCCTTCCGGCCGCTGGCGTCCTTTCTGACGTTCCACCAGGAGGTCGGCGAAGGCCCGCGTTCGGCCTCGCTCCGCTATGGAGAGCGCCTCCTCGTGGCGCCCTGTGGACGAGCGGTAAACTCATGACAAATATGTGAAGATCGAGGAGACAGTAATGGGTGGTCAGTGCCAGAGAGGCCTTCCCTGCTGGCCCACATTTGCAACACAATTTCTACTATTTGTTACACGAAATTGTATTCATTCACTGCTCCAGATGATGTGTGTGGCACAGTTACATACTTTTGTTGTGTTTTTGTCAATTTGTAATAATTTCAATGTGGTAGTAGCGCTATTAAGAGATGGATTAAGTAGGGTAAGTCCCGACTGAAGGCCCAGGTACCAAATGCATGGCCCGCCACTGCGTGGAGATGATCGCCTACCGAGGCTGACAAGGACTCTCTGGAGAGCCTGGTACGAGCTGCTCTGCAGGTCAAAGAGGGAAAGCTTGTAGTCTGGACTGTGCTGCATCTCGCGACGAATACTCTCAAAGAGAATCGATGCTCGGTACAGCTGAAACACCCACAACAATCGATCCTAACCACATCAGAGCCATATGTTGTTACGCTAACCACTGGAGGCTGTGAGCTACAGACCTGGTGCTGGGCCTCCTCCAGGTTTCCATCAGCCCAAAGAGACAAGCCGAGACGGTGGCGTAGCTTGGCCTCGTCTTCTCTGCGAGCCAACTGCTCGGCCAGGCGCAGTCCTGAAAGCAATCAAAGGCTAATTTGGCAATCATTCAGTGGTTGCCGATTCCCTGATTACGACATAAGGATTTTTACAAGCTGCAAGGTATAGTTGAGTCATCAGTCAAGGGAGTGATTCCGAACAAAGCCAAAAAGCTGTCCGGATGTCTTGAGGTCGCCGTTACGTTCCTCACCTTCCTGCAGGTACATCACGGCCTGCGTGTAGTTGCCCAGCGCGTGGTGTACCCTCCCCAGGCTCCCGTATGCCAACGTTTTGGCCACCAAGTCGTTGGTCTGTGCCGCCATGCTAAGGTGCTGCTCCTGGAAAACCAGGGCCCTCTCGTAGTTGCCCAGAGCCTCGTAGGTCACTCCTAGGTTTCCGTAGGCTCGGGTTTGGTTCCTCACGCAGCCCTTCTGCTCCGCCATGTCCAGAGCTCTTTGGTGCCACTGCCGCGCTGTCATGTAGTCGGCCATCAATTGGTAAACTCCACCGAGTGAGTCGCTGGCCTGCGCTTCCAGAGATTCATCCTGATGGGGAAAACGGGCTTGACTTGATTGCGGGAGCCAGGATTTTAAATGACATGTACGGTGGTACCTTGATTAACGAATGCCCCAACTAAGAGATTGTGGAGTTACGGCCGTCACCTGATCAATTTTTGCTGTGTTGTGAGCAAATATTTGACTTATGAATAAGCTTCAGACATTCCAGCACTAGGTTGCGTCAATGTTGGCAGGTATTAAGTCTAAGTCTAAGTCTAAGTCCAGATGTTGGGAAGTTTCCTGCCGACATCTAGCGGTGGAGTGTCTGAAAGCAGATGTCTGAAAACGTGTGGCCTGTTCATTGAGTTGAGTGACAGCTACAAGGGTGCTTCTGCGCTTGAGCCAAGAAAGATGAACCACCGCTCACCCCGGTTGAGCGAGCGATGCCGAGTTGGTGCTCCAGGCAGGTCAAGGCCTGCTCGTAGTTTCCCAGCTGACTGTGCAGGTCGCCCAGTTCGCCGTAGGCCTGTGCCTTCCCACCTGCCGCTCCGCCCATCTCGTGGGCCAACACCAGCCGCTTCTCCAAGCACACCAAAGCTTGCTGGAGGTTGCCCACAGACCTGCGCAGAAGGACAGGAAACACAATCGTCATTCTGGAAATGTTCCACCGCTTTGCAACCCCACTCCCCAACACGCCATGAGACCGAGTCGCAAGATACCTGTGAGCATTGCCAAGTCCTCTGTAGGCTTTCTCCTGGTCCTGGACTTGCTTGAGACTTTGAGCCACCGTCAGGGCCTTGTCATAGCACTGAATTGCCTCCTCAAAGTCTCCCAGGGCGTCGTAACAGTCTGCAAGGTTACCGTAAGCCTTTCCGCGATCCAGGATGCCCTCCCTGGAGCTCACCTGCTGCAACATGGCTAGCTGCTGCTCCAAGAAGCCAATGGCCTCCTCAAAGTGGCCCATGTTCATCTTGGCGATGCCCATGTTCCCGTGGACCCGGGCCTCCAGGCGGGCGTCGTTGAGCCGTTGCGCCAGGCCCAGCTGAGCCTCGTAGCACAGCAGGGTTGTGCCGTAGTCTCCCAGGGCCATGTGTACGCCGGCCAGGCGACCCAGGGCGTGGCACTCCCCCCGATGGTCGCCAAGATCCTTGCGCAGGGTCAGCTCCTGGCTGTGGAAGGACAAGGATGTGTCCAGCTGGCCAAGCAACCTGACGGGGGCACAGCGGGTCAGACAGCAACACAAGGGCTGTTTGGACACCATAATCACCGTGTCGGGATTTTGACATCGTGGACTGTAGAGTTCACTCAGTCAAATGACGAATAGTTTTGGAACACTACTCAGGCGCCGTTAATGACATCATTGCTGTTGCATAATCCAAATTTACCAGATCAATGCTCGCTGGAGAAGCTTCTGTCATAATTATTTTTTGTTACTAATTCATTCAGTGACCAAGCTCATACGTAAGTGAATTTACTCGCAAACCAAATAAATGTTGCCCATATAAGTGAATCGAAATTCAATTCAATTAATCTCCCCCAAAAATGTACATTTTTTTTGTGAGGTGTACAACTGTTTCACGAAGTGTGATTACTATACATTGGGACAAGCTAAAATATCGACTGACACAAAATGTCAGGGCTGCTGTTTCAGCACCCTGAGTCCAGCCCGTGTGTGTGTGTGTCATGAGTGCTTTGCAGGGTTGGCGTGTTGGAGTCTAGCAGCTGCACCTTGTCATCCTAATTACGCCCGACTGCTCTTAAGACGCTGTGGGCGTCCAACTCGTCGCCAGACTATCAACGCTCTACGTCGAGTTCGTAGTCTAGCCACCTTGCCTATCTTTTTGCTTCCCGAAGACCTCGTGAGTTAATCTCTACCTCATTCTTGTTCTTTGTCCCCAGTCTGCCATCTGCCCTTGCTCCCTGCAAACCAGTGCTCACCTCTTGCAGCCCACCGACAACCAGGACGCCTACCCTGCCAGACCCAATCTAAATCCCGGATTTAGTTCTCAGAGTTCCTTTGTTCTCTTCCGAGCTGCAATAAACTTTTGTTCACAAACTCACCTCCCTGTCCTCTCTCCATCTGGGTCCAACTCGCAAACTGAATCCTGACACAAAAGAATCAAAGCCTCGGTGGACCCTTGCGATACATCTGTTCAACAACTTGACTCATCCAATGCTGCAAACTCTTAGGGGAGCCCCTGTGTGCACTCAGTTACTAAATGTAATGCGTTGGGCTCCTAAGGTAGATAATAGACACCGTCACCACTATGACGAACAGCACTCGGGCACTAAACTTGCACCGATCTGTACAACTACTGCATAGGGAGTGATTCTTAAGACTGCCAAGGAGAAGGATGGAAGTTGGAGGTCTTCATTCAACTTCTCACCTGTGAACTGATCCTAGAGCTGAGTAGGCATCCGCCTCCATCTTGTTATCCACGAGATTCTGAGCTAAAGATAACTGCTGCTGGTAGAAGCGGTTGGCTCCCTGAAGATCTCCCAGACAAACACAAACATCTCCAAGGTTGCCCAAAGCCCTGAAGGTAGCCTGCAAACACAAAACAAGGAAAAACATTTCAGTGTTCTTCACCTTCTTATTTTGTAAACTGGACATCTACCTGTGTGTTCTCCAAAGCTTGTGCTATCTGGAGCAGATATCTCTGACATTCTTCTGCTCTCCTGAACTCCCCCAAGGCTTTGTGGGCGAGGCCCAGGTTACAGTAAGCTTTGGCCTGGGCCAACTTGTCCTGCAGGTCCTTGGCCAAGGCCAGGTCCTGCTCGTAGTATCTAGGAAGTAGAAGAAAGCTGGCAAGTGCGGTATAGATCTAAAATATATTTGTATATGACAATTCACCATGATGTCACTCATTCTTCCGGGTCGCAAAAGCCGAAGCATTCGGGCACTGTGGTCGATTCATCGAAGCATTCGCCAAAACTAAAAGTAAACTTGTGGTGGTTTTGAAACCATATCTGGTGGGTAAATCTGGCGGCCCGACCCCAAACATGTCAAGTTTGTGTCCTGGTTTCAATATCAAATCACCAACAATGTTTTTGACCATCTCTACAGTAGCTTGCTGAATCCCCTATGGTTAGCGGTAGTCATTCACGTTCTGCCACCCGGAAGTATCCCCCCACCTATTGATTACAAAGCAACAGTCTGAATTGCCCTATTGAAGTGAAGCTCTGACCTGATGGCCTCTTGGTACTGTCCCAGGCAGAAGTGGGCATACGCGAGGTTGTGGCAAACTTTTCCCTCACCCTCCGGGTCCTGAAGGCTGGGAGCCAGAAGCAAGTACTGCTGGTAGTACGGCACCGCCTGCGTGTAGTCACCTCTGCAGCAATGGAAGTTGCCCAAGTTTGCTGGAATATGGAAGACAAAATGGAAGAAACAGAAAGTGTCGTTTCCTTTCGCTTGATGCTCTTGTCTGGCTTGCCTAAAGCTCTCGCTTCACTTTGAACGTCACGAAGCTCCCGTGAGATGGTCAGGTGGTGCAGGTAGTGCTGGAGGGCCTGCTCCGGAGCACCTAGCGCCTGGTAGGCCACCGCCAGATTGCCGTGCGTGGAGGCCTGGGACGCACGGTCATTCACCTGGAACACATTCAGTCAGTCACACAATGCTGCTCACCGCTGCAAAACAACTCTTTCCGAGGGGCTTCACCTCCAGGGAGATGTTCAATTCCTGGCGATGGAAGCCCACAGCTTGCTCGTAGAGGCCCAGGGCGTGGTAAGCGTTGCCCATGTTGCCGTAGGCCCTCCCCTGGGCGGCGTAGTCACCTAGCTCCTGGGCACAGGTCAGGTGGGCCTTGTGGAGCTTCAGGGCTACCTTGTAGTCGCCCCTCATCTGATGGATGATGCCTGAGATGGAGAAAAGGCAGAGCTCCTACAGAGATGGCTCAAACATTTGGTTTTCTATGCCACATATCCTCCTGGCTGGCTTCGCTGAAACGTCTTCCACTTGTTTTAGTGTCACTTTGTGACCAGCAGAGGTGGGAGTAAGTCGAATAAGTGCCAGTCATAAGTAAGTGTCAAAGGTCTTAACTTAGTCAGGTTTCAAGCACGACAAAACAAAACTTTCCAAATGTAAGAAGACAGGACTTCAGTCAAGGTGAGTCTCATGAATACCAAGTGGAGTCTATCATAAGTTCTAGCGACGGTGTCAAGTTGCAGAAACCGAAAGCCTCGTTAATAAAAGATGAGTGCTGATTGGCTGGAGGAGCAGTCATGTGACACTGAACACGTGAGTAAGGTGATCTCTGCTGGCCATTTGAAGTCTTCACATCACAAGTTCAGCATCAGACGCAGTTAAGAAGCAGCTACCCAAGTTGGAAGAGGCTCGGCCTCGGGCCGCCGCGTCCTGCAGCTCCTCGGAACTTTCCAGCTGCTGTCGGTGGTACCGCAGAGCCGCCTCCAGGTCCTGAGCGCGACATATACGTATGAGCCCGACGTTCTGGTGAAATCCGCAAATGTTGAAAGGAGGCGGTATGACTTGTGGTGGTTGTTGAAGACACTTTGAACCAAAAAGGCGTCTTCGCTTCTACATTTTGTGCCGCGGAGTCCCGTTAGTTATGTTTCTGCAGGTGCTCACTCGAGACAGACTTTTTGATGAAGAAAACGATCATGAGAATAGTCGTATTATGCATGAAAAAAGGGTGTAATATTGTTAGAATAGAGCCCTACTTTTTCAAGTAGTAATGTTACAGGAATAGTCTTTTCGTTTCCTTGTAGAAAAAACGGCAGTATTGTTAGAATCGTCCTTTTGTTACCGATGAAAAGTCTTATTTTCTTGGGATGCTTGACGTGGGTGATTTGCTTTAAGATGACAAATATTTCTCAAAAAGGTTTTGCTTGTAAGAATAAAATTATTCAAGAATAAAATATAACTCGTCTTGGAAGGAATATGACTTCAATCTCGTATGATTATGACTTTTTCTTCTACAAATGAATGTTCGCTCTTTAACGTCCAAGAAGAATCCGGTTGCCTCTGTTCAACTTTTGCGGAGTAGCGCGACCTGGATGACCTGATGAGATTCTACACGAATGCGGCATTCATTCATGTTGTCGAAAGAGCGACCTGCATGCATCGGGCGGCGTGTCCCAGGCCGGCGTAGGCCCTCATCTCCACAGTGCGGTCTCCAAGCTCCTGAGCCAGCTTGAGAACTCGCCTGTGGTAGGAGACGGCTTTGTCGTAGTCACGCTGAGAGTGGTAGGCGCTGCCCAGGTTGCTGTAGGCACGAGCTTCCTCGCGCCGGTCCTCCAGAGCCTGACAAAAGAGATGTTGTGACATGCAGTTACGTAGAGACCTCGCTGCTCGATACGTCAGCGTGTCCGGCATATTGGATGTGGCAGATCTTTGCCCATAAACTAATGCAAGTCAATTTATGGAACATCATAAAGTGACAAAGTCCACAACGCTCAATGGCTGCTCAATCACACACACTACAAGAAAACCTTAGTTCAGGATGAGAACCTTCATTCTCAGGACTAGAACCTTCTCTTGGAACTAGTACCTTCTATCTGGACTAGAACCTTTTCTCTGCACTAGAACATTCTCTCGGGTGTGCAACCTTCACTTGGGACTAGACCATTCTGTTTGGACTAGTACCTTCTCTCCGGACTATAAACTTCACTAAATTGTGACTACTAGACCAGAAGACTACCACTACTAGACTACCAGTGTGGTCGCCTCGGTAACGCGCTCTCTAGTATTGTCTTTGTTTTTGTGTTTTTCGTCCGTCTTTGGAGACCTTACACGACTCACGTACACAAGGGGAGACCTGCTAACCATCAAGGAGGCTACTCCGGACTTTCTGTCACCAACTTTCGAAAATCCGCTCAGTTTTTTCCCCCGAGTTACTCACCGGAGCGGCGTCCGCGGTTTTCGCCGCATGGATGCGGAAGCGGCGCCACAGAGGAAAACGAGACACCGGACTATTGCAATATTAGTCATTCGAACTGCTCTAAGTGCTAGAGGACTCTGCCACTTTTTGCACAATTGTTTTTTGTCAATGTCTTTATGTCTCCAAAGTGTTCTATAAATTGACTGTCTGTTGTACTAGAGCGGCTCCAACTACCGGAGACAAATTCCTTGTGTGTTTTGGACATACTTGGCAAATAAAGATGATTCTGATTCTGATTCTATTGAGACTCAAAGCTCCTCTCAAGGCTAGAAACCTCTCACTAGAAGAGAACCAGGACAACACCTTCACCTGGGACGAGACCATTTTCTTGGGACTAGTGCCATCTCTCAGGACTTGTCTGGACTCTCAGCACCAGAATCTGGACTCTCAGGTCTCTAACCTTGTCTTGGAACTTTCTGTCACTGTGTTGGTGCTTACCTACATTGTAACTATATATGGCGTAGACATTTTTAATCATCAGATCACTGTGTGTGTGTGTGTGTGTGTGTGTGTGTGTGTGCACTGTGTGGGTGAGTGAGCGGCATTAACATTGTACACTTTGTAGGCTGTGACTTTCTGAAATTCAGACCACTGACTTGCATTAGTTTACAGGAAAGAACATTGAAGATGATTGTTGTGATGGGTCGCACCTCAGCGATATCCAAGTGTTGCTGGTGGCACCGCAGTGCGCCGGTGGCGTCCCCCATGGCGGTGTACACGGCACCCATGTTGCCCAGCTGGCGGGCCTCTGAGAGCTGGCAACCATTTTGTCTGGCCAGCGCGACACATTGCTTGTGGCTAGCTAGCGCGTTGGGGTAGTCGCCGATGGCCGTGTACACATGGCCCAAAGCGCCGAGGGCATCGGACGCTCCCTGAGGTCGTAACAACACCCGCAATTAGCATGCTAGTTCTGCTAACTTCAGCTATTTCTTTAACAGAAACATTAGCATGACAGCTATGGATCACCTCTAATGTTCCTTTTTAACTGAAATGTAAATCAACAACATTCTGATCCATCCATTAGCAGCACGCTAATAGGCTAACATTCACAATGGGACAAAGCGGCAGCCATGTTGGCGGTCGCATGTGACCACAAACCTCTTTATGCTTGAGCTTCATGGCCAGAACCAGTTGTTGCCTGTGATTGGCCAGCGCCTCTCGATATCTGCCTTTGGAGAAGAAGGCGGAGCCAAGGTTGCCATGGGCACGGCATTCACCCGTCTGATCACCTGCACCAAAGTCAAGGAGGAGGTTCACATTCGCCATCCAGCCGTGGCTAACGCTCACCTAGAGTGAGGGCCACGCCCATGTCCTGGACCTAAAACTGACTATGACCTGACGCCGACTATGACCCGGCGCAGATTACAACCCGTCCCTGTCCTGACACCAAGACCTAATGCGGACTAAGACCCGACTCTGACTACGACCTGACGCTGACTATGAACTGATTTTGATACAGCCTGACACTGATTACGACCTGACGTTGACAAGGTTTGACAGTGCCAAGATTTGACACTCGCCTAAGGTGCGGGCCACATCCAGGTCCTGCTGTATGTAGTCCAGGCTCTTCTCTGTGTAGCCTAGTGACCAGTACGCCGCGCTGAGCGCCGAGAAGACGGAGCCACGCATCTTCAGCGAGCACGTGCCGATCTGCAGCGCCGCCTCCAGCGCTTCTGCGGCGGCGGCGTGGAATCCATGTGTCAGCAACTCCTGGCCAATCAGTGACACCACCATGAAGGGGCTGCGTTCCAGTTTCATGGCGCACAGCTGACGGTAGGTAGGTGCCAGAGACTCTGGAGAAGGGGCGGTTTGGACAACATGTCCGTCAGCTCGTGCGTTGGTGGGGGGCAAGTCGGAGACGAGCTAACCTCTGAGGGGCGACTTCATGGCGGCCTCCACCATTCCCGTAAGGAGCTGCAGATTCTTGGGGTCCTGGGCCACGCCAGAGGCAAACGCTGCCAGGGCATCTCCGTGGCGACCGAGGTGCTGCAGCGCCACCGCCTGGCGGAAGTAGGCCTGCAGAGGGTGAAAATTAAATGATCACGTACATACGACAAAATTGAGAGTAATTCAATCACAGAGCAGCTTGTGTCCCGCCTTCCACCGACTACGACCCGAAGCCAACTTGGACCTGATGCCGACTAGGACCCGACCGACCACCACGTGACTTCGACTACCACCCGACGTCAACCGTGAGCTGACGCAGACGGCGACCTAACACCGACTACAACTTGAGTTCACCGCTCGCAAGTCCGACCAAAAGAATTTTCCCAAAAGACGGCTCTTGAAAAACTCTTAAGTCGGGTCACTCGTATCTCAAGGCACCTTCTGTGACGACGAAGCAGACGTGGACCGACCTTCCCGCGGGGTTGCCATTTCATCATGTTCCGGCACGTCGCAGTCGCGCGTCTCGCCGTCACACGTTCATTTCGCCGTCCGCTTCCGACGCCAGCCCGACTTCACGCTCGCAGCTTTACCTGCTCGCTCGCTCGGCTTCTGCCGCCGCTCGCTCAAGACCGACGCCGAAACCTGATAGGCTGGCCCGATACTCTGACCCCGCCCCTCCCATCTTCTCTCTCACGCACACTCGCGCGGGGTTAGGCTTCACGTTACAAAATAGCCAACAAAGGTCAAAGTGAACGTCATGCTAGGCAATCGCAGCCAGCCACAAGTGAGCTCTGATTGGCTGATGGGATGATGTTGTCACTGGGTGGTCATGAGCTTCAGGAAAATGTAAAAGGTATAAAGTGTAAAGAGGGCAAAGGCCATTTTAGTTTGGTGACCGGTTAAGGGTGTACCCCGCTTCTCACCCGCCACCGTAATGAAGACGAGCTCCAAACGGATGAATAGAGTCGAAGTGGTGTACGAAACCGGTCGTGCGGAGAGCCAGACCGTGGCCGAACGCTCTGTAATCTCACGCGGGCCGCCGTCCCGCGTTGTGGTGCCAACGTGGTGCCGCTCCGGCGCTAATGACAGGGCAGGCCCCGAGGCGGCGCCGCCCGATGACCCACAATGCCTCGCGGCCAGCGTCCGGACGCCCCGCTCGGATTACGCAATGCGGCGCTTTCAATACAAAACACACAACGACGAGGGATGTTGGGGGCGGGCGGGCGGGCACGCCCGTCCGTTCCCACGAACAGCTGTGTGTGCGTGTGTGTGTCTGTGTGTGTAATAAAAGTCACTGGGAAAAAGTGAAGTGGAAACAAACTTCTCCAAAACTTTTGGGTGATTTCTTCTTCTGTTGACTTCCAATGCGGCGAATCAAAAGGCCGGGCTGCGAACACACGCAAACACGCACGCACGCGCACAAAGGAAAGCGGCTTCTGTTATTGTCTTTAAGAGTCGAGGCTAAGCGCCGGAGTAGAAAAAAAACACACTTCCGTCCATTCTCTGTCACGGAGGGAGGAAGGAAGTCAAGTCTCACACGCACACACACACACGCCATCTTGTACACTCTGTGATGTGACTTTTGTGTGTCATGCACTTCGTGCAGAGCATTATTTCATTGAATTATTGTGATATTTTAACGACAGCGCCGGCATACGTCACCGTAACACAAGAAGGGCACAGATAACGAGGCCTGTTGTCACATTTCGCCGCGTCATCTCGACTTACGCCGCAATGCTGTACGTTCCGCAATCGAAAATGACACGATGTATGGCAATGACGACGGTTTCGGGCTGCTTTGCGACTGACACCTCGCTGCGGGGGCTAGTTAGCGTAGCCGCACACGACCCGGTGGCGGTCGTGTGCGTGATGTTTGCGACTGTCGGTGCGAATCTTATTGCTCTGCCAGATTCAGTCGGGTTTTGTTGAGTAATTGCTGCTTCCCCAAAAAGGTACATGATTGCCTATAGATGCAACAAAGCACGACGTTTGTCTAGATGAAGCTCCTCAACTCACGTCAACATAGTTCCTTGGTGCCAATATGCCACGAGATGGCAAAAAAAACCCACTACTTTCGTCTAAATCAACCTCGTCAACTCTCTTCAACATAGTTCCTCGGCATCAAGACATCACCAGATGGCAACAAAGCACTACTTCTGCCTAAATGAAGCTCTTCAGCTCACGTCAACATAGTTCCTCGATGTCAAGACGCCACAAGATGTTGAAAAAGCACGACTTTTGTCTAAATGAAAGTTGTCAACTCAAATTAAGATAGTTCCTTGGTGCCACGAGATGGTGACAAAGGGCTACTTTTGTGTAAACGAAGCTCCTCGACTGACTTCAACAGAGTTCCTTAGCACCCAGATGCCACAAAACAGCAGCAAAGAACTCCTTGTGTCTAAATGAAGCTCCTTAACTAACTACACTATAGTTCCTTTGCACCAGGATGTCAGAATATGGCGGCAAAGCACTACTTTTATGACCTCCCCCCCAAAATCGTGACGAGCCAAACTGATGTCAGTCTGACGTCAGAGCAGCGGTAAGGACTTTTGAGGGCGTACCTGCGTCCACTTGGGGTTGATGTCTCGGGCCTTGTTGGCGTCGCGCAGGGCCCGGCGGTAGCGACCCAGGCCGAGGTGGGCCGCCGAGCGGGCGCTGTACGCCACGCAGTTGAGGGGGTCCGCCGCCAGGGCCTCCGTGCACAGCCGCGCCGCCAGGGCGAAGTCCCCGCCCCGGCAGGCCTCCTCACAGCGACGCACGTCGGATTCGCTCGGACCCGGGTCCGAGCCGTGCGGTGGCCCCGCCCCTTTGGCCATGTGGGCCGACGAGGATGATGAAGATGAAGAAGACGACGACGACGAGTGGGCGCTGGCAGGCCACACAGGGGAGCGAGAGCCCCACAAAGACAACTGAGGAGGGAAGGCGACATTTTACATTTGAAGGTTTTTGTTTTTGTTTTGTTTTGTTTTTTTACGACTCATCAAAGTCAGCGCGACCTTGAGGAGACTGAGGGACATTCAGACGATTCTGATTCTGATTCTACTCGTCATTTTCAGGTTGAAGAAATTACAACGAAAGTAATTTTTGGGGGGAGTCAATAATACAAATAAAAGATGCAAACAAAAGTGGGAAGTATTTGAAACATTTGACAAATTCATTACAAGATAATGAAAATATAAACGGGAAATATAAATAACTAAAGCAATTTCAATCGTACAAATGAAACGTAAATATGAAAATGAATGACTTTAAAAGATAAGTTCAACTATATTATTGATATAATTATTGTGGTGTATACTTTATGTATACTCGAATGTTTGTTACGACTTCATCAAAAACTTATCACTTCCCCTTGAGGACGAGCGGACAAAAAGGAAAAATATAACAACAATAATCATCATCATCAACATTACACGTGCATTCGTTGAAATAAAATGTTATTAAATCTAATGCAATTATATGTAACACAATAAAACTCATCAAAACAATAAATATTGAATATATGAAAAACTAAAACATCTGCAATACAAAACCGGTTGTTGTTTCTACGGGCATGAGGTTTTGTACTGAACTGATTCGTCGTACAAGATATTCCCATCATTTTCCTTATCGCTTCTCCTCACGCGGGTGGCGGGCGTGCTGGAGCCCATCCTAGCCATCATCGGCCAGGGGGCGGGGTACACCCTCAACTGGTCGCCAGCCAATCGCAGGGCACATAGAAACAACAACCATTGGCACTCACATTCGTCAGTCAACGTTTTCTTATTTGTTAAGCCTGTTGTCATGTTGCGGTGAGTCACGTGCAGTCTTTAAGTTTCGACAAGAACAGGAAATGTACTGGGTCTTGACGTCACCAATCCACCACGTGCGCACAGCGAGAAACAAACACCGAGTTGACACAAAAGACAGAAAAAAAAGTATAAAATATATCAAATCAAATCAAATCATCATGAAATGGAGCGAAGTGGGACGAAGACTTTTTGGACCAATCACAAGTTCTGACTTGAAAAGCTCTCGCGCGTGCACGTCATCACCGACCTTGTTGTCCCGAGAACTTGGACAAGTTTCCGTCCGCACGCCCTCACGCGGGGACCCTGAACCACAAAATAGTGGCCGGACTTCGGGGTGCAGGTTCCAATCCTCCCCGAGGAAAGTCCAAACGGAGCCAGCGCGCCATCTTTGCCGGAGCTCACCTCCTTCTCTCCCGTGCGCGCCCGCCCGCGTGTTCGGTTCCGGTGCGCAGGCTCTCCTCGCGATGACGTCACATAAGCCTCTGCATTCTCCTCATGTCCAGCAGGTGGTGACGTCACCCCGGAGACGTTTTTACACCCCGAAAGCAAAAACGCATTTTCGGGCTGCTCGGAAAGATTCTTATAGGAGATATAATCCATCCATCCATCCATCCATCCATCCGTCCATTCATCTTCCGTTCCGCTTCTCCTCACGGGGGTCGCGGGCGTGCTGGGGCCCACCCGGCTATCTTCGGGCGGGGGCGACACCCGGAACTGGTCGCCAGGCCATCGCACGGCACACAGAAACAAAGCAACCATTCGCACTCGACACCGACCGAGATTCCGTCGTCGTTGTAGGAAGTGAAATTAGGACGTGAATTTAGGAGCTTTCAAAGTTTGGAGGTTCCTTGGGACTTGGAGGCAAAATTGCCGCCATCTTGCCCAAGTCGGCCACTGATGCAACCCCCGAAAAAAGAGGCCAATCCTCCAAACTAACGGGCTAACTCACTCCTGCTAGCTGACTGACTGGCGAACTAGCATTCTCAATCCCTCGATAACTTGCTCACTAATTACTCACCATCTAGCTAACTCATTAGCCTACTAAATTTCAAACTACCTAACTCACTAATGAACACGACTAACTGAATAGCCCGCTCACTCATCAACACACTGTCTCGATGACTCACGAATGAAATCAATAACTTTGAAAGTTGATGTGAGCAAAACGGCGGACTTTTGAATTTTGGGGCGCAGGCCCCCGAGACCTTTTCGCGCGTCCTGTTATGACGGAGGCGTTCACTCAAGCGCACCGTCGTCAATGAAACTCAGAGGTGTCTTTGCTCAAAGAAGGTGGGCGCCGGGTGATCGAATTGGTCGAGAGGCGTGTTCAGGTGCGTGATTGTTTATTGACCGCGACACAACATGCATCCAAAACAACAAGGACCAATTGACGGAAACGTTCCCCGGAGGAGGTAAACATAAAATGGCGACGGCCGGGAAGTAGCGAGGAGGAGGAGGGGGAGGGGCGGCAAAAGGCCTTTTTTTTTTTTTAGTCGTCAAAGCGTCCGCCGCTGTTGTCGTTGAGCAGCAGATGCCAGCGTTCGATCTTCTCGTCTTTGTTCTTCAGACACTCGTACCAGTGCTTCAGGCGCTCGCCCTGAGCCCCGATGCCCAGCTGGCAGCCGCCTGCGAACGCAAACGCAAACGCAAACGCGCGTTTCCAGCGAGCAGAGGTTAGCGCGTTCGCATCGGCCGGCTCCGCTCACCGATGAAGTCGTTGGACCTGCCCATGTCGTAGTCCCACACGGAAATGTCCAGAGTCTTCTTGGCCAGCTCGCCGTGCTTGATCTCATAACTGAACTCCTGCAAGCATCATTCATTCATTCATTCATTCATTCATTCATTCGCTAATTTATACATTGGGTCAATCCTCCATCCATCCATCCATTTTCAACAGCGCTTATCCCGCTTCGGGCCGCGGGGCGCCGCAGCCTATCCCAGCGGACTTCGGGCGAAAGGCGCACTACGCCCCGAACCGGTAGCCGGTCAGTCGCGGGGCACGTCTCGACGGCGACAACCGCCCGCGCCGTCGCTGAGCGGGAACCGAAGCCTGGCCGCCCGCACCAGTCGGGCGAGTGGACCGCTACACCCTCAGCGAGTTCGGTCAATCGTTCATTCGCGAATCAGTCATTCACCAATTCATACATTCGTTGTTTATTCAGTCACATTGATTCACGTACCCGTTGGTTTTTTTTTTTATTCATTCATTCAAGCATTCATGCATTCATTAATTCATGCATTCATTGATACGCCCAACATTCATTAATTTACTCATTCAACCATTCAGTCATTCATACATTTCTTCATCCACCCGATCATTGGTTTATTCAGTCATTTATTCACACATTGATTGATTCACATTCATTTATAACATTTGTTCACTTATTCATTGAGTCACTCACCCATTCATGCATCCGCTCATTCATTGTGACATACATCCACGTATGCGTACAAGCCGTTATTTGTTCGTTTTGTCATTCATTCACCCTTAGATGAGATGCGACAGACCTCCTGGAACTCTGGATTGAGAGTCTTCTTCTTGGTCTGCGTCTTGTTCTTGCCTTTCTTCCCCATGTCAGGCTTCAGACACCTGAGCGGGACAACGTGAGGGTGACGGGATGAAGGTGAGCGGATGAGGAGGATTGTGAAAGGAAAAGGTGAGAGCGATGACGATGAGAAGGTGAATTCAGCAACGATAGGAGTTTCGGACGTAGTATCCCGTCGTACGTGCGCTCGTCGTACACTTTGACAAAAGGGTCCGAGTATCCGTTGACGTCCATGGCGGCCAGGTGGGCGCAGCGGACCACGCCCACGATCAGACGACCCCGTCGGCTGTCGTAGCGCAGGGAAACCAGGATGCGACCTCGCTCCTCGCCGTCCTCGCCCTCGTCCACCTGCACGGCATCGGACGCATCTACGTACGCGGTGGCGCCGGCTTAACGAATCAACGTGACAAGCGAGCTGGGCTTGAAAGTCACATTTTGGACCAAGTGAAAATCATGGAGCAATTTGAGGCAGTCTTACGCCCTGGCATGTGGGCAAGGAGAGCCGACTTGCATGGTCACAGAAGCGATTAAACCCGCGAGTCAATGTAGATGCAGTGTATGCGTATGAATGCACATATTCTGACTGACAGCTTTCTTACGTCATCCTCATAGAGCGCCATTCCTCGAGATTGACCGCCGACGACTTTTTTCACCTGCCAACAAAAAGTGAGATACGCTACTTTGGAAAGAAACGCAGCGACCTCTGCTGGCTGGCATGGGGCACTGCGCCTCCTGCCCCTCATGCAGAGTCACTTACGCGTTTGGCTGCAGAACACAAGCCAGAGGCTGTTACAAAACGTTCAAGCTTTCTCGCTAACAGAGCCCGAAAAGACGAGCACGTGTGGGGCAGATGGCGCCGTGCCCCGGGATGCTATATAATAGCCACATTTCTACGTCACATTAAAAAGCCGCTAATCTGAACCATAAAGTTCCTGTAAACAACACATTTATTCGTGTACTTTTAGCGCGCGATCAAACATGGAGTAATTATTGGAGTTGGGTTTTTTTTTTTTTAGGGTATTTTTCATCCGTGACGCATTTTACCGGGATAACTCTCTCCAAGCACACGTTGAATTTCTTCTTCTGGTTGAACTTGAGCTTCTTCAGCGCCACTCGCGTCTCCCCGATGAAGTCGTTGCGTCCGAACTTGTCCTCGTCGCTCACCGACAGCCCGAAGGACAAAGACAACGCGAACGACGTTAAATGTAAATGTACATAAATACAGCGCCACCTTGACAACCGTGACCACTCGTATGGCACAATTGAGGCGGCGGACAAGTCGGTGGTACCGTAAGGTCTTCCGGGACATTTCTTCATCGGTGATGCCGTGATAGACGAGAGTCTCGTTCCACGTCGGGTTCAGAGTGTTCTTCAGCGTCTTGGTGCGAAGCTTGTTGGACTGCACCACACAAGACGGAAAAATGCACATTTAAGAATGCAAGAAATCAACACATTCTGGCGGCTGTGATGGGGCACTGCCCCTAATGCACAGTCACCGCCAACTGTGGGCCTCAACTTTCCCTGAAATTTGTTGAGTTGTTTCGTTGGAATTAAGGATTTTGGAAGGAAAAAAAAAAGGCGGGTTTGCCTGAAAAAACGAGCACATGCGCCCCTGGGCACAAAACAGGAACACTGCTTGGAAATGTCATCACGACTCATCTACAAGCCGGAGTCGCGACGCTGTACATACATGCAAAACACATTTTGTAAAGAAAACCAGCGCCATCTGGTGGCTCTGTTGGGCCACTAAATGCGCACTGACCACTGTAGGTGCTCCTTGCTACGCATTCCTTTCCAAGTTGTTTCCTCAAAAGCTACATACGCTAAGCTACCTAGCGACTAGCATCCCGCGGTTGCTATGGCGACAGGGCAAGTACCTTACTGGCGCCCGGCAGCAGGTGCAGCTTGACGTAAGGGTCCGACAGGCCGTTGGAGTCCATCGGCTTTAAGCCCTGACACGCACAGCGAAGGAAAAAAATAAAAATAAAAATAAAAGTCATGAAATACTTATTTGAATGAAATAAATGCCAATTACGAATTCAACCAATACAAATAGAAGTTCAGGACATTGTGTGTGTTTGGGTTGGTACATGTGCAGTCAAGGTTGAGGCGCTTTGAATGACCTTTATCATGTCAAATGCATGCAAAGTGAAGTGGATGAATAAGGAAAGACGCGACGCTGTGCGGACCTTGGCCTTGATGACGCAGCATTGCAGTTGGCGGCGTTCTTGCTCGTAGAGCAGACTGAACTCCAGACACCCCCGCGTGGCTTTGGCCGCCAAAGCAAAAGGAGACGACTTCAGATGGTGGTGGGGGGGGGGGGGGGGTAGCCAGGACAGAGCCAAAAGCCGGTCTCACTTGCGTCATCCGAGTCTTCGGCGTCTTCGTCCTCCTCGACGCCGGCGGGGTTTGCGGCCGGACGCGTCCCGTGCCGGATTTGGCCGCCGCTCGCAGTCGGGACTTGGTTTTCGGCCGCGGTCCTCTGCGCACGGTGCCGCTTTGCTTCTGCAATTCCTGTGCGACGCTCTTACATTTGTGTACTTGAATCATGTTTTTTTTCCAAGGAATATATTGTTCATTTAAAAAAACATGACAAGGCATTTTGACTGGAGAATTTCTGACACCTTTTTTTTTTTTTTTTTTTTTATGATGATGATTACTATGGACTTTCCAGTGACTTATTTGGAAGACTTCAATCATGTTTGTGTTTTTATAATTCGTAATGAAAGCGTGTATTACGACCGTAACTATTTTCATTTCTTGGCAAGATTGACAATGTCAAAATATTTTAAATAAAAACTATTCACCATTATTAACATGGTTATTGTGATGTTTTTGGGGGGTGGGGGGAGGGGAAGATTTTATGATTATGATCGAGATGTATCCACTTACTTACATGGAAGATTTGAATCATATTTAAATCTTCTAATTCATACACGTTCACATTTCGACATTTCATCCATTTCATTTTTTAATGTTATTTTTTTTTTTTTTTAATGTATTTCTCGGGAAGATTTGAGGCATGTGAATGTAATGTCATGTAAATGTTTATCATCATCCATAGATTTAATGGCACAAATACTCCAAAAAGTGTTATTCTTAAGATGTTGCTCTTTCGTGAATTTATTTAAAAGAAGGGAATCTTTTCGAATCGGTATATTTCGACAAGAGCCAAGGTTTTGTGGTCGATTGCTTGGCCTATTTAAATCATCGCGTACTTAATTGAGAGGATTTTTCATGACAAAAAGACAAAGCAATTATGATCGACAGAAATGACGTGAATCCACCGTAGTGATGTGCTAATATTTGATCGCCTAATAGACCGCGATCCACCTGCTGCCTCATTCTTGTAAGAACATCCTGCATTTTCCCGCCGTCAGACGGGGTTCACCGGAGCGCCCCCATGTCATATTTTACCTACCGTCGGGGTCGTCCGCGTTGGCGGGCGGCGGGCCGGGGAGGACGCGGGGGTCCCGGCCCCGAAAGAACCAGGCTCCGGAACGCTTCTGCACCTGCGCCCAGGGAGAGGAGGGGGCGTTGAGCGCG